>NC_139995.1:59140836-59193336 GCF_964263955.1 Coregonus lavaretus
TAGGGTTAGAATTAGAGGTTAGGTTTAGGGTTAGAATTAGGTTTAGGGGTTAGGTTTAGGGTTGGAATTAGAGGTTAGGTTTAGGGTTAGGTTTGTGGTCCTCTGTAGCTCAATTGGTAGAGCATGGCGCTTGTAACGCCAGGGTAGTGGGTTCGATCCCCGGGACCACCCATACGTAAAAATGTATGCACACGACTGTAAGTCGCTTTGGATAAAAGCGTCTGCTAAATGGCATATTATTATTATTATTATATTATAGAATTAGGGTTTGGTTTAGAATTAGGGGTTAGGTTTAGGGTTAGAATTAAGTTTAGGAGTTAGGGTTAGGGTAAAGGTTAGGGAAAATAGGATTTTGAATTTAATTTTTAATATTTTAGGTCCCCATGAGGATAGTAAAACAAATGTGTGTGTGTGTGTGTGTGTGTGTGTGTGTGTGTGTGTGTGTGTATACCTGTGAGTCAGAATGGGCTTCATACTGTGTAGCTGACCCAGAGGTCTGGTTGAAGCTGTACATCAACCTCAGGTCCTCCTCATGAAGCTCATGACCGTCCACCACAATGGAGCCTGGCAAAAAAACACACAGACAGCGTCAATCAATCAAACGTCTGTATAAAGACGTCCACCACAAAGGAACCCGTGTGGACAACACAGAAGACTAACACACAAACACAGCTACATTTCCCCGTTTTCTAGAAATCCTAGATGGAAGATTCCTGGAATTAGCAGAAAATCCGTTAATCCTCCAACCAGTATTTCTGGAAAACCAGGGAATTTAGGAAAGGAGGGGAGGGGAGGGGAGGGAGGGAGGGGAGGAGGCTGGTTATAAGATGATCACACACTAATCCCAGATATACATGCTTTTTTTGCCCTGCCTCTTTTAAGTCTTAGGGTACAGGGTTCACTGTGTGGTGTGTAACAGGGTTCACTGTTCCAGGTGGACCGTGGTTATTAACAGCTACCTCCCACCATAGAACAGGGAAAACCTCTATATTGCATCTCGTCAGTAAAACAGAAGGTATGTGGTCCCCTGTAGCTCAGTTGGTAGAGCATGGCGCTTGCAACGCCAGGGTTGTGGGTTTGTTTCCCACTGGGGGCCAGTATGAAAAAAATGTATGCACTCACTAACTGTAAATCGCTCTGGATTAGAGCGTCTGCTAAATGACTAACATAAAAAAAAAAAAAATGTATATACTGGCTGCAATCAGAGGAGCATCCATCCTCCTACACAGGAACATCAAAGGGATCCTAGTCCCATTCAGCAGTACATTTAACAGACACACCTACTACCCCTCCCTCCTTACCAGTCTTTAACAGACACACCTACTACCCCTCCCTCCTTACCAGTCTTTAACAGACACACCTACTACCCCTCCCTCCTTACCAGTCTTTAACAGACACACCTACTACCCCTCCCTCCTTACCAGTCTTTAACAGACACACCTACTACCCCTCCCTCCTTACCAGTCTTTAACAGACACACCTACTACCCCTCCCTCCTTACCAGTCTTTAACAGACACACCTACTACCCCTCCCTCCTTGCCAGTCTTTAACAGACACACCTACTACCCCTCCCTCCTTACCAGTCTTTAACAGACACACCTACTACCCCTCCCTCCTTACCAGTCTTTAACAGACACACCTACTACCCCTCCCTCCTTACCAGTCTTTAACAGACACACCTACTACCCCTCCCTCCTTACCAGTCTTTAACAGACACACCTACTACCCCTCCCTCCTTACCAGTCTTTAACAGACACACCTACTACCCCTCCCTCCTTACCAGTCTTTAACAGACACACCTACTACCCCTCCCTCCTTGCCAGTCTTTAACAGACACACCTACTACCCCTCCCTCCTTACCAGTCTTTAACAGACACACCTACTACCCCTCCCTCCTTACCAGTCTTTAACAGACACACCTACTACCCCTCCCTCCTTACCAGTCTTTAACAGACACACCTACTACCCCTCCCTCCTTACCAGTCTTTAACAGACACACCTACTACCCCTCCCTCCTTACCAGTCTTTAACAGACACACCTACTACCCCTCCCTCCTTACCAGTCTTTAACAGACACACCTACTACCCCTCCCTCCTTACCAGTCTTTAACAGACACACCTACTAAACCCTCCCTCCTTACCAGTCTTTAACAGACACACCTACTACCCCTCCCTCCTTACCAGTCTTTAACAGACACACCTACTACCCCTCCCTCCTTACCAGTCTTTAACAGACACAGACACACCTACTACCCCTCCCTTCTTACCAGTCTTTAACAGACACACCTACTACCCCTCCCTCCTTACCAGTCTTCTGGAAGGCCTCCAGCTGATCGCTCTTCAGTTCTTTAATGGAGGCAGTAATGGATTTGAAGGCTCCTTTCAGTCTCTTCCCCAGCACCATGTGGTCCGGTTCAGCCCGCAGAGTGATGCCGTATTTGTCTTTGTCCGTGGAAAGGGTCAGCTGGCGGACATTTAACTCCTGGGAGAGGGGAAGAGGAGGAGGAGGAAGAGGAGGACATTTTAGTTTAGGGGTTTACTGCCTTGCTCTAAGGCACAACATAATAATATTGCAGGCTCGCCACCAGATTTTCAGTTGTTGGACCTGGGATTTGAACCAGCGACCCTCTGGTTGCTGGCCCATCGTTCTGAACTACAGGCTACCTGAAGCTGGAAACAGGAAGAGCTACAGTTTCCTCTACCGTCGCAGTGTGTTGTACAGTGTATCTAGGTCCAGAGAGTCTGCCTTGTCAAAGACTCTTTAATAAAACGTGCTTCATAATCAGACCACATCAGACCACGGTGACAGCACATTTCTCTCTTCATCTCAGAGACAACAACAACAAGTCATCCACAATTGGTCTATTCAAACACAACAGGGGGAGGTGATAAGTGCTGATAACACCAACCAGGACAGGACTATTCACACACAACAGGGGGAGGTGATAAGTGCTGATAACACCAACCAGGACAGGACTATTCACACACAACAGAGGGAGGTGATAAGTGCTGATAACACCAACCAGGACAGGACTATTCACACACAACAGAGGGAGGTGATAAGTGCTGATAACACCAACCAGGACAGGACTATTCACACACAACAGAGGGAGGTGATAAGTGCTGATAACACCAACCAGGACAGGACTATTCACACACAACAGAGGGAGGTGATAAGTGCTGATAACACCAACCAGGACAGGACTATTCACACACAACAGAGGGAGGTGATAAGTGCTGATAACACCAACCAGGACAGGACTATTCACACACAACAGAGGGAGGTGATAAGTGCTGATAACACCAACCAGGACAGGACTATTCACACAACAGGGGGAGGTGATAAGTGCTGATAACACCAACCAGGACAGGACTATTCACACACAACAGGGGGAGGTGATAAGTGCTGATAACACCAACCAGGACAGGACTATTCACACAACAGGGGGAGGTGATAAGTGCTGATAACACCAACCAGGACAGGACTATTCACACAACAGAGGGAGGTGATAAGTGCTGATAACACCAACCAGGACAGGACTATTCACACACAACAGAGGGAGGTGATAAGTGCTGATAACACCAACCAGGACAGGACTATTCACACACAACAGAGGGAGGTGATAAGTGCTGATAACACCAACCAGGACAGGACTATTCACACACAACAGGGGGAGGTGATAAGTGCTGATAACACCAACCAGGACAGGACTATTCACACACAACAGGGGGAGGTGAAATAATACTTGATATTGTACTGTGTCTGTAATACTTGATATTGTACTGTGTCTGTAATACTTGATATTGTACTGTGTCTGTAATACTTGATATTGTACTGTCTGTAATACTTGATATTGTACTGTGTCTGTAATACTTGATATTGTACTGTCTGTAATACTTGATATTGTACTGTGTCTGTAATACTTGATATTGTACTGTGTCTGTAATACTTGATATTGTATTGTGTCTGTAATACTTGATATTGTACTGTCTGTAATACTTGATATTGTACTGTGTCTGTAATACTTGATATTGTACTGTCTGTAATACTTGATATTGTACTGTCTGTAATACTTGATATTGTACTGTGTCTGTAATACTTGATATTGTACTGTGTCTGTAATACTTGATATTGTACTGTGTCTGTAATACTTGATAGGCTTGATATTGTACCTGACATTAAACTGAACAACTTTATTCAGGGCTTATAAGGACCAATTCATTATCTACAGTAACAACATAATATAGGACTATAGGAGACGTTGATCTCATTGCTGAATTCCTCTGCAACAGTTTAATTAACTTCACCGCCTTAGCAGGATGGGTTGGGTTGTTGTGCTATAGAATATATTTACCTGGAAAATAAACTGTTTCCTTGCAGTGGGCTGGCAGCAGGGACACCATGGTTAAATAAACTGTTTACTTGCAGTGGGCTGGCAGCAGGGACACCATGGTTAAATAAACTGTTTACTTGCAGTGGGCTGGCAGCAGGGACACCAACGTTAAATAAACTGTTTACTTGCAGTGGGCTGGCAGCAGGGACACCATGGTTAAATAAACGGTTTACTTGCAGTGGGCTGGCAGCAGGGACACCAACGTTAAATAAACTGTTTACTTGCAGTGGGCTGGCAGCAGGGACACCAACGTTAAATAAACTGTTTACTTGCAGTGGGCTGGCAGCAGGGACACCATGGTTAAATAAACTGTTTACTTGCAGTGGGCTGGCAGCAGGGACACCATGGTTAAATAAACTGTTTACTTGCAGTGGGCTGGCAGCAGGGACACCAACGTTAAATAAACTGTTTACTTGCAGTGGGCTGGCAGCAGGGACACCAACGTTAAACAAACTGTTTACTTGCAGTGGGCTGGCAGCAGGGACACCAACGTTAAATAAACTGTTTCTTTGCAGTGGGCTGGCAGCAGGGACACCATGGTTAAATTAACTGTTTACTTGCAGTGGGCTGGCAGCAGGGACACCAACGTTAAATAAACTGTTTACTTGCAGTGGGCTGGCAGCAGGGACACCATGGTTAAATTAACTGTTTACTTGCAGTGGGCTGGCAGCAGGGACACCAACGTTAAATAAACTGTTTACTTGCAGTGGGCTGGCAGCAGGGACACCAACGTTAAATAAACTGTTTACTTGCAGTGGGCTGGCAGCAGGGACACCAACGTTAAATAAACTGTTTACTTGCAGTGGGCTGGCAGCAGGGACACCATTGTTAAATAAAACTGTTTACTTGCAGTGGGCTGGCAGCAGGGACACCAACGTTAAATAAACTGTTTACTTGCAGTGGGCTGGCAGCAGGGACACCAACGTTAAATAAACTGTTTACTTGCAGTGGGCTGGCAGCAGGGACACCAACGTTAAATAAACTGTTTACTTGCAGTGGGCTGGCAGCAGGGACACCATGGTTAAATTAACTGTTTACTTGCAGTGGGCTGGCAGCAGGGACACCATGGTTAAATTAACTGTTTACTTGCAGTGGGCTGGCAGCAGGGACACCAACGTTAAATACTGTTTACTTGCAGTGGGCTGGCAGCAGGGACACCATGGTTAAATTAACTGTTTACTTGCAGTGGGCTGGCAGCAGGGACACCAACGTTAAATAAAACTGTTTACAGCAGGGACAGAGCAGACTGCAGCAGAACAGAACAGAGCAGAGCAGAACAGAGCAGAGCAGAACAGAGCAGAGCAGAGCAGAACAGACTGCAGCAGAACAGAACAGAGCAGAACAGACTGCAGCAGAACAGAACAGAGCAGAGCAGAACAGAGCAGAGCAGAACAGAACAGAGCAGAGCAGAACAGACTGCAGCAGGACAGAACAGAGCAGAGCAGAACAGAACAGAGCAGAACAGAACAGAGCAGAACAGAGCAGAACAGACTTCAGCAGAACAGAACAGAGCAGAACAGAGCAGAGCAGAACAGAACAGAGCAGAGCAGAACAGAGCAGAGCAGAACAGAGCAGAGCAGAACAGACTGCAGCAGAACAGAACAGAGCAGAACAGAGCAGAACAGAACAGAGCAGAGCAGAGCAGAGCAGAACAGAACAGAGCAGAGCAGAGCAGAGCAGAACAGAGCAGAACAGAGCAGAACAGAACAGAGCAGAACAGAACAGACTGCAGCAGAACAGAACAGAGCAGCGCAGAACAGAGCAGAACAGAGCAGAGCAGAATAGACTGCAGCAGAACAGAACAGAGCAGAGCAGAGCAGAGCAGACCAGAGTAGACCAGACCAGAACAGAGCAGAACAGACTGCAGCAGAACAGAACAGAACAGAACAGAGCAGAACAGAGCAGAGCAGAACAGAGCAGAACAGAACAGAGCAGAGCAGAACAGAACAGAACAGAGCAGACTGCAGCAGACTGAGATACAAGTTTGTATCCTGAAGGTGCTACTGAGAGTCTGCTGGGTATAATAGACGACAGCGTTAGTTATAATAATAATAATAATAATAATAATAATAATAGGGCTGAATAGGACAATTAATCTTTGGTTGAGACTTTATTCTGTGTCAAGATCAATACTAACAACACATTAACCCTTTACACTCCTGGGAAATGGCCTATATGGAAAGGGCCTTTATGGATACAGTTGAAGTCGGAAATTTACATACACTTAGGATGGAGTCATTAAAATTCATTTTTCAACCACTCCACACATTTCTTGGTAACAAACTATTGTTTTGGCAAGTCGGTTAGGACATCTACTTTGTGCATGACACAAGTAATTTTTTCAACAATTGTTTGCAGTCAGATAATTTCACTTAGAATTCACTGTATCACAATTCCAGTGGGTCAGAAGTTTACATACACTAAGTTGACTGTGCCTTTAAACAGCTTGGAAAATTCCAGAAAATGATGTCATGGCTTTAGAAGCTTCTGATAGGCTAATTGACATCATTTGAGTCAATTGGAGGTGTACCTGTGGATGTATTTCAAGGCCTACCTTCAAACTCAGTGCCTCGTTGCTTGACATCATGGGAAAATCAAAAGAAATCAGCCAAAACCTCAGAAAAAACATTGTAGACCTCCACAAGTCTGGTTCATCCTTGGGAGCAATTTCCAAACGCCTGAAGGTACCACGTTCATCTGTACAAACAATAGTACGCAAGTATAAACACCATGGGACCACGCAGCCGTCATACCTCTCAGGAAGGAGACGCGTTCTGTCTGCAAATCAATCACAGAACAACCGCAAAGAACCTAGTGAAGATGCTGGAGGAAACAGGTACAAAAGTATCTACATCCACAGTGAAACAAGTCATATATCGACATAACCTGAATGGCCGCTCAGCAAGGAAGAAGCCACTGCTCCAAATCCGCCATAAAAAAGCCAGACTACGGTTTGCAACTGCACATGGGGACAAAGATTGTACTTTTTGGAGAAATGTCCTCTGGTCTGATTAAACAAAAATAGAACTGTTTGGCCATAATGACCATCGTTATGTTTGGAGGAAAAAGGGAGTCACTTGCAAGGCGAAGAACACCATCCCAACCATGAAGCACGGGGGTGGCAGCATCATGCTGTGGGGGTGCTTTGCTGCAGGAGGGACTGGTGCACTTCACAAAATAGATGGCATCATGAGGAAGGAAAATTATGTGGATATATTGAAGCAACATCTCAAGACATCAGTCAGGAAGTTAAAGCTTGGTCGCAAATGGGTCTTCCAAATGGACAATGACCCCAAGCATACTTCCGAAATTGTGGCAAAATGGCTTAAGGACAACAAAGTCAAGGTATTGGAGTGGTCATCACAAAGCCCTGACCTCAATCCTATAGAAAATGTGTGGGCAGAACTGAAAAAGCGTGTGCGAGCAAGGAGGCCTACAAATCTGACTCAGTTACACCAGCTCTGTCAGGAGGAATGGACCAAAATTCACCCAACTTTATTGTGGGAAGCTTGTGGAAGGCTACCCGAAACGTTTGACCCAAGTTAAACAATTTAAAAGGCAATGCTACCAAATACTAATTGAGTGTATGTAAACTTCTGACCCACTGGGAATGTGATGAAATAAATAAAAGCTGAAATAAATCACTCTACTATTATTCTGACATTTCACATTCTTAAAATAAAGTGGTGACCCTAACTGACCTAAGACAGGACATTTTTACTAGGATTAAATGTCAGGAACTGTGAAAATTTGAGTTTAAATGTATTTGGCTAAGGTGTATGTAAACTTCCGACTTCAACTGTATGTTTCTTACAGAAGAAATATGAAAAGCATACGCATAATCAAGGTAGCAATTGAACGGAAACAGTTAGGAGATTATGATGGAAATGATGACCAATGACAATGACCAAAAGGTGAGGACACAAGACGTTACACTGTTGATTTTATGTGCATTTTACATTTACTGTACTTTTTGCCGCATTTGTCGATAACTAAATCTGAAAATACTCTGGATACATTCAGTAACACAAGAATATACCTGGAAAATGTGAGATAAGTGCAACGTAAGACAAAAAAAATGACAAGGGTTTGAGTGAGAGGACTAACTGGTGTCTCCAAGTGGCCACACACCTCTCCAAAGTGTGCTCAGTTCCTAAGTCATTTCAATGCTCTTTTATGACTCAAAGAAGACTCTTCAACTATAAGGTGCTCTATTGAGCTCTCCTAGCTGGGCCGTTGAGGAACCAGAGCAAACACACTTGTAGTTGTTTTGTTTGGAACACAGCCCTGCATTCCCGCCGTCACACAATTACTGTTGTTGTTTAAACGATCCAAAAACGGTCCATTATAAATCCGCACTCTGGGTCAGGTTGGCATTTTTTGAAAGCTTGTTCTATTGCCAACATGACTAGCTAAATTATAAAATACGATCTTTTCACAAGGCAATTCAGAGAAGCAGATCGTAATTTTGGTGGGCATTAAATGGAGTCATGAGTGCATTCAGGTGCATGGACCGGTGGCAAGGTTTCTTCACAATACCCAGGGTACGACGCCACGGCATCTTGTAACTGTACATTAACGTTGACACTGTACATTACATTAGTTTTATGATATGGAAATGTGAAGTACCTTTTCAAGCTTTTTTATTATTATAAGAAAAGCTTTGCTTTTATACTTACAAGACCATCATGCTTGATTGAGTGAGCTGTTTTGTCCTGTAGTAATGTCTGTATTTCTTTAAACCTTTATTTTAGCAATACACAGAGAAATATATACAGCATAAGTCAAAAGTCCGGACACGCCTACTCATTGAACGGTTTTTCTTTATTTTTTACTATTTTCTACATTGTAGAATAATAGTGAAGACATGGTTTGGGATGAGTTCCACCGCAGAGTGAAGGAAAAGCAGCCAACAAGTGCTCAGCATATGTGGGAACTCCTTCAAGACTGTTGGAAAAGCATTCCAGGTGAAGCTGGTTGAGAGAATGCCAAGTGTGTGCAAAGCTGTCATCAAGGCAAATGGTGGCTACTTTGAAGAATCTCAAAAATAAAATATATTTTGATTTGTTTAACACTTTTTTGGTTACTACATGATTCCATGTGTGTTATTTAATAGTTTTGATGTCTTCACTATTATTCTACAATGTACAAAATTGTAAAAATAAAGAAAAGCCTTTGAATGAGTAGGTGTGTCCAAACTTTTGACTGGTACTGTGTATATGTATATATACAGTTGAAGTCGGAAGTTTATATACACTTAGGTTGGAGTCATTAAAACTTGTTGTATTTCAAGGCCTACCTTCAAACTCAGTGCCTCTTTGCTTGACATCATGGGAAAATCAAAAGAAATCAGCCAAGACCTCAGAAAAAAAAAAATGTTAGACCTCCACAAGTCTGGTTCATCCTTGGGAGCAATTTCAAAACGCCTGAAGGTACCACGTTCATCTGTACAAACAATAGTACGCAAGTATAAACACCATGGGACCACGCAGCCGTCATACCGCTCAGGAAGGAGACGCATTCTGTCTCCTAGAGATGAACGTACTTTGGTGCGAAAAGTGCAAATCAATCACAGAACAACAGCAAAGGACCTTGTGAAGATGCTGGAGGAAACAGGTACAAAAGTATCTATATCCACAGTAAAACGACTCCTATATCGACATAACCTGAAAGGCCGCTCAGCAAGGAAGAAGCCACTGCTCCAAAACCGCCATAAAAAAGCCAGACTACGGTTTGCAACTGCACATGGGGACAAAGATCGTACTTTTTGGAGAAATGTCCTCTGGTCTGATGAAACAAAAATAGAACTGTTTGGCCATAATGACCATTGTTATCTTTGGAGGAAAAAGGGGAAAGCTTGCAAGCCGAAGAACACCATCCCAACCGTGAAGCACGGGGGTGGCAGCATCATGCTGTGGGGATGTTTTGCTGCAGGAGGGACTGGTGCACTTCACAAAATAGATGGCATCATGAGGAAGGAAAATTTGTGGATATATTGAAGCAACATCTCAAGACATCAGTCAGGAAGTTAAAGCTGGGTCGCAAATGGGTCTTCCAAATGGACAATGACCCCAAGCATACTTCCAAAGTTGTGGCAAAATGGCTTACGTACAACAAAGTCAAGGTATTGGAGTGGCCATCACAAAGCCCTGACCTCAATCCTATAGAAAATATGTGGGCTGAATAAGCTTTGTGAGCAAGGGGGCCTACAAACCTGACTCAGTTACACCAGCTCTGTCAGGAGGAATGGACCAAAATTCACCCAACGTATTGTGGGAAGCTTGTGGAAGGCTACCCAAAACATTTGATCCAAGTTAAACAATTTAAAGGCAATGCTACCAAATACTAATTGAGTGTATGTAAACTTCTGACCCACTGGGAATGTGATGAAAGAAATAAAAGCTTAAATAAATGATTCTCTCTACTATTATTCTGACATTTCACATTCTTAAAATAAAGTGGTGATCCTAACTGACCTAAAACAGGGAATTCTTACTAGGATTAAATGTCAGGAATTGTGAAAAACTGAGTTTAAATGTATTTGGCTAAAGTGTATGTAAACTTCCGACTTCAACTGTATGTATATATATATATATATATATATATATATATATATATATATATATATATATATATATATATATATATATGTGTGTGTGTGTCTTACCTCCAGGATGTATTTCTGCAGGGAGGTGATGTCTCTCAGAGCTTCTGGGTCTTGGTGGATCACGACCACCTCCTTCAGGGGGTACTACACAACAACAACAACAACCGTTAGTACACAACAACAACAACAACAACAACAACAAGACACTACAACATTATACCAACAACCACCACCATTAGTATACTAGACAGAACAATTGTTAGTAGACACTACCCAAACAACAAGAACAACAACAAACAACAACAACAATAACAATCGTTAGTGCTAACACACGCGATGCTACACGTGACAACAACAAAATGTTAGCTAAGAAATAACACACAGTTGATGTCCTCCTACCTTAAGAGGCAGAGTCTTACGGTCTCTGATGACTCGTCCTAGCTCAATGACAGACTGCATCTGACACACAGCGCTCTCTATACGCTTGTCGATCAACGACTCCCTGGTGACACACAGGACAGGAGCAGGTTAATGCATCTGACACACAGCGCTCTCTATGCGCTTGTCGATCAACGACTCCCTGGTGACACACAGGACAGGAGCAGGTTAATGCATCTGACACACAGCGCTCTCTATACGCTTGTCGATCAACGACTCCCTG
This sequence comes from Coregonus lavaretus, assembly GCF_964263955.1. Lineage (NCBI taxonomy): Eukaryota > Metazoa > Chordata > Actinopteri > Salmoniformes > Salmonidae > Coregonus > Coregonus lavaretus. The sequence goes on from NC_139995.1 coordinate 59,152,500, forward strand.
GTGACACACAGGACAGGAGCAGGTTAAGAGGTCAGACTGGAACCAGGGGTTAGAAGACATGACACAGTGGGTATATATCTGAGTTAGCTGCGTACGTCGGTTGTCTTGGACATCGAACTTCTCAATAAAAACTCCAGACTGAAATTGAGTTGGGAGTTGACCCCCCCAAACCCTGATGTACATTATAAAGTGTGTGGAGGAACAAGACACGAGGCGGGGACAGATGTTCCGAGTTTGTGATTGGACGAGGGAGAGCTCTGGGTTTGTTGTTTTGGAATGTTTTGAAAGTCTCTGAAAAAGTGTTCTATTGAAAAAAGTTTTGGTTACTAGCTACATTTTTGAGTTTAGATCCTGTGACGCAGTTGGCATCAGTTTGCTGGGACCGCTGCTGTCCAGGGATCCTGCCAACCAGTCTATACCTCTCTCGCTCTCTCTCTCTCTCTCCAACCAAGGGCCTAGCCTAGCTGCCTATCAAGATAGCAGGGTTTCCTTGAGGGCTTGAACCGCGACACGGTCAGCCCTTGTGGCTGGGACCGCAGATTGTCCCGGGTTTGTGACAGTCTGGATCCCTGCTGTTTGTTGCGGTTTCCATCTTCCCTGAGACCTGCCCTGTGTGGAACTGTCAGGAGTGACAGCATAGCCTACGTTGCTACCATGACAAATGCCAAAGCCGGTGGGAGTACCGTTGAGGACAGTGGTGTCTCTCTATCACAGGTGAAGGATCTTTTAAATGAACAAAAATCTTTTTTACAAGCAGTTGTTACAACAACAAGAAAATAGCTTTAAGTGTTGTGTCCAAATACTGGGGGATTCAACTAATAAAAGAATGGACGACCTGACCAGAGAGGTCCAGGACATGAAGAACAGTTTGCAGTTCTCCAAGAGTACGTACATCTTCCTCAACGAGGACTATCCTGAAGCTGTGCGCCAGAAGAGAAAATAACTTATCCCGGCCATGAAAGCTGCCAGAGCGCGTTGGGACATTGATTACATCCGCTATGACGGGCTCATTGTCCACCCTCCCTCCCAGAAGCCTGGAAGGGATGAACGAGCCAAGCCTATGGGTTCGTACCTTCAAACCCACAGCACACACACCAACACCAACTGATTAATGGACTGCTGAATTATAATTTCCCCCTTTTTTCGTAATTATTTTTTGTTATTTTCCATATTAGGTCCATCTCTGATAAAACTACCCAGGACATTTCTCTAAATAGCCCATATTAATATATGCAGCCTTAGAAAAAGGTTTCATGAAATCAATCATTCGCTTTCAGATAACATTAATATATTAGCCATTTCTGAGACTCACTTAGATAATTCATTTGATGATACAGCAGTAGCAATACAAGGATATAACATCTACAGAAGAGACAGGAATGCTTATGGGGGAGGTGTTGCTGTATATATTCAGAGCCATATCCCTGTAATGCTTAGAGAAGATCTCATGTCAAGTGTTATTGAAGTGGTTGCAGGTTCACCTGCCTCATCTAAAGCCTATTATTTTGGGGTGTTGCTATACGCCACCAAGTGCTAACAGTCAGTATCTAAATAATGTGTGTGAAATGCTTGATAGTGTGTGTGATGTAAACAGAGAGGTCAACTTTCTTGGGGACCTGAATATTGACTGGTTTTCATCAAGCTGTCCACTCAAGAAAAAGCTTCTCACTGTAACCAGTGCCTGTAATCTGGTTCAGGTTATTAATCAACCTACCAGGGTGTTTACAAACACCACTGGAACAAAAATGGATCACATTTTTTACAAATACTGTAGAACCTTATTCTAAAGCTGTATCCATACCCATTGGATACAGTGATCACATATCCAGGAAAAGCTAAAGTTCCAAAAACTGGGCCTAAAATAGTGTATAAGAGATCATACAAAAGATTTTGCTGTGACTCTTATGTGGATTTTTCTAACTTGATCACAATTCAATCAGAATAATTTGGGAGTGCTCTTCTCGACCATTGATGGCCTGATAAATCCTACCCCCGCAAACCTATCTGAACTTTCCTCCACATCTAAATGTGATGAGTTTGCTGCATATTTCAGACATAAGATATCCAACATTAGGCTGGGTATCAGTCAAGTAAGACCTGATGAGAAGTTTGATGATCGTGTGCCCTAGCCTACCACGCAAAGGCACTATGGATTTATTTCCCCTGGTTGACACAGACATGCTCAGGAAAGTCATATCACAACTTAAGCCTTCTACCTGCCTTCTCGATCCTATCCCCACCACCTTCTTCGAAACAGTTTTTAAATTGCATATCTGAAGAAGTGCAAGCAATTGTTAATCACTCCCTTTTCACAGGCACTAAAAACTGCTATGGTGAAGAAAAGTAATCTAGATTCTTCAGCTCTTAGCAATTTTCAGGCAATCTCCAACCTTCCATTCTTAAGCAAAATTCTGGAGAAATGTGTGTTCAAACAGCTAAATTATTTTTGAAAAATTCCAATCTGGTTTTCATGCCCACCACAGCACAGAGACAGCCTTGGTTAAAGTGGTAAATGATCTTAGCGCCAACACAGATGCCAAGCAAACAGCTATCTGTCCTTGTACTCTTAGAATTAAGACCACCTGGACAGACTGGAGAGGTGGGTTGGCCTCTGTTGACCATGATGTCCTTCTGGACAGACTGGAGAGGTGGGTTGGCCTCCGTTGACCATGATGTCCTTCTGGACAGACTGGAGAGGTGGGTTGGCCTCCGTTGACCATGATGTCCTTCTGGACAGACTGGAGAGGTGGGTTGGCCTCCGTTGACCATGATGTCCTTCTGGACAGACTGGAGAGGTGGGTTGGCCTCCGTTGACCATGATGTCCTTCTGGACAGACTGGAGAGGTGGGTTGGCCTCCGTTGACCATGATGTCCTTCTGGACAGACTGGAGAGGTGGGTTGGCCTCCGTTGACCATGATGTCCTTCTGGACAGACTGGAGAGGTGGGTTGGCCTCTGTTGACCATGATGTCCTTCTGGACAGACTGGAGAGGTGGGTTGGCCTCCGTTGACCATGATGTCCTTCTGGACAGACTGGAGAGGTGGGTTGACCTCTGTTGACCATGATGTCCTTCTGGACAGACTGGAGAGGTGGGTTGGCCTCCGTTGACCATGATGTCCTTCTGGACAGACTGGAGAGGTGGGTTGGCCTCCGTTGACCATGATGTCCTTCTGGACAGACTGGAGAGGTGGGTTGGCCTCCGTTGACCATGATGTCCTTCTGGACAGACTGGAGAGGTGGTTGGCCTCTGTTGACCATGATGTCCTTCTGGACAGACTGGAGAGGTGGGTTGGCCTCCGTTGACCATGATGTCCTTCTGGACAGACTGGAGAGGTGGTTGGCCTCTGTTGACCATGATGTCCTTCTGGACAGACTGGAGAGGTGGGTTGGCCTCCGTTGACCATGATGTCCTTCTGGACAGACTGGAGAGGTGGGTTGGCCTCCGTTGACCATGATGTCCTTCTGGACAGACTGGAGAGGTGGTTGGCCTCTGTTGACCATGATGTCCTTCTGGACAGACTGGAGAGGTGGTTGGCCTCTGTTGACCATGATGTCCTTCTGGACAGACTGGAGAGGTGGGTTGGCCTCCGTTGACCATGATGTCCTTCTGGACAGACTGGAGAGGTGGGTTGTCCTCTGTTGACCATGATGTCCTTCTGGACAGACTGGAGAGGTGGGTTGGCCTCTGTTGACCATGATGTCCTTCTGGACAGACTGGAGAGGTGGGTTGACCTCTGTTGACCATGATGTCCTTCTGGACAGACTGGAGAGGTGGGTTGACCTCTGTTGACCATGATGTCCTTCTGGACAGACTGGAGAGGTGGTTGGCCTCTGTTGACCATGATGTCCTTCTGGACAGACTGGAGAGGTGGTTGGCCTCCGTTGACCATGATGTCCTTCTGGACAGACTGGAGAGGTGGGTTGGCCTCCGTTGACCATGATGTCCTTCTGGACAGACTGGAGAAGTGGGTTGACCTCTGTTGACCATGATGTCCTTCTGGACAGACTGGAGAAGTGGGTTGACCTCTCCGGACCAGTTCTAAATTGGTTTAGGACCTATTTGACCGGTCGAGAGTTTATCACCCTTGGTGAAACATTACTCAGAGAAAATACATATCACGTGGCATTCCACAAGGTTAGATTTTGGGTCTGGTACTGTTCAGTTTATATAAGTTACCCCTTGGCAGCGTTATCAGAAAGCACACCATTGATTTTCACTGCTACGCAGACGATACATTTGTGTCACCAGAGGATTTTATATATAACCGAAACAAAACAAACTATGCAAGAGATTCTCTTGTAGGCAGAGCGCATTGGAGAAGGATTCTATTGCATTGACATGCACGACTCAGACCCGTACTCTAAATGTAAAATAGTACTCTACACAGCCCGGTGCACCATAACCAAATCAGAGCTGCATTGCCATTGCCATTTATGGATCTGTGCCATTCACTTTGAACTGAACTGTTTACAGCAGGGGTGTCAAACGTCCGGCCCGCGGGCCGGATCAGGCCCGCAAACGGGTTTTAAACCGGCCCGCGAGATGATTTTGTAAAGTATAAAAATGCGCTGCAATATTTCAATAAAATAAACTGCTGTTCCAATTGCGTCCACTGGATGGCGCAATAGCAATTGTGTTAAGCAAGCAAACTGTTTATACCGGGGCAGAGCAAGTAGGTCAAGCACGTGCAGCCAGTCCGGATGAGCTACTTTGTTTTGCCCGCGATATTTATTACGGCTTCTACTTTTAACATTATGTGCTTTGGCACCCTCATTGCCCCAATATGTCTCTGTCAAAAAAGAGAAAAGTGGACGCAGAGTGCAGAGTGTTCCAAGAAAAATGGTCATCCTCCTATTTATTCACGGAATTGAATGGGAAAGCTGTATGTTTGGTGTGTTCACAGCATGTTGCAGTGCTGAAAGAATATAACCTTCGTCGCCACTATGTGAGTCTTCATGCCGACAAATATGACAACTTTCAAGGACAGCGGAGAAGAGAGAAGGTGCATGAACTGTTGGCGGGTCTGAAGAAACAGCAGTCTGTGTTTACTCACAGCCGAGACATCAGTGACGCTGCAGTGAAAGCTAGCTACCTCATTGCTAATGAAATCGCAGTGGCTTCAAAACCATTTAGTGAGGGTGAATTTGTAAAAACATGCATGATGAAGGCAGCGGAGATTGTGTGCCCTGAAAAGCGTCAGGCTTTTGTAAATATCAGCCTGACAAGAAACACAGTTGCAGACAGGATTTCCGATCTTTCAGTGGATTTGGACAGCCAGTTGAAGCAAAAAGTAAAGTCATTTATTGCGTTTTCGGTTGCAATTGATGAAAGCACGGACATTAATTGAGATTTACGAGAAGAAATTGAACAGTTCATGGAAGAAAAGGGCAAACCAGTGTTAGAATTTCATTCCGCAGAATGGATGCAGGACCTTGCATTTATGGTGGATGTTACAGAGCACCTTAATAACTTGAACAAACAGCTGCAAGGGCGCAACAAAGTTGTCACGCAGTATTATGACAGCATACGTTCTTTCAAGTTGAAGCTGTCATTGTGGGAGACGCAACTCGCCGGTGATGATGCAGCTCACTTCCCCTGTCTGAAAAATGTGTGCGCGACCCAACATGTGGCAGACATGAAGCGGTTCAAAGATAAAATAACAGGACTGTTACGGGAGTTTGAGCAACGCTTTCAGATTTTTGGTGAACTGGAGAAAGACTTCAACGTTTTTTGCTCGCCATTCACCGTGAATCCCTCTGATCTGCCCGTCAGCATCCAACTTGAAATAAGACTTGCAGTGTGACTCGGATTTGAAGGGCAAATTTGCCGCAGCTGGCTTGGACACATTTTATCAGAATCTCTTGCCAGGTTACCCCAACTTGACAGCCCTCGCTGCAAAACTGTTGTGCATGTTTGGAACCACATATCTTTGTGAGTAAGTTTTCTCTGTAATGAGCATAAATAAAACAAAACTGCGCTCAAGGCTCACGCACAAGCACTTGAATCACATCCTGAAGTTGGCTGCCACTCAGGATGTGACACCTGATATTGATGCGCTGGTGAAAGCTAAAAGATGCCAGGTATCAGGAGTCAAATAAACTATGCAACCCCACTTAAAGTGCTGCATGAGACACCCTGATATAGTTCTGTGATCTGTGATATACTTCTGTGAATCACTGAGGCATTGTGTGTTTGTGTGTTCTAACTTGAGGTGTTTTATTATTAATAGTGATGTTGTGCTTTTGGACACACTGTCCTCAGGCTCCAGCTTTATGTTTATATGTTTTTATGTTGATGTGCTATTGTTTTTAATTGATTTTATTTGTATATTTAACCTACTCTTGACTCTGTGGTTCTTGCACTTGTTTGGGGAACAGGATTTCATTATTTTTATCTACATTTCTGCCTGAGAAATGACACCCTGATATAGTTCTGTGATCTGTGAAACAGTTCTGTTAATCACTGAGGCATTGTGTGTTTGTGTGTTCTTTTTCTTTAGAATTTTCAAATAAACTTGACGTGTTTTATGATTAATAGTGATGTTGTGCTTGTACTATTTTGGACACACTGTCCTCAGGCTCCAGCTTTATGTTTTATGTTGATCGTATTAAAACAAAGAAAACAATCTGAAGTTGTTGTTTTTAAGTTATATATACACCATGATTTTTCCGGTCCGGCCCACTTGGGAATAGATTTTCCTCCATGTGGCCCCTGAGCTAAAATGAGTTTGACACCCCTGGTTTATAGCATGAGCTGTCACGAGTAGATGCACTTGTTTTGAGATCAAAGCGAGAGCTGCATGTAGCCAATTGTACACATCTGTTCACTTTTGTTCATATTTTTTGCTAGTTAGTGAGTTATTAGCCCCGTTATAGCTAATTTCTAGTCAACAATGGGGGAGTGGCTGTTTCCTACAAGAGCACAACATTTTTGCATTTCTAGCCATCTTTGAAAAGCGAGTCAGGTAAAGAGCTTTTTTTATGTCTTAAAGGGGCAGCATTTTGAGACGGTCTTGAATAAGCTAAGTAGCCAATAGGCAGAGGGTAGCATAAATTGTCTGATTCGCTGTAATAATGGTATGGGAATAATAATGCAGTTTATTTTGTAAAGTGGTTTCTTGCATCAAACAACACAACAACATTTTCAGTCCCCTCCTTGTCTGAAGGACAAGTGGATAAACAGGTTAATGTCAAGCCCTGCATGTTTTTTTCTCCAAAAGTCTCATGGACACCACACATTGGCTGCTACTGTAGGCTGAATGATAGAACAGCTGTTAAAATGTTATGGGATGCATTTTTCTCCATAGTAAAAAAAAACAAACATTATGATCAAATAGCCAAAGTAGCCTACTTGGCCACTGTTAAAACTGTAACTTAAAGCGGGTACAGCCTCAGTGTTCACAGTAAACGCACGCCGGAAGTTGCACAGAATTTTCACAATGTTAAAGTTTGCGCTCAGCAGACCTGAAATTTTGCTCAGTGCCAAAAAGTATTAGAGGGAACATTGATCCAGACTACAGCATCTCCAGCCACACCCAACCAACCCCACCCAACCAGTCGACACCCCTCTAACCAACCCTGGCCACACCCAACCAGTCGACACCCCTCAAACACCACACCCTGGCCACACCAGATCAGGCCTATGCCTCTCCTGCCAGAACTGGACAAGAACCTGACACCCTCAGCACACAAAGGGGGACAAACACCTACCTGGAGGTGACAGCATTCCCTCCCCAATATGCCCCCCTAGACACAACTACGACAAAACAACCAACAAAAACGGGTCACAACTCCTGCAGCTCTGTCGCACGCTGGGTCTGTACATAGTCAATGGTAGGCTTCGAGGGGACTCCTATGGTAGGTACACCTATAGCTCATCTCTTGGCAGTAGTACTGTAGACTACTTTATCACCAACCTCAACCCAGAGTCTCTCAGAGTGTTCACAGTCAGCCCACTGACACCCCTATCAGACCACAGCAAAATCACAATCTACTTGAACAGAGCAATACCCAACCATGAAGCATCGAAGCCGAACAAACTGCATGCTGTTAAGAAATGCTATAAATGGAAGGAGGTAAGTGTAGAAACCTACCAAAAAACAATTGGCCAACAAATCCAAGTCAACTTCCTGGACAAAAGCACATTTCAACGATTTTACTGAGTTACAGTTCATATAAGGAAATCTATCAATTAAAAAAATGAACTAGGCCCTAATCTATGGATTTCACATGACTGGGCAGGGGTGCAGCCATGGGTGGGCCTGGGAGGTCATAGGCCCACCCACTGGGGAGCCAGGCCCAGCCACTCAGAATGAGTTTTTCCCCCACAAAAGGGCTTTATTACAGAAATACTCATGCACACCCTTATTGACAAACAAATAAACAAAACAAAAGCATAGTCTTCTCATGCTTTGTTGATAAAAAAAAAAGCTTGACTCAATTAGGCATGAGGGTCTGCTATACAAATTGATGGAACTAAGTGTTTGAGGAAAACTATACGACATTATAAAATCAATGTTCACAAACTACAAATGTGCGGTTAAAACTGGCAATAAACACACTGATTACTTTCCTCAGGGCCGTGGGGTGAGACAGGGAAGCAGCTTGAGCCCCACCCTCTTCAACGTTTATATAAATGAATTGGCGAGGGCACTAGAACAGTCTGCAGCACCCGGCCTCAACCTACTAGACTCAGAAGTCAAATGTCTACTGTTTGCTGATGATCTGGTGCTTCTGTCACATTACATTTACATTTTACATTTTAGTCATTTAGCAGACGCTCTTATCCAGAGCGACTTACAGTTGTCACCAACCAAGGAGGGCCTACAGCAGCACAGATTCTGTCCGACTTGGGCCCTGACAGTGAATCTCAATAAGAGAAAAATAATGGTGTTCTAAAAAAAGGTCCAGTTTCCAGGACAACAAATACAAATTTTATCTAGACACTGTTGCCCTAGAGCACACAAAAAACGATACATACCTTGGCCGAAACATCAACACCACAGGTAACGTGAACGATCTAAGAAACAAGGCAAGAAGGGCCTTCTACGCCATCAAAAGGAACATAAAACTCGACATCCCAATTAGGATTTAGCTAAAAATACTTCAGTTATAGAACCCATTGCCCTTTATGGTTGTGAGGTCTGGGGTCCGCTCACCAACCAATAATTCACTAAATGGGACAAACACCAATTGAGACCACATGCAGAATTCTGCAAAAATATATTTTGTGTACAACGCAAAACCACAAAACAACGCATGCCGAGAAGATTTAGGACTATACCCACCAGTTATCAAAATCCAGAAAAGAGCTGTTAAATTCTAAAACCACCTAAAAGGAAGCGATGCCCACACATTACATCACAAAGCCCTCACCTACAGAGAGATTAACCTAGAGAAGAGTCCCCTCAGCCAGCTGGTTCTGAGGCTCTGTTCACAAACACAAACAGACCCCACAGAGCCCCAGGACAGAAACACAATTAGACCCAACTACATTATGAGAAAGCAAAAAACCAAATTTGACACACTGGAAAGAATCAACCAAAAAAACGGAGCAAATTGGAATGGCCTTAAACAGAGAGTACCTGACCACTGTGACTGACCCAACATTAAGAAAATGTTGACTATATATAGACTCCGTGAGCATAACCTTGCTACAGCATATGTACCCACTGCCCATAAAATGAGGTGGAAACTGAGCTGCACTTCCTAACCTCCTGCCAAATGTATGACCAAAGTAGAGCCACATTTCCCACAGATCACACAGACCCACAAAGAATTTGAAAACAAATCAAACATTGATAAACTCCCATATCTGTAAGGCAAAATACCACAGTGTGCCATCACAGCAGCAAGATTTGTGGCCCGATGCCATGAGAAAAGGGCAACCAGTGGAGCACAAACATTGTAAATACCACCTATATTTATGTTTATTGATCTTCCCCTACTATTTGCAAGTTATTAAAACACAGTACATAGCTGATATTATAACATTTGAAACGTCTATCATTTTGAAACCTTTCTGACCTTTAACTTTTGTTTATTTCACTTGCTTTGGCAATGTAAATATGTTTCCCATGCCAATCAAGCCCCTTCGAATTGAAATTAAATTGAGAGAGAGAGAGAGAGAGCGAGAGAGCGAGAGCGCAAGAGAGAGAGAGAGAAAGAGAGAGAAAGAGAGAGAGAAAGAGAGAGAGCGAGAGAGAGCGAGAGCGAGAGCGAGCGAGAGCGAGCGAGAGAGAGAGAGCGCGAGAGTGCGAGAGAGAGCAACAAGGCAGGAGGAGGGGACAGATATCCAATCACTTAATGGGTTTATAGCGGACGGACAGACCTCCTGACTGGAGATCACCTCTACAGGATGTCTCTCGTCTTGGACAGGAACAGGAAGGAGCACTTAACAAGGCTGCCCTCTGCAGCCTGGATAGTAATATGTGGGCTGGGACAGTACATGAATAGTGAAGACCGGCGAGGGAGAGGTGTGTGTGTGTACTTCAGAGAGAGGAGGAGAACACACAGCTTGAAGGGCCCTGTGGAGGAGAATACTAACCCATTTACAGCACAGTACTGGACATCTTCCTCAATAAAGTAGCTATCAGCAAAGTCAAGTACAAGTGTTGGTTCAGGAAAGTTTTTGTTGTTGTTGTTGTTGCTGTAAAGCATAACAGCATTAAAGCAATGGTCTGCTGTTTCAGAGACAGACTAAAGGGTATAGCTACTCAATCATACCACTAACAACAACGGTGTGTGTGTGTGTGTGTGTGTGTGTGTGTGTGTGTGTGTGTGTGTGTGTGTGTGTGTGACCTGCCTGCATGTCTAAATCAAGTCCAGGGTTTGATCATGTCTGCTGAGTTGTACAGACACGGATGCAGCTCAAGGTGTACAGTCGTGGTCAAACGTTTTGAGAATGACACAAGTATTGGTCTTCACAAAGTTTGCTGCTTCAGTGTTTTTAGATATTTTTGTCAGATGTTACTATGGTATACTGAAGTATAATTACAAGCATTCCATAAGTCTTTTATTGACAATTACATTAAGTTTATGCATAGAGTCAATATTTGCAGCGTTGACCCTTCTTTTTCAAGACCTCTGCAATCCGCCCTGGCATGCTGTCAATTAACTTCTGGGCCACATCCTGACTGATGGCAGCCCATTCTTGCATAATCAATGCTTGGAGTTTGTCAGAATTTGTGGGTTTTTGTTTGTCCACCCACCTCTTGAGGATTGACCACAAATTCTCAATGGGATTAAGGTCTGGGGAGTTTCCTGGCCATGGACCCAAAATGTCGATGTTTTGTTCCCCGAAGCCACTTAGTTATCACTTTTGCCTTATGGCAAGGTGCTCCATCATGCTGGAAAAGGCATTGTTCGTCACCAAACTGTTCTTGGATGGTTGGGAGAAGTTGCTCTCAGAGGATGTGTTGGTACCATTCTTTATTCATGGCTGTGTTCTTAAGGAAAATTGTGAGTGAGCCCACTCCCTTGGCTGAGAAGCAACCCCACACATGAATGGTCTCAGGATGCTTTACTGTTGGCATGACACAGGACTGATGGTAGCGCTCACCTCGTCTTCTCCGGACAAACTTTTTTCCGGATGTCGCAAACAATCGGAAAGGGGATTCATCAGAGAAAATGACTTTACCCCAGTCCTCAGCAGTCCAATCCCTGTACCTTTTGCAGAATATCAGTCTGTCCCTGATGTTTTTCCTGGAGAGAAGTGGTTTCCTCGCTGCCCTTCTTGACATCAGGCCATCCTCCAAAAGTCTTCGCCTCACTGTGCGTGCAGATGCACTCACACCTTCCTGCTGCCATTCCTGAGCAAGCTCTGCACTGGTGGTGCCCCGATCACGCAGCTGAATCAACTTTAGGAGACGGTCCTGGCGCTTGCTGGACTTTCTTGGGCACCCTGAAGCCTTCTTCACAACAATTGAACCTCTCTCTTTGAAGTTCTTGATGATCCGATAAATGGTTGATTTAGGTGCAATCTTACTAGCAGCAATATCCTTGCCTGTGAAGCCCTTTTTGTGCAAAGCAATGAGGACGGCACGTGTTTCCTTGCAGGTAACCATGGTTAACAGTGGAAGAACAATGAGTTCAAGCACCACCCTCCTTTTAAAGCTTCCAGTCTGTTATTCTAACTCAATCAGCAAGACCGAGTGGTCTCCAGCCTTGTCCTCGTCAACAACCTGTGTTAACGAGAGAATCACTGACATGATGTCAGCTGGTCCTTTTGTGGCAGGGCTGAAGTGCAGTGGAAATGTTTTTGGGGCATTCAGTTAATTTTTACTGAGGCAGCAGACTTTGTGAAAATTAATGTGTGTCATTCTCAAAACTTTTGACCACGACTGTATACACAGATACAAACAGTATAGTATAATTGACGTGTTTCAACATAGATAAGTTGGTTCAAAACAAATACTCCTATCATTGCGCATATGTAGAGAATATTATTTGGGATTCACTTTCATCATAACACAAACACACATCACCTCTTGTTTCTGACAAAGAGGTTCTAAGAATGGTCCAAACATTTCAAATACAAAATAAATATCATTTTAAGAGGATTCGTTCTCTTAAATATTTGATGAGAGAAGATTGGAAAAACATATTTCCATACATCAACTTCATTTTCTTAAAAGGACAAAGCATTTGTATTAATTAAGAAATCCTTTTAGTTGAAAGACTTTGTGCTGTCCTTATTCTCTGCTACTAATTTGACGTGAGACACTTTCAGATTCATTGAGGAGCAAGTCGGTCTTCAAAATGGCCCCCTCTTCCCTATATAGCGCACTACTACCCACAGGCATCTTTTCAAAGCAGTGCACTACATAGGGAATAGGGTGCCATTTGGGACAAACACGAAGACTAGAAAGGAGAATTAGAACAAGAATGACAGGTAGCTAGGCAACACGGAATAACATGTCGACAGACAAGAGGAACGGGAGAAAACATTGAAGACAGTCCAGACTTCCCCAAGAAACGTTAAGACTATTCTCCAGGAACTGTAAAGTAAGTTGGATTCTGCCGTGGAGTGAATGATGAGAAGAGAGGGGGTTGGCTACTTGAGCTAAGTGAATGATGAGAAGGAGAGGGGGTTGGCTACTTGAGCTAGTGAATGATGAGAAGAGAGGGGGTTGGCTACTTGAGCTAGTGAATGAAGAGAAGAGAGGGGGTTGGCTACGTGAGCTAGTGAATTCTGAGAAGAGAGGGGGTTGGCTACTTGAGCTAGTGAATGATGAGAAGAGAGGGGGTTGGCTACTTGAGCTAGTGAATGATGAGAAGAGAGGGGGTTGGCTACTTGAGCTAGTGAATGATGAGAAGAGAGGGGGTTGGCTACTTGAGCTAGTGAATGATGAAAAGAGAGGGGGTTGGCTACTTGAGCTAGTGAATGATGAGAAGAGAGGGGGTTGGCTACTTGAGCTAGTGAATGAAGAGAAGAGAGGGGGTTGGCTACTTGAGCTAGTGAATGATGAGAAGAGAGGGGGTTGGCTACTTGAGCTCGTGAATGATGAGAAGAGAGGGGGTTGGCTACTTGAGCTCGTGAATGATGAGAAGAGAGGGGGTTGGCTACTTGAGCTAGTGAATGATGAGAAGAGAGGGGGTTGGCTACTTGAGCTAAGTGAATGATGAGAAGAGAGGGGGTTGGCTACTTGAGCTAGTGAATGATGAGAAGAGAGGGGGTTGGCTACTTGAGCTAGTGAATGATGAGAAGAGAGGGGGTTGGCTACTTGAGCTAAGTGAATGATGAGAAGAGAGGGGGTTGGCTACTTGAGCTAGTGAATGATGAGAAGAGAGGGGGTTGGCTACTTGAGCTCGTGAATGATGAGAAGAGAGGGGGTTGGCTACTTGAGCTAGTGAATGATGAGAAGGAGAGGGGGTTGGCTACTTGAGCTAGTGAATGATGAGAAGAGAGGGGGTTGGCTACTTGAGCTAGTGAATGATGAGAAGAGAGGGGGTTGGCTACTTGAGCTAGTGAATGATGAGAAGAGAGGGGGTTGGCTACTTGAGCTAGTGAATGATGAGAAGAGAGGGGGTTGGCTACTTGAGCTAGGGAATGAAGAGAAGAGAGGGGGTTGGCTACTTGAGCTAGTGAATGATGAGAAGAGAGGGGGTTGGCTACTTGAGCTCGTGAATGATGAGAAGAGAGGGGGTTGTCTACTTGAGCTCGTGAATGATGAGAAGAGAGGGGGTTGGCTACTTGAGCTAGTGAATGATGAGAAGAGAGGGGGTTGGCTACTTGAGCTAAGTGAATGATGAGAAGAGAGGGGGTTGGCTACTTGAGCTAGTGAATGATGAGAAGAGAGGGGGTTGGCTACTTGAGCTAGTGAATGATGAGAAGAGAGGGGGTTGGCTACTTGAGCTAAGTGAATGATGAGAAGAGAGGGGGTTGGCTACTTGAGCTAGTGAATGATGAGAAGAGAGGGGGTTGGCTACTTGAGCTCGTGAATGATGAGAAGAGAGGGGGTTGGCTACTTGAGCTAGTGAATGATGAGAAGGAGAGGGGGTTGGCTACTTGAGCTAGTGAATGATGAGAAGAGAGGGGGTTGGCTACTTGAGCTAGTGAATGATGAGAAGAGAGGGGGTTGGCTACTTGAGCTAGTGAATGATGAAAAGAGAGGGGGTTGGCTACTTGAGCTAGTGAATGATGAGAAGAGAGGGGGTTGGCTACTTGAGCTAGTGAATGATGAGAAGAGAGGGGGTTGGCTACTTGAGCTAGTGAATGATGATAAGAGAGGGGGTGGCTACTTGAGCTAGTGAATGATGAGAAGAGAGGGGGTTGGCTACTTGAGCTAAGTGAATGATGAGAAGAGAGGGGGTTGGCTACTTGAGCTAGTGAATGATGTAGTTCATGGTCCTTCAAGACAAATTCAATGATTGATTGACTGACTGATTGATTACCCGACTAGAGGCAGCAGTAGCAGCAGTGGATGATTAATTAATTGATTAACCCCTACCTGACTAGAGGCAGGATGAGGTAGTGTATGATTGATCGACTGATTAATTACCTGGCTAGAGGCAGCATGAGGTAGTGTATGATTGATCGACTGATTGATTACCTGACTAGTGGCAGCATGAGGTAGTGTATGATTGATTGACTGATTGATTGATTACCTGACTAGAGGCAGCATGAGGTAGTGTATGATTGATAGACTGATTGATTACCTGACTAGTGGCAGCATGAGGTAGTGTATGATTTATAGACTGATTGATTGATTACCTGACTAGAGGCAGGATGAGGTAGCGTATGATTGATTGACTGATTGATTACCTGACTAGAGGCAGGATGAGGTAGCGTATGATTGATTGACTGATTGATTACCTGACTAGTGGCAGCATGAGGTAGTGTATGATTGATTGACTGATTGATTGAATACCTGACTAGAGGCAGCATGAGGTAGTGTATGATTGATAGACTGATTGATTACCTGATTAGTGGCAGCATGAGGTAGCGTACGATTGATCGACAGATTGATTGATTACCTGACTAGTGGCAGCATGAGGTAGCGTACGATTGATAGACTGATTGATTGATTACCTGACTAGTGGCAGCATGAGGTAGCGTACGATTGATAGACTGATTGTTGATTACCTGATTAGTGGCAGCATGAGGTAGCGTACGATTGATCGACAGATTGATTGATTACCTGACTAGTGGCAGCATGAGGTAGTGTATGATTGATCGACTGATTGATTGATTACCTGACTAGTGGCAGCATGAGGTAGCGTACGATTGATAGACTGATTGATTGATTACCTGACTAGTGGCAGCATGAGGTAGTGTATGATTGATCGACAGATTGATTGATTACCTGACTAGTGGCAGCATGAGGTAGTGTATGATTGATTAACTGATTGATTGATTACCTGACTAGTGGCAGCATGAGGTAGTGTATGATTGATCGACTGATTGACTGATTACCTGACTAGTGGCAGCATGAGGTAGTGTATGATTGATCGACTGATTGATTGATTACCTGACTAGTGGCAGCATGAGGTAGTGTATGATTGATAGACTGATTGATTACCTGACTAGTGGCAGCATGAGGTAGTGTATGATTGATTACCTGACTAGTGGCAGCATGAGGTAGTGTATGCTGCTGGAGTCCTTCTCCTCAACAGAGGCAGGGTCAATCAGGTGACGCAGGTTCTGGTACATCATCTCCGTAATAAAGGGGGTGAAGGGAGCCTAGAAGGAAGGAGAGAGAGCAGTTAGAGAAAGACAATGATACTATAATGCTTTACTAGTGGGGAGGAGGACAGAAAAGTAGACTACAACTATCTTACCATTCCAACTCAGGGAGACATTGTCCTCATGCAAAGACACCTGCGTTGTGAACTAATGCAGTTTAAGTAAAAATGATCATCTGCAGCGCAGATCTGTTCTAACTTTTCTTTAACAATTTCTGCGAGGAGGAACTTTAGTTTAACCAGAGATTGAGTTACCTTGCGTGATAAGAGGTACCGCACAGCATCGCGGCGGTCTAAGGAACAGCATCGCGGCGGTCTAAGGAACAGCATCGCGGCGGTCTAAGGAACAGCATCGCGGCGGTCTAAGGAACAGCATCGCGGCGGTCTAAGGAACAGCATCGCGGCGGTCTAAGGAACAGCATCGCGGCGGTCTAAGGAACAGCATCGCAGCGGTCTAAGGAACAGCATCGCAGCGGTCTAAGGAACAGCATCGCAGCGGTCTAAGGAACAGCATCGCAGCGGTCTAAGGAACAGCATCGCAGCGGTCTAAGGAACAGCATCGCAGCGGTCTAAGGAACAGCATCGCAGCGGTCTAAGGAACAGCATCGCAGCGGTCTAAGGAACAGCATCGCAGCGGTCTAAGGAACAGCATCGCAGCGGTCTAAGGAACAGCATCGCGGCGGTCTAAGGAACAGCATCGCGGCGGTCTAAGGAACAGCATCGCGGCGGTCTAAGGAACAGCATCGCGGCGGTCTAAGGAACAGCATCGCGGCGGTCTAAGGAACAGCATCGCGGCGGTCTAAGGAACAGCATCGCAGCGGCTGCTGCTACTACTACTACTACTGCTGCTACTACTGTGGTCCTCTGTAGCTCAGCTGGTAGAGCACGGCGCTTGTAACGCCAAGGTAGTGGGTTCGATCCCCGGGACCACCCATACACAAAAAAAAATTTATGCATGCATGACTGTAAGTCGCTTTGGATAAAAGCGTCTGCTAAATGGCATATTATTATTATTATTACTACTACTACCACTACTACCACTACTACTACTACTACTACTACTACTACTACTACTACTACTACTACTACTGCTGTTACTGCTGTTACTTCTTCTACGAACCCCAGGCTGTGTCAATACCGGCCGTGACATAGGGCGGCGCACAATTGGCCCAGCGTCTTCCGGGTTAGGGGAGGGTTTGGCCGGGGGGGCTTTACTTGGCTCATCGCGCTCTAGCGACTCCTTGTGGCGGGCCGGGCGCCTGCAGGCTGACACATTGGTGCAGCTGGCTTCCCGGGTTAAGTGAGCAGGTGTTAAGAAGCGAGGTTTGGCGGGTCATGTTTCGGAGGACTCTCCCGAGCCCGTTGGGGTGTTGAAGCGATGAGACAAGATCGTAATCATGAAATTGGGGAGAAAAAGTGGGGAAAGATTACAACAAAAACGAAGAAAAATAAATAAGAATGCGCCGGTGCATTCCTTCCAAGCGCAGCTGTTTTGGTGAAGAGAAAATGTGGCCCTCAATACACTATTTTCAATGGAAGCAGATGTCATTGAGCAGAACAGAGTTCAGCCAGGTTAAACATCATGCACTTTACACATACACACACACAAACAGTGCTGTGTCACTCACCATCAGTCTGCACATGGAGAACAGAACACTGAAGAGATTCTCCAGAGCCCACAGACAGTCCTCTGTTCCACTCTCTCCCTGTAGGGTTACGATACACAGTTACAATCATCATCTTCCTCCTCCTCCTCCTCGTCCTCCTCCTCCAGGCAGCAGCTACTACTGCCATATTCAAACTGGCCACACGCACCTACCATTCAACACACCCTAACATGCTCCATCCATTCACTACACACCCTAACATGCTCCATCCATTCACTACACACCCTAACATGCTCCATCCATTCACTACACACCCTAACATGCTCCATCCATTCACTACACACCCTAACATGCTCCATCCATTCACTACACACCCTAACATGCTCCATCCATTCACTACACACCCTAACATGCTCCATCCATTCACTACACACCCTAACATGCTCCATCCATTCACTACACACCCTAACATGCTCCATCCATTCACTACACACCCTAACATGCTCCATCCATTCACTACACACCCTAACATGCTCCATCCATTCACTACACACCCTAACATGCTCCATCCATTCACTACACACCCTAACATGCTCCATCCATTCACTACACACCCTAACATGCTCCATCCATTCACTACACACCCTAACATGCTCCATCCATTCACTACACACCCTAAACATGTTCCATCCATTCACTACACACCCTAACATGCTCCATCCATTCACTACACACCCTAACATGCTCCATCCATTCACTACACACCCTAACATGCTCCATCCATTCACTACACACCCTAACATGCTCCATCCATTCACTACACACCCTAAACATGTTTTCTGTGCCACCATGTCACAACAGATCTTTACCCAGACAGTCCCCTGGTGACCATCTCACTTCAATTCACATTCCTTCACTCAGTATAGCATTAGTCAACAGAGAAACAGTGTTATAGCGGTTACTGTATCTTTAACACATTTGACTGCATCAGTGTTTGAGGGTGAACTCACCTTGAGACGTCTGCGGTTCGTCCTCACGTACCAGTTGGTGAGCATGTCCACAAACTTCACAAGCTTTGGCACCACCGTGTACAGCCTGTACGCTGCAAGGAGACACTCTGATTACAACTCACGTCTGGAGGAGAAGGAGTGGCCGGAAAGGTTGTCTCTATAATGACAGACCCATAACAGTACCAGAGACTTGTGTAGTGAACTGGGAGGGGGGTCATGTGGTCAGCATTGACGCATTGAAAGAATGATGTATTCAACATGCAGTGTTGTCTATTTGTGGTCCTCTGTAGCTCAGCTGGTAGAGCACGGCGCTTGTAACGCCAGGGTAGTGGGTTCGATCCCCGGGACCACCCATACGTAAAAAAGTAATAATGTATGCACGCATGACTGTAAGTCGCTTTGGATAAAAGCGTCTGCTAAATGGCATATTATTATTATTATTATTATTATTATTATTATTATTGTGTTTTATCCTCCTGTTATATCAAAGACCTATGTTGTTGTTGTGTACCCATCACGTTGGTGTGTTTGTCTGCCCAGTAATAATTGCCCCTTGGATATAAATATTGACTGAATTGAATTTTATTTAATTGGTTTCATTAAAACTGAAGGTAACAGTAAGTATCTCATTTTAAAAAGCCTTTCGGTGGATATCTGAAGAGGGGCAGTGGTTACTCATCGTACATCTCAGCCTTGAAGAACTGGATGAGAGACTGTGTGTGTGTGTGTGTGTGTGTGTGTGTGTGTGTGTTTACACGTGTGTGTGTGTGTGTGTGTGTGTGTACACGTGTGTGTGTGTGTGTCAAATAAAATAAAATTGCATTTGTCACATGCTTCGTAAACAACAGGTGAAAACTAACAGTGAAATGCTGACTGACGGGCCCTTCCCAACAATGCAGAGAGAAAATTAGATCTTAGTCTTGTATTGACGCTTTGCCTGTTTAATGTCTCGCCAGAGGTCGTAGCGGGATTTCTTATAAGCGTACGGATTAGTGTCCCGCTCCTTGAAAGCGGCAGCTCTAGCCTTTAGCTCAGTGCGGATGTTGCCTGTAATCCATGGCTTCTGGTTGGGATATGTACGCACGGTCACTGTGGGGATGACATCGTCGATGCACTTATTAATAATCCGGTGACTTGATGTGGTAAAACTCCTCAATGTAATCAGATGAACCCCGGAACATATTCCAGTCCGTGCTAGCTAACAGTCCTGTAGATTAGCGTGAGTACAGTCCTGTAGATTAGCGTGAGTACAGTCCTGTAGATTAGCGCGAGTACAGTCCTGTAGATTAGCGCGAGTACAGTCCTGTAGATTAGCGTGAGTACAGTCCTGTAGATTAGCGTGAGTACAGTCCTGTAGATTAGCGTGAGTACAGTCCTGTAGATTAGCGTGAGTACAGTCCTGTAGATTAGCGTGAGTACAGTCCTGTAGATTAGCGCGAGTACAGTCCTGTAGATTAGCGCGAGTACAGTCCTGTAGATTAGCGTGAGTACAGTCCTGTAGATTAGTGCGAGTACAGTCCTGTAGATTAGCGCGAGTACAGTCCTGTAGATTAGCGTGAGTACAGTCCTGTAGATTAGCGTGAGTACAGTCCTGTAGATTAGCGTGAGTACAGTCCTGTAGATTAGCGCGGGTACAGTCCTGTAGATTAGCGTGAGTACAGTCCTGTAGATTAGCGTGAGTACAGTCCTGTAGATCAGCGCGAGTACAGTCCTGTAGATTAGCGCGAGTACAGTCCTGTAGATTAGCGCGAGTACAGTCCTGTAGATTAGCGCGAGTACAGTCCTGTAGATTAGCGCGAGTACAGTCCTGTAGATTAGCGCGAGTACAGTCCTGTAGATTAGCGCGAGTACAGTCCTGTAGATTAGCGCGAGTACAGTCCTGTAGATTAGTGCGAGTACAGTCCTGTAGATTAGCGCGAGTACAGTCCTGTAGATTAGCGCGAGTACAGTCCTGTAGATTAGTGCGAGTACAGTCCTGTAGATTAGCGCGAGTACAGTCCTGTAGATTAGCGCGAGTACAGTCCTGTAGATTAGCGCGAGTACAGTCCTGTAGATTAGCGCGAGTACAGTCCTGTAGATTAGCGCGAGTACAGTCCTGTAGATTAGCGCGAGTACAGTCCTGTAGATTAGCGCGAGTACAGTCCTGTAGATTAGCGCGAGTACAGTCCTGTAGATTAGCGCGAGTACAGTCCTGTAGATTAGCGTGAGTACAGTCCTGTAGATTAGCGCGAGTACAGTCCTGTAGATTAGCGCGAGTACAGTCCTGTAGATTAGCGTGAGTACAGTCCTGTAGATTAGTGTGAGTGTGTTGTTATTGTACCCACCATCCAGCTCAGCCTTGAAGAACTGGATGTGAGACTTGGTGAATGACTGGATCCACCAGGGGTGAAACATTTTACCAAATCCACGGTTCGGTACGTATTGCGGTTTTGGGGTCACGGTTCTGTTTGACCTCGGTACAGCTGGAAAATGAAATGCCGATACTTACTGTAGTTCATTTCTGTTTTGGCAAAATATATTAAACCAACCCAGGAATAGATCATGAGCCATATAATGTAGGGCTTTACAACATTAGTTAATAATTCAGTTTTTTCCCCAAATTTCGTTTCTCCGTTTAGTTTTTCCAGGTTTCAGATTATTCCCAGTTTTTCATAATTTTTTGCTCTGAAAATCACACACATGCAAAATCAAATAATTCTGGCAGGTATGCACTGACTACTTTGTAGTTAGGCAATTGACAAATAATATTTTCAAGAGTCATTTTATCCACAGTAACCTGTAAAATGGTATAGCTAATAAGCACCCAGCTATCGAAATGGATAATGTGTTTCTAAATTCTCCTAAACTGCCTCTCAGTAAATCTGTCACAGCAAGTTCTAGTCCTCTCTTCTGCTCACATCATCAGTCTAGGGACTGAAAACAGACAACAAAGGCTGTCATGAGGTAATGTTTTTAGAAAAAAATTGCATATGCACCTTAAATCTTTAATAACATAAAATATATTTTTTATATACACATGACAGACGATAGATATTTGTAAAATGGAAGAGACCATGTAGAAATGCGCTGTAAGAAGATTTTTTTGTATTAATTGTATTTTAAAATAAAATATTATCCTTGGACACAAAAAAATAACACATCGCGTCAATTTCCCAGTTAACCTTAAAATCAAGGTTTTTGGGAAAGCCTTTCCATCTACCAGAAGAAGGTTATCATTAGCATCATCGCTAACGGCTACACAAAGTGGTAGGCGCACACAAACCGGAGCATTCCCGCGCCAATGCCTCTTCACGGGGGGCATTCCCGTGCCATTGCCTCTTCACGGGGGGCATTCCCGTGCCATTGCCTCTTCACGGGGGGCATTCCCGCGCCATTGCCTCTTCACGGGGGGGCATTCCCGTGCCATTGCCTCTTCACGGGGGGGCATTCCCGCGCCATTGCCTCTTCACGGGGGGGGCATTCCCGCGCCATTGCCTCTTCACGGGGGAGCATTCCCGCGCCATTGCCTCTTCACGGGGGGGCATTCCCGCGCCATTGCCTCTTCACGGGGGGGCATTCCCGTGCCATTGCCTCTTCACGGGAGCACGATGATGGAGGAATCCTCCAATTAAGAGTATAATTTTTATTACAACATGTGCATTAGGCTCTAATAGCCTGAAACATTTTCTCAGCTCAGATTTCCTCAAGAGGCATACAGCCTAGCCTAGCCTAGCCTATAGGATTGCATTTGTTTGTGTAGGTATTCATTCGGGTTCACAGTGCGGACCGAACCGATGTCCCCGTATGAATGTGTACAGTTACACCCCTAGGATCCACTGTGTGTAGTAGTACGTGTGTGTGTGTGTGTGTGTGGCTTTGTGAAGCTCACCATCCATCTCAGCCTTGAAGAACTGGATGAGAGACTGGGTGAAGGACTGGATCCACTTGTCCATGATGTTGTCACTGCACTTGGCTGTGCCCTCGTTGTATAGGAAGGTGATGCCGTCCTCCTGAAGGGCAAAGGTCACAGGGCAAAAAGGTCAGACAGAGAACCGGACACAGAGAAAGAGAGAGAAAGAGAGCGCAAGCGAAAGAGAAAGTTAGAGTTTAATGGCTGTGATAGGAGAAAACTGAGGATGGATCAACATTGTAGTTACTCCACAATACAAACCTACAGTGCATTCGGAAAGTATTCAGACCCCTTGACTTTTTCCACATTTTGTTACGTTACAGCCTTATTCTAAAATGGATTAAATGAAAAATAAAAAAAACTCATCAATCTACACACAATACTCCATAATGACAAAGCGAAAACAGGTTTTTAGAAATGTTTGCAAATGTATTAAAAATAAAAAACTGAAATACCTTATTTACCTAAGTATTCAGACCCTTTGCTATGAGACTCGAAATTGAGCTCAGGTGCATCCTGTTTCCATTGATCATCCTTGAGATGTTTCTACAACTTGATTGGAGTCCACCTGTGGTAAATTCAATTGATTGGACATGATTTGGAAAGGCACACACCTGTCTATATAAGGTCGCACAGTTGACAGTGCATGTCAGAGCAAAAACGAAGACATGAGGTCAAAGGAATTGTACGTAGAGCTCCGAGACAGGACTGTGTCGAGGCACAGATCTGGGGAAGGGTAAAAAAAACATTTCTGCAGCATTGAAGGTCCCCAAGAACACAATGGCCTCTGTCATTCTTAAATGGAAGTTTGGAACCACCAAGACTCTTCCTAGAGCAAACTGAGCAATCGGGGGAGAAGGGCCTTGGTCAGGGAGGTGACCAAGAACCCAATGGTCACTCTGACAGAGCACCAGAGTTCCTGTGGAGATGGGAGAACCTTCCAGAAGGACAACCATCTCTGCAGCACACCACATTCAGGCCTTTATGGTAGAGTGGCCAGACGGAAGCCACTCCTCAGTAAAAGGCACATGACAGCCCGCTTGGAGTTTGCCAAAAGTCACCTAAGGACTCTCAGACCATGAGAAACAAGATTCTCTGGTCTGATGAAACAAAGATTGAACCCTTTGGCCTGGCACCATCCCTACGGTGAAGCATGGTGGTGGCAGCATCATGCTGTGGGGATGTTTTTCAGCGGCAGGGACTGGGAGACTAGTCAGGATCGAGGGAAAGATGAACGGAGCAAAGTACAGAGAGATCCTTGATGAAAACCTGCTCCAGAGCGCTCAGGACCACAGACTGGGGCGAAGGTTCATCTTCAAACGACCCTAAGCACACAGCCAAGACAACGCAGGAGTGGCTACGGTACAAGTCTCTGAATGTCCTTGAGTGGCCCAGCCAGAGCCTGGAATTGAACACGATCGAACATCTCTGGAGAGACCTGAAAATAGCTGTGCAGTGACGCTTCCCATCCAACCTGACAGAGCTTGAGAGGATCTGCAGGGAAGAATGGGAGAAACTCCCCAAATACAGGTGTGCCAAGCTTGTAGCGTCATACCCAAGGAGACTTGAGGCTGTAATCACTGCCAAAAGGTGCTTCAACAAAGTACTGAGTAAATTGTCTGAATACTTATGTAAATGTGATATTTCAGTTGTTTATTTTTAATTAATTCGCCACAATTTCTAAAAACCTGTTTTTGCTTTGTCATTATGGGGTGTTGAGTAGATTGATTTAATCAATTTTACAATAAGGCTGTAACGTAACAAAATGTGGAAAAAGTCAAGAGGACTGAATACTTTCTGAATGCACTGTAAGTGACTGAGTGAAAAGAAGGAAGACTCTACAGCAAACATGCATCCTGTTTGCAATAAGGCACTAAAGTAAAACTGCAAAAAATGTGGCAAAGAAATTAACTTTATGTCCTGAATACAAAGTGTTATGTTTGCGGTAATCCACTTCATATTTTCAAGCATGGTGGTGGCTGCATCATGTTATGGTTATGCTTGTCATCGGCAAGGATTAGGGAGTTTCCCCAAACATGCTCAATGGGTGACATGTCTGGTGAGTATGCAGGCCATGGAAGAACTGGGACATTTTTAGCTTCCAGGAATTGTGTACAGATCCTTGCGTCATGAGGCTGTGCATTATCATGCTGAAACATGAGGTGATGGTGGCGGATGAATGGCACGACAATGGGCTTCAGGATCTAGTCACGGTATCTCTGTGCATTCAAATTGCCATTGATGAAATGCAATTGTTTTTGTTGTCCATAGCCACCATGGGACACTCTGTTCACAACGTTGACATCAGCAAACCACTCGCCCACACACGCTTGTCTGCCATCTGCCCGGTACAGTTGAAACCGTGATTCATCCGTGAAGAGCACACTTCTCCAGCGTGCCAGTGTCCATCGAAGTTGAGCATTTAACCCACTGAAGTCGGTTACGACGCAGAACTGAAGTCAGGTCAAGACCCTGGTGAGGACGACGAGCTTCCCTGAGACGGTCTCAGACGATCCCGCAGGTGAAGAAGCAGGATGTAGAGGTCCTGGGCTGGTTACACGTGGTTTGCGGTTGTGAGGCCTGTTGGACGTACTGCCAAATTCTCTAAAACGACGTCGGAGGTGACTTATGGTAGAGAAATTAACATTAGAGCTCTGGTGGCCATTCTTGCTGTCAGCATACCAATTGCACGCTCCTTCAAAACATTGTGGCATTGTGTTGTGTGACAAAACTGTACATATTGAGATAAATAAAGGTTTTTGAGTGTATGGAACATTTCTGGGATATTTTATTTCAGCACATGAAACATGGGACCAACACTTTACATGTTGCGTTTATATTTTTGTTCGGTCTACTTGCTCTACTCAGACAATCATAAATACTTCAAGTCACATATCAAAAGAGGTCTATTTCAAATACCATATTTATGATTGTCTGAAGGTCTAATAAGTCTAATCATCAACCCTCAGAAACCCTGGACTAATCATCAACCCTCCAGTTACCCTCAGAAACCCTGGACTAATCACCAACCCTCCAGTTACCCTCAGAAACCCTGGACTAATCATCAACCCTCCAGTTACCCTCAGAAACCCTGGACTAATCATCAATCCTCCAGTTACCCTCAGAAACCCTGGACTAATCATCAACCCTCCAGTTACCCTCAGAAACCCTGGACTAATCATCAACCCTCCAGTTACCCTCAGAAACCCTGGACTAATCATCATCTCTCCAGTTACCCTCAGAAACTGTCACGGATTCAGCCGAGGCTGCTCCTCCTCCTCCGCATTTGTGGCAGGTGTGCCCTTTACCCATCTCTATGGTCACGTGAGGACGGAGGGCATTCGAGGCAGGTGTGCCCTGTATATAACTCTATGGCAAGGTATTTATACGGGCAGGTTCAAGGGCGCCCCCTTTCAATCCGGGTCCTTCACACCAGTATGCGTCCTTGAAATGTGAGCACAAGTCATTTATCTTATAAAAGAGGATAAGAAGAAAGAGGACTACCTCACCGTTGTTTGTTTTGTGTAGTTGATATTGTCCCGCTAATGGCTGTGAAACGCTAACGGCTGTGAAATGCTAACGGCTCAGTCAAAAACAGCCATTTCGAGTCTTTTGATCTGTTCACTTTGGTACTTGGTAGTATTAATAGACATGTTAATAATTGTTGCACTTGCTGTGCATTGCCTTTGTTATGCTAAGTAGGCCTGCTTTATGGCTATGCTTGCTACTGTTAGCTTTATATTGTTTGTTTGCTTGCCATGCTATGCTATGCCATGCTATGCTATGCTATGCCATGCTATGCTATGCTATGCCATGCTATGCTATGCTATGCTATGCTATGCTACATAGCCGTTGATAAATTAGCCTGCTATAGCTTCGGCTTACCACGCCGCATGCTATAGCACCCCTTTCTGGCCATTCATTAACTGCTGCTATATTTATGCACAGCTTTACCAATTTATATGCTTATCGCATTTGCATATTGTCATTGACTACCGATTATGTTTGTTCATTGCTTTTTATAACCCCGTTGTTATTTGCACCTTTCAGCGTTTACTTTTAGATAGTACATTAAAAAGTCAACCAGGTCTCAATCTCAGACAAGTCTCCTGTCAGCAACGGTTAATCGTTCCCTGACATGTATCATTCTCCATTACCTGAATCTAGAAAAGTCTCTTAAACTGAACTCCACCTGCTCTTTAACTGGAATCCCAAATGTGTAAGTCGCTCTGGATAAGAGCGTCTGCTAAATGATGTAAATGGGAATCACTGTAACCCTCACCTTAATCAATTACAATCTTGTAACAGAAGAATATTGTGACAGGCTAGGAGCCAAAAGTTTTGGTCAGTGTTTCCCTGGGCACCCTTATTAGGGGAGGACATGCAGGAAAAGTATAAAAGCACCCTTTGGTCATGTTCAGGTGAGAGCTTTGTACCTGGGAGGGCTGTTGTGTGGTATTTCTGTGAGCAACCATTTTGTGACCACGCTGTCTTGAAGAAATGTTTGGGGTGTGGTCAATTGTTCTGAATGGTATGTGTCGAGTTCGACCATCAATGAGTTTATTCATGTGACACTATTCAATATGTTCATTGTGTTAAGCCACTGCAATAATGTGCTTTTGGTTTCAGTTGGTTTGTGTGGAGTGGCTTTACTGGTTTGAGGTCCAGGGACTCCAATTAGGGGACTGTCTTTAAGTAAAGTCATTAATATTTCTAAAATATCTATTGTTACAGTGGTTAAATACAGTGCTTTATTTTTTCTACCATCAGATGTACAGTGTATTGTTTGTCACTGTTTTTGGTCATCTGGTGAACTTGGTCAGCTGAATCTCTGTGAAAGCACTGTTGTATTTCAGAAAGCCATCTAGTGGAAGTAACTGATCAGTCATTTTGAATGCGTGTTAATGTTTGTTATTTATCTGTGTCAAACAAGCAAACCATCAAACCAATCACCTGAGCTTTAGTAAACTGTGCTCGTTCTTTCTATTTGCCTCTACTGTTGCCTAGAACCTGTCCGACATTTAGATGTTACAATTGTAATAAACATTTTATAGTTTTGATAAGGTGTGGTCTGGTTCGTTGCATTGCCCAGAACTGTTGACACAACTCAATATGTGGCCTGTCACCAACCTGTGTGTCGTATGTTCTGGTTGAGGTGTTCCCCCTCATTAAACAGGGGGGAGGCTGGGGCTGTAAGGGGGAGGCTGGGGCTGTAGGGGGGAGGCTGGAAACAGCAGAGTTGGGGACATGGAGAGGGAAGCTGGGGAGGTGTGGGCAGGGCACAGGTACATGTAATAGGGGTAGGCTTGGGTTAAACCGGGGGTGTGGTGTGGGAGACGGGGGTAGGGGACATTAAGCAGCCTCTAGAAGTTTTGGACCAGGAAGCTGTAGGCTGAGGCTGGGCCAGAGCAGGGGAGGAGACCTAATGCTGGGTTAGAAGGTTACCTTGTGGAGTCTCTGGACGTTTTGGACCAGGAAGCGGTAGGCGTTGTACCAGGGGAGGAAGACGTCCTTCAGAACATCTCTGACTCCTTCCTCTTTGAAACGCAGGTTCTCAGCTCTCACTACCGGGGAGTTGATTAGGTAGAGCCTGGAGGGACAGGGGGGGGGGCATAAAAGAAAGAGTGTCATCTCAGCATCTGGTTGCCAAGAGGATTTTCCTCACCTCTCACCTCTCCTCACCAGGAGACTAATCACCTTGTTCCTGGACTTTTATTCAGCAGAGATCACAGCGGTGTGTGTGTGGTATTGACTGGAGTACTCCAGAGAAGTTGCAGTAACAGAGGGTTCCAGTGATTCACTATGACGATTGTAATAAGACATCAGCACTAGCAGAACACTGCCAGTGTTTTAACTGGAGAGGCTAGCAGAACACTGCCAGTGTTTTAACTGGAGAGGCTAGCAGAACACTGCCAGTGTTTTAACTGGAGAGGCGAGCAGAACACTGCCAGTGTTTTAACTGGAGAGGCTAGCAGAGCACTGCCAGCGTTTTAACTGGAGAGGCTAGCAGAGCACTGCCAGCGTTTTAACTGGAGAGGCTAGCAGAGCACTGCCAGCGTTTTAACTGGAGAGGCTAGCAGAACACTGCCAGTGTTTTAACTGGAGAGGCGAGCAGAACACTGCCAGTGTTTTAACTGGAGAGGCTAGCAGAGCAGATGTCCAGATACTTGTTCACTTCTCATGAATTTACAAGGCAAGTAACATGAACTGTAACATGCTGGGGTCTGTGTTAGCTAGTCTGTCCTGATTCTCCCAGATATAAATATAATTTAAGTTGTTAATAATAAGTTGTTTCATTAGCATATAGTGGGATTACAGCCTGCTTTATTCATTAACCATACGGTGGGATTACAACCCTGCCTTATTCACTAACCATACGGTGGGATTACACCCTGCTTTATTCATTAACCATACGGTGGGATTACACCCTGCTTTATTCATTAACCATACGGTGGGATTACAACCCTGCTTTATTCACTAACCATACGGTGGGATTACACCCTGCCTTATTAACCATACGGTGGGATTACAACCCTGCTTTATTCATTAACCATACGGTGGGATTACATCCTGCCTTATTCACTAACCATACGGTGGGATTACATCCTGCTTTATTCATTAGCCATACGGTGGGATTACAACCCTGCCTTATTCATTAGCCATACGGTGGGATTACAACCCTGCTTTATTCATTAGCCATACGGTGGGATTACAACCCTGCTTTATTCATTAACCATACGGTGGGATTACATCCTGCCTTATTCACTAACCATACGGTGGGATTACATCCTGCTTTATTCATTAGCCATACGGTGGGATTACAACCCTGCCTTATTCACTAACCATACGGTGGGATTACAACCCTGCTTTATTCATTAACCATACGGTGGGATTACAGCCTGCTTTATTCATTAACCATATGGCAATGCCACTGTGTCAGTATAGAGTTTACCTCAGGGCATCGGCTCCATAGTTGTTCACTACCAGACCAGGATCAGGGTAGTTCTTCTTCCGTTTACTCATTTTCTGTCCATCGCTGAGAGACACAGAAAATAAATAGTATAATGAGGCAAGTTCTTCCAGGTCAGTGTTTGATCGATCTCTCTCTCTCTCTATATATATATATATATATATGAGAGCAGAATATACTGGTTAGATATTGGCTATAATGAGTAAGTCCCAAAATGCCACCCTATCCCCTGTATGGTGCACTACTTTTGGTATAGGCCCTGGTCAAAAGTAGTGCACTATATAGGGGATAGAGTGGCATTTGGGACTCACACATTAACAATACTCTCATTATTATAGAAGAGAACTTTACTGTAACATATTATGTAGCAGGGCTTTACGGCACCCTTCCACTGTCTCTCACAAGACAAGATTAACTGACCAGCACCAGTCCGTGTGTGTGTGGTGTGTTGGGGGGACAAGATTAACTGACCTGGCGAGCACCAGTCCGTTGACGATGACGTTCTTGAACGGTGGTTTACCAAACAGAGCCGTGGACAACACCAGGAGAGTGTAGAACCTAAAGCAGGGAACAGTTTACCATCAAATTAGGGAGAGACAGGGAACTGTACAGATCAACACACGGTCATAGGGCTGCCTGTAAGGCTGAGGTCTGGAGGGAAGAGACAGGGAACAGGTCAACACACGGTCATAGGGCTGCCTGTAAGGCTGATGTCTGGAGGGGAGAGACAGGGAACAGGTCAACACACGGTCATAGGGCTGCCTGTAAGGCTGAGGTCTGGAGGGAAGAGACAGGGAACAGGTCAACACACGGTCATAGGGCTGCCTGTAAGGCTGAGGTCTGGAGGGAAGAGACAGGGAACAGGTCAACACACGGTCATAGGGCTGCCTGTAAGGCTGAGGTCTGGAGGGAAGAGACAGGGAACAGGTCAACACACGGTCATAGGGCTGCCTGTAAGGCTGACGTCTGGAGGGAAGAGACGGGGAACAGGTCAACACACGGTCATAGGGCTGCCTGTAAGGCTGAGGTCTGGAGGGAAGAGACAGGGAACAGGTCAACACACGGTCATAGGGCTGCCTGTAAGGCTGATGTCTGGAGGGAGAGACAGGGAACAGGTCAACACACGGTCATAGGCTGCCTGTAAGGCTGAGGTCTGGAGGGAAGAGACAGGGAACAGGTCAACACACGGTCATAGGGCTGCCTGTAAGGCTGATGTCTGGAGGGAGAGACAGGGAACAGGTCAACACACGGTCATAGGGCTGCCTGTAAGGCTGATGTCTGGAGGGAAGAGACAGGGAACAGGTCAACACACGGTCATAGGGCTGCCTGTAAGGCTGAGGTCTGGAGGGGAGAGACAGGGAACAGGTCAACACACGGTCATAGGGCTGCCTGTAAGGCTGAGGTCTGGAGGGAGAGACAGGGAACAGGTCAACACACGGTCATAGGGCTGCCTGTAAGGCTGATGTCTGGAGGGAGAGACAGGGAACAGGTCAACACACGGTCATAGGCTGCCTGTAAGGCTGACGTCTGGAGGGAAGAGACAGGGAACAGGTCAACACACGGTCATAGGCTGCCTGTAAGGCTGAGGTCTGGAGGGAGAGACAGGGAACAGGTCAACACACGGTCATAGGGCTGCCTGTAAGGCTGAGGTCTGGAGGGGAGAGACAGGGAACAGGTCAACACACGGTCATAGGGCTGCCTGTAAGGCTGAGGTCTGGAGGGAGAGACAGGGAACAGGTCAACACACGGTCATAGGCTGCCTGTAAGGCTGAGGTCTGGCTGTAGGGCTGCATGATTTGGACAAAATATCTAATTGCGTTTTATTTGGCCAGATATTGCAATGGCGATAACGAATCGCGATTTTCAAACACCTGGGTGAAAACTTGGTAATTCCATCAGACATGG
Source organism: Coregonus lavaretus (assembly GCF_964263955.1). NCBI lineage: Eukaryota > Metazoa > Chordata > Actinopteri > Salmoniformes > Salmonidae > Coregonus > Coregonus lavaretus. The sequence goes on from NC_139995.1 coordinate 59,184,066, forward strand.
TTAAAACAACTGTCAGGGTACAGAACATCCCTTCTAAAATGAGATCATATGAATGAATACATACTGTGCTAACTGAATACAAAATCTAACGAAACAAATATGTTCCAACATTGTTATAGGCTACTTATGATAATAGATAGGATTATTACACCTACATATTAACAAACATACATTTGTTTTTAACACGAGCATCAAAATAGTGTTATAAGCGCAGTAGTTCCTAATTAATTAATTAATTAATAACATGAGTTCCTATTTCCTATTTTACCATTATGAGTTCTTAAATAACCTAAAGTTAATTATGTACTCAGGCAGCCAGATGGAACGAAGCTGACGGTGGTGTAATTATGTAACAGTAGGCTCAATCATTATAATAATTTTAGTTATAAGTCAAAGTGCCTTCCAAACACGTAACATGTAGCCTAGCAACTGCAAGGAGGAGCCTGTGTCCAAAACATTGGAGTCTGGTCCAGTCATTCAACGCGACATTCAACGTCTCAACTTCTCCCTTAATTTTGTTATAAAGTGTTGGGAGAAATATGTGCGAGATGGAATCTCCTGTCCTGCTTAATTATAATGTTTTTACATTTTTACATTTTTTGTCATTTAGCAGACGCTCTTATCCAGACCGACTTACAGTTTAGTGAGTGCATACATTTTTATACTGGCCCCCCGTGGGAAACGAACCCACAACCCTGGCGTTGCAAGCGCCATGCTCTACCAACTGAGCTACAGGGGACATCACAAATCAATCATCACAAAACCAACTGATATTGCCAACTACTTTAATGATTTTCTCATTAGCAAGACTAGCAAACTTAGGCATGACATGCCAGAAACAATTGCTGACACTACACATCCAAGTATATCTGACCAAATTATGAAAGACAAGAATTGTAATTCCGTAAAGTGAGTGTGGAAGAGGTGAAAAAATTATTGTTGTCTATCAACAATGACAAGTCACCGGGATCTGATAACCTGGATGGAAAATTACTGAGGATAAAAGCGGACGATATTGCCACTCCTATTTGCCATATCTTCAATTTAAGCCTACTAGAATGTGTGTGCCCCAAGGCTTGGAGGGAAGCAAAAGTCATTCCGTTACCCAAGAATAGTAAAGCCCCCTTTACTGGCTCAAATAGCGGACCAATCAGCCTGTTACCAACCCTTAGTAAAGTTTTGGGAAAAATTGTGTTTGACCAGATACAATGCTATTTTACAGGAAACAAATTGACAAACTTTCAGCATGCTTATAGAGAAGGACATTCAACAAGCACAGCACTTACACAAATGACTGATGATTGCCTGAGAAAAATTGATCAATAAAAGATTGTGGGGGCTGTTTTGTTAGACTTCAGTGCGGCTTTTGACATTATCGATTATAGTCTGCTGCTGGAAAAACGTATGTGTTATGGCTTTACACCCCCTGCTATAATGTGGATAAAGAGTTACTTGTCTAAAAGAACACAGAGGGTGTTCTTTAATGGAAGCCTCTCAAACTTAATCCAGGTAGAATCAGGCATTCCCCAGGGCAGCTGTCTAGGCCCCTTACTTTTTTCCATCTTTACTAACAACATGCCACTGGCATCTAGTAGAGCCAGTGTGTCTATGTATGCGGATGACTCAACACTATACACGTCAGCTAATAGAGCAACTGAAATAACTGCAACACTTAATAAAGAGTTGCAGTTAGTTTCGGAATGGGTGGCAAGGAATAAGTTAGTCCTAAATATTTCCAAAACTAAAAGCATTGTCATGGTCAAAGCATATTGATACAACAGTAGCTAAGATGGGGAGAAGTCTGTCCACAATAAAGCCGGAAAAAGTCTGATTTTATGCGTTTTCATTTCAGGCTGTAAGGCAACAAAAGGGGGTGGTGACTTTCTATACCCACAGCTGATTGAAATGATCAAAGCTTGATGATTGGTTGATCATTTGAATCAGCTGTGTAGTGCTAGGGCAAAAAAACGAAACGTTCACCCCTTGGGGTCCCGAGGTACGAGTTTGGGAAACCCTGGTCTAGCGCATCTCATTAGAGGCGGTACCGTAGTCTAGCGCATCTCATTAGAGGCGGTACCGTAGTCTAGCGCATCTCATTAGAGGCGGTACCGTAGTCTAGCGCATCTCATTAGAGGCGGTACCGTAGTCTAGTTTTTGTTGTATTAACTGCGTCAAAGCAGAAAATCGCAGCCTCTTGCGATATGGATATTGCACATGTCAATAACGCAATTTCGATCTGAATTTCGATTGATCGTGCAGCCCTACATCAGATGATTGATTAGAGTGTAGAACCTAAAGAAGGGAACAGTTTACCATCAGATGATTGATTGATTAACTCAGTATCCTAACACTATCTAGATACTTTAGCTCAGCAGGCTAACAGTGTCTTGATACTTTTGCTCAGCAGGCTAACAAGGTCTCACCATCCTCTGGTCTGGTCGATGCCCTCAGCGATGAAGTCAGCGGGGAAGGTGTCTTCAAACTCCTTCCTGTTCTCAAAGGGGTAGTGGGCTTGGGCATAGGGCATGCTGCCGGACTCGAACCAGCAGTCAAACACCTCAGAGACCCTGCGCAACACGCCTTTACCACAGCGGGACGGGATAGTCAACTGGTCAATGCTGTGGAGGGAGGGAGAGAGAGGAGAGAGAGATAGAGACAGAGAGAGAGCATTAAAGAGGATGGTTTAATGATGGTCTTAAGGAGGATGGTTTAATGATGGCATTAAGGAGGATGGTTCAATGACAGCATTAAAGAGGATGGTTCAATGACAGCATTAAAGAGGATGGTTCATTAAAGAGCATTAAAGAGGATGGTTCAATGATAGCATTAAATAGGATGGTTCAATGATAGCATTAAAGATTATTGTTCAATGAGAGCATTAAAGAGGATGGTTCAATGACAGCATTAAAGAGGATGGTTCATTAAAGAGGATGGTTCATTAAAGAGCATTAAAGAGGCTGGTTCAATGAGAGCATTAAAGAGGATGGTTCAATGACAGCATTAAAGAGGATGGTTCATTAAAGAGCATTAAAGAGGATGGTTCAATGAGTGCATTAAAGAGGATGGTTCAATGACAGCATTAAAGAGGACGGTTCATTAAAGAGCATTAAAGAGGATGGTTCAATGAGTGCATTAAAGAAGATGGTTCAATGAGAGCATTAAAGAGGAATGTTCAATGAGAGCATTAAAGAGGACGGTTCAATGATTACATTAAAGAGGATGGTTCAATGAGAGCATTAAAGAGGACGGTTCAATGATAGCATTAAAGAGGATGGTTCAATGAGAGCATTAAAGAGGATGATTCAATGACAGCATTAAAGAGGATGGTTAATTAAAGAGGATGGTTAATTAAAGAGCAATAAAGAGGATGGTTCAATGACAGCATTAAAGAGGATGGTTCAATGAGAGCATTAAAGAGGACGGTTCAATGAGAGCATTAAAGAGGATGGTTCAATGAGAGCATTAAAGAGGATGGTTCAATGAGAGCATTAAAGAGGATGGTTCAATGATAGCATTAAATAGGATGGTTCAATGATAGCATTAAAGAGGATGGTTCAATGAGAGCATTAAAGAGGACGGTTCAATGATAGCATTAAAGAGGATGGTTCAATGAGAGCATTAGAGGATGGTTCAATTAGAGCATTAAAGAGGATGGTTCAATGAGAGCATTAGAGGATGGTTCAATTAGAGCATTAAAGAGGATGGTTCAATGAAAGCATTAGAGAGGATGGTTCAATGATGCAATTAAAGAGGATGGTTCAATGAGAGCCCTTGAGATAGTAAACATGACAGTGTGTCAGTCATCAGGATAACCTCCCATCTCCTGTTAGTGAACTGGTTGTGTTCCTGACCCTGGGTGTTGGGTCCAACCATCACTGTGTGTGTATGCATCTCGATGTGTGTGTGTGTGTCTCGGTGTGTGTGTGTGCGTCTCGGTGTGAGTGTGTGTGTGTGTGTAATCGCTGCAGACGATCAGTGACTCACCTCTCCCGATGCAGATCAGTTACTTTCACTCCCGTCAACTCCTCCAGCTCAGCCATGGACCCCACACACACAACCTGGACACACACACACACACACACACACACACACACACACACACACACACACACAGAGTATCGGCAACAGAGCAGTAACCTCCATTCTGTCTTACAGCTGATCGGTCGGTGTGTGTGTGTTTCAGGGATGTAGCTATTCACTGATACGCATCGGTCCCCGATTCAAATGTTTAAGTGCATCGGTCTGTGGGACCCCAAACCGACCCAAATGTTGCATGTATCGGTCAGAAAAATCAATCCAAACGTTACGAAATCCACAGTTGTACTATTTATTCAGTGGCTATGTCATAGCTTATTTTTAAAGATACACTACCGTTCAAAAGTTTGGGGTCTCATAGAAATGTACTTGTTTTCGAAAGAAAAGCAATTTTTGGTCCATTAAAATAACATCAAATTGATCAGAAATACAGTGTAGACATTGTTAATGTTGTAAATGGCTGATTTCTAATGGAATATCTACATCAGTGTACAGAGACCCATTATCAGCAACCATCAGTCCTGTGTTCCAATGGCACGTTGTGTTTGCTAATCCAAGTTTATCATTTAAAAAAGGCTAATAGCTGAAAACTGTTGTGCTGACTAAAGAAGCAATAAAACTGGCCTTCTTGAGACTAGTTGAGTATCTGGAGCATCATCAATTGTGGGTTCGATTACAGGTTCAAAATGGCCAGAAACAAATAACTTTCTTCTGAAACTCGTCAGTCTATTCTTGTTCTGAAAAATGAAGGCTATTCCATGCGAGAAATTGCCAAAAACTGAAGATCTCATACAACGCTGTGTACTACTCCCTTCACAGAACAGCGCAAACTGTCTCTAACCAGAATCGAAAGAGGAATGGGAGGCCCCGTTGCACAACTGAGCAAGAGGACAAATACATTAAGATGTCTAGTTTGAGAAACAGACGCCTCACAGGTCCTCAACTGGCAGCTTCATTAAATAGTACCCGTTGATTATACGAGCCTCTGGTTCTCATGTCGTTGGTTCTACGAGCCTCTGGTTCTCATGTCGTTGGTTCTACGAGCCTCTGGTTCTCATGTCGTTGGTTCTACGAGCCTCTGGTTCTCATGTCGTTGGTTCTACGAGCCTCTGGTTCTCATGTCATTGGTTCTACGAGCCTCTGGTTCTCATGTCATTGGTTCTACAAGTCTCTGGTTCGCATGTCATTGGTTCTACAAGTCTCTGGTTCGCATGTCATTCACCATATTTTTTTTTTTTTAGCTGTAATTAGTGAAAGACTGGTAAACGTGTGCTTTAAACAATGTACATTTGTTGATTGCTATGCATACAAATACGATTTTTTCTTGAGCCGGAGGAGCGTGTATCAATCCTGCTGTAGGACTCATTGCTGCCAGCACTAGAAGGTCAAACGGATGACTAAAATGAACGAGTCACTCAGAAAAACGAATCATGACTCTCGAGTCAATAAAAAGTTGTTCAAAAATAACGAATCGTTCACGAACTGCACATCACTAACATACATTCACCGGACAGTTTATTCGGTACACCCATCTAGTACCGGGTCAGACCCCCCTTTGCCTCCAGATCAGCCTGAATTATTCAGGTTTCTACAAGGTGTCGGAAACGTTCCACAGGGATGTTGGTCCATGCTGATAAGCTCCTAAATTGGAACACAGTGGCTGGACAGTAACATGCTATACATGACGTCAGAGCTCAGTGGCTGTACAGTAACATGCTATACATGACGTCAGAGCTCAGTGGCTGGACAGTAACACGCTATACATGACGTCAGAGCTCAGTGGCTGGACAGTAACATGCTATACATGAGGTCAGAGCTCAGTGGCTGTACAGCAACATGCTATACATGACGTCAGAGCTCAGTGGCTGGACAGTAACATGCTATACATGACGTCAGAGCTCAGTGGCTGGACAGTAACACGCTATACATGACGTCAGAGCTCAGTGGCTGGACAGTAACATGCTATACATGACGTCAGAGCTCTGTGTCTGTACAGTAACATGCTATACATGACGTCAGAGCTCAGTGGCTGGACAGTAACATGCTATACATGACGTCAGAGCTCAGTGGCTGGACAGTAACATGCTATACATGACGTCAGAGCTCAGTGGCTGGACAGTAACATGCTATACATGACATCAGAGCTCAGTGGCTGTACAGTAACACGCTATACATGACGTCAGAGCTCAGTGGCTGTACAGTAACACGCTATACATGATATCAGAGCTCAGTGGGCTGGACAGTAACACGCTATACATGACGTCAGAGCTCAGTGTCTGGACAGTAACATGCTATACATGACGTCAGAGCTCAGTGGCTGTACAGCAACATGCTATACATGACGTCAGAGCTCAGTGTCTGTACAGTAACACGCTATACATGACGTCAGAGCTCAGTGGCTGTACAGTAACACGCTATACATGACGTCAGAGCTCAGTGGCTGTGCAGTAACATGCTATACATGACGTCAGAGCTCAGTGGCTGTGCAGTAACATGCTATACATGACGTCAGACCTCAGGCTCTGTGCTTCACAGCTCTGTCTGAGTGAAGGACATGCTGTACATTAAGAGGACTCAATGTATTTTCAAAGATGAGATGTTGCGGATTATAACAAATACCGCTTTGTTGTCATGCAAGCAAGCCAAAGACCCGTGTCAGGTGAACTGTTGTGTCCTCACCTTTTGGTCTAATCATTTCCATCATAATCTCCAAACTTTTCCCTTTTAATTGCTACCATGATTATGCATTTCATATTTCTTCTATGAGAAACATTTCAATCTATCCATATCGGCCAATTCCCACGAGTGTAAAGGGTTAATGAGTGTCACACACCCTGCAGTAGGTTGGTGAGTACATCACCAAAGTATGTCAGACATTTCAAACATTCCCAGCTAATGAGAAAACAGTCATGGTATTTAATTTAAGAGAATGAACAAGTTTTATCAGGGCTTGGGGCTAATTTAACTGGCCACCAACAGCACCACCGTGGCCACTTTGAAACGTCATTCTGTGAAGACTATAATTCCGTGAGGAATATTCTGCGGCAGACAGGTGGTTAATAATGCTCTAGGCTAGCTGGCAGACAGGTGGTTAATAATGCTCTGGGCTAGCTGGCAGACAGGTGGTTAATAATGCTCTGGGCTGGCAGACAGGTGGTTAATAATGCTCTGGGCTAGCTGGCAGACAGGTGGTTAATAATGCTCTAGGCTAGCTGGCAGACAGGTGGTTAATAATGCTCTGGGCTGGCAGACAGGTGGTTAATAATGCTCTGGGCTAGCTGGCAGACAGGTGGTTAATAATGCTCTGGGCTAGCTGGCAGACAGGTGGTTAATAATGCTCTAGGCTAGCTGGCAGACAGGTGGTTAATAATGCTCTAGGCTAGCTGGCAGACAGGTGGTTAATAATGCTCTGGGCTGGCAGACAGGTGGTTAATAATGCTCTGGGCTAGCTGGCAGACAGGTGGTTAATAATGCTCTGGGCTAGCTGGCAGACAGGTGGTTAATAATGCTCTGGGCTAGCTGGCAGACAGGTGGTTAATAATGCTCTGGGCTAGCTGGCAGACAGGTGGTTAATAATGCTCTAGGCTAGCTGGCAGACAGGTGGTTAATAATGCTCTGGGCTAGCTGGCAGACAGGTGGTTAATAATGCTCTGGGCTAGCTGGCAGACAGGTGGTTAATAATGCTCTGGGCTGGCAGACAGGTGGTTAATAATGCTCTGGGCTAGCTGGCAGACAGGTGGTTAATAATGCTCTAGGCTAGCTGGCAGACAGGTGGTTAATAATGCTCTAGGCTAGCTGGCAGACAGGTGGTTAATAATGCTCTAGGCTAGCTGGCAGACAGGTGGTTAATAATGCTCTAGGCTAGCTGGCAGACAGGTGGTTAATAATGCTCTAGGCTAGCTGGCAGACAGGTGGTTAATAATGCTCTAGGCTAGCTGGCAGACAGGTGGTTAATAATTCTCTGGGCTGGCAGACAGGTGGTTAATTAATGCTCTAGGCTAGCTGGCAGACAGGTGGTTAATAATGCTCTGGGCTAGCTGGCAGACAGGTGGTTAATAATGCTCTAGGCTAGCTGGCAGACAGGTGGTTAATAATGCTCTAGGCTAGCTGGCAGACAGGTGGTTAATAATGCTCTGGGCTAGCTGGCAGACAGGTGGTTAATAATGCTCAGGGCTAGCTGGCAGACAGGTGGTTAATAATGCTCTAGGCTAGCTGGCAGACAGGTGGTTAATAATGCTCTGGGCTAGCTGGCAGACAGGTGGTTAATAATGCTCTAGGCTAGCTGGCAGACAGGTGGTTAATAATGCTCTAGGCTAGCTGGCAGACAGGTGGTTAATAATGCTCTAGGCTAGCTGGCAGACAGGTGGTTAATAATGCTCTGGGCTAGCTGGCAGACAGGTGGTTAATAATGCTCTGGGCTAGCTGGCAGACAGGTGGTTAATAATGCTCTGGGCTAGCTGGCAGACAGGTGGTTAATAATGCTCTAGGCTAGCTGGCAGACAGGTGGTTAATAATGCTCTAGGCTAGCTGGCAGACAGGTGGTTAATAATGCTCTGGGCTAGCTGGCAGACAGGTGGTTAATAATGCTCTAGAATAGCTGGCAGACAGGTGGTTAATAATGCTCTGGGCTAGCTGGCAGACAGGTGGTTAATAATGCTCTAGGCTAGCTGGCAGACAGGTGGTTAATAATGCTCTGGGCTAGCTGGCAGACAGGTGGTTAATAATGCTCTGGGCTAGCTGGCAGACAGGTGGTTAATAATGCTCTAGGCTAGCTGGCAGACAGGTGGTTAATAATGCTCTAGAATAGCTGGCAGACAGGTGGTTAATAATGCTCTGGGCTAGCTGGCAGACAGGTGGTTAATAATGCTCTGGGCTAGCTGGCAGACAGGTAGCTGGCCCAGATACGACTGGTGTGTCGCACGACAGAGAGATGGAGGGGGAGAGAAAGTGGGGATGGGGAGATGGATGGAGGGAGGGAGAGATGGAGGGGGAGAGAAAGTGGGGATGGGGAGATGGAGGGAGGGAGGGAGAGATGGAGGGGGAGAGAAAGTGGGGATGGGGAGATGGAGGGAGGGAGGGAGAGATGGAGGGGGAGAGAAAGTGGGGATGGGGAGATGGATGAGAGAGAGATTGCAGAGAGAGAGAGAGACAGAGACAGAGACAGAGAGAGAGAGAGAGAGAGAGAGAGAGAGAGAGAGAGAGAGAGAGAGAGAAAGGGAGAGAGAGAGAGAGAGAC
>NC_139995.1:59198336-59211363 GCF_964263955.1 Coregonus lavaretus
ACCTGTGGATGTATTTCAAGGCCTACCTTCAAACTCAGTGCCTCTTTGCTTGACATCATGGGAAAATCAAAAGAAATCAGCCAAGAAAATAAATTGTAGACCTCCACAAGTCTGGTTCATCCTTGGGAGCAATTTCCAAACGCCTGAAGGTACCACGTTCATCTGTACAAACAACAGTACGCAAGTATAAACACCATGGGACTACGCAGCCGTCATACCTCTCAGGAAGGAGACGCATTTTGTCTCCTAGAGATGAACGTACTTTGGTGCGAAAAGTGCAAATCAATCACAGAACAACAGCAAAGGACCTTGTGAAGATGCTGGAGGAAACAGGTACAAAAGTATCTATATCCACAGTAAAACGACTCCTATATCGACATAACCTGAAAGGCCGCTCAGCAAGGAAGAAGCCACTGCTCCAAAACCGCCATAAAAAAGCCAGACTACGGTTTGCAACTGCACATGGGGACAAAAATCGTACTTTTTGGAGAAATGTCCTCTGGTCTGATGAAACAAAAATAGAACTGTTTGGCCATAATGACCATCGTTATGTTTGGAGGAAAAAGGGGGTTGCTTGCAAACCGAAGAACACCATCCCAACCGTGAAGCACGGGGGTGGCAGCATCATGCTGTGGGGGTGCTTTTCTGCAGGAGGGACTGGTGCACTTCACAAAATAGATGGCATCATGAGGAAGGACAATTATGTGGATATATTGAAGCAACATCTCAAGACCTCAGTCAGAAAGTTAAAGCTTGGTCGCAAATGGGTCTTCCAAATGGACAATGACCCCAAGCATACTTCCAAAATTGTGGCAAAATGGCTTAAGGACAACAGAGTCAAGGTATTGGAGTGGCCATCACAAAGCCTTGACCTTAATCCTATTGAAAATTTGTGGGCAGAACTGAAAAAGCGTGTGCGAGCAAGGAGGCCTACAAACCTGACTCAGTTACACCAGCTCTGTCAGGAGGAATGGGCCAAAATTCACCCAACTTATTGTGGGAAGCTTGTGGAAGGCTACCCAAAACATTTGATCCAAGTTAAACAATTTAAAGGCAATGCTACCAAATACTAATTGAGTGTATGTAAACTTCTGACCCACTGGGAATGTGATGAAAGAAATAAAAGCTTAAATAAATCATTCTCTCTACTATTATTCTGACATTTCACATTCTTAAAATAAAGTGGTGATCCTAACTGACCTAAGACTGGGAATTTTTACTAGGATTAAATGTCAGGAATTGTGAAACACTGAGTTTAAATGTATTTGGCTAAGGTGTATGTAAACATCCGACTTCAACTGTATATCCAGCTGGCCTCTATATCATTGTCTATATCCAGCTGGCTCTATATCATTGTCTATATCCAGCTGGCCTCTATATCATTGTCTATATCCAGCTGGCCTCTATATCATTGTCTATATCCAGCTGGCCTCTATATCATTGTCTATATCCAGCTGGCCTCTGTATCATTGTCTATATCCAGCTGGCTCTATATCATTGTCTATATCCAGCTGGCCTCTATATCATTGTCTATATCCAGCTGGCCGCTATATCATTGTCTATATCCAGCTGGCCTCTATATCGTTGTCTATATCCAGCTGGCCTCTGTATCATTGTCTATATCCAGCTGGCTCTATATCATTGTCTATATCCAGCTGGCCTCTATATCATTGTCTATATCCAGCTGGCCTCTATATCATTGTCTATATCCAGCTGGCCTCTATATCATTGTCTATATCCAGCTGGCCTCTATATCATTGTCTATATCCAGCTGGTCATTTCCTGTTTTCTAAATCAACTGAGATGCTTTTGAAGTTGAACTTCCTATCCTTTTTTTCTCCCTCCTTTTTCCTTGGTTCCGTCCCAAATAGCACCCTATTCCCTTTATGGTGCACTACTTGTGACTAGGGTTAAACGTAGGGCACTATAAAGGGAATAGGGTGCTATTTGGGACGGGCCCCTCCTGTTTTTTGGGCCAAGTGGCTCCCACCCCAGCCACAGAAGAATACATCACTATAAATGGCATCAGGTTCCTCTAGTCGAATGAGTTCATCAATTCCCATTGGCATTTCTATTTAGGCATTCAATAAATCAATGTAATGATTTCTCCCCACCACCACCACCCTCTCGCACCATCTTAAGATGTTGAATTTAGAGTGTGCTGCTTTCCTGTGTGGTCTCGTGCTAGATATAGGAACGGAGCTATTCAACATCCACAGAGTCCCAAATGACCCAGAGCAACAGAGCCACAGCAGCACAGCCCAGAGCAACAGAGCCCAGAGAAACAGAGCAACAGAGCCCAGAGAAACAGAGCCCAGAGCAACACAGCCCAGAGCAGCACAGCCCAGAGAAACAGAGCAACACAGCCCAGAGCAACAGAGCCCAGAGCAACAGAGCCCAGAGAAACAGAGCCCAAAGCAACACAGCCCAGAGCAACACAGCCCAGAGCAACACAGCCCAGAGCAACACAGCCCAGAGCAACAGAGCCCAGAGCTGACCCATTTCCCTGCAGGGTGTTTAGTCCAATACAGATGTACCTTACTGGCTACCGTGGAAACCAACAGTCTGAGGAGAGGACAGTTTATGGCCTTGGTACCTGGAGTCTAACAATTCCAGGCCTTCTATTCACACCGCCTGATAAAGAAGTCCTGGATGGCAGGGAGCTCGGCCCCAGTGATGTACTGGGCTGTCCGCACCACCCTCTGTAGCGCCATGCGCTCCAGGGCGGTGCAGTTGCCATACCAAGCGGTGATGCAGCCAGTCAAGATGCTCTCAATGGTGCAGCTGTATAACTGTCTGAGGATTTGAGGGCCCATGTCAAATATTTTTTATTTGAGGAGAGGAGGCCATCTCACAAAGAACCACAAATATCACCAGTACCGGATTCCTGCTGTGTAGTTGAGAATGTCATGATGTATGCAGTGTAGATTGAGGGGTTTGGCATGAGAGTGTAGATTGAGGGGTTTGGCATTACATACAGTCGTGGTCAAAAGTTTTGAGAATGACACAAATATTAATTTTCAAAGTCTGCTGCCTCAGTTTTGATGATGGCAATTTTCATATACTCCAGAATGTCATGAAGAGTGATCAGATGAATTGCAAAGTCCCTCTTTGCCATGAAAATGAACTTAATCGCCAAAAAACATTTCCACTGCACTTCAGCCCTGCCACAAAAGGACCAGCTGACATCATGTCAGTGATTCTCTCGTTAACACAGGTTGTTGACGAGGACAAGGCTGGAGATCACTCTGTCTTGCTGATTGAGTTAGAATAACAGACTGGAAGCTTTAAAAGGAGGGTGGTGCTTGAAATCATTGTTCTTCCTCTGTTAACCATGGTTACCTGCAAGGAAACACGTGCCGTCATCATTGCTTTGCACAAAAAGGGCTTCACAGGCAAGGGTATTGCTGCTAGTAAGAACTTCAAGGAGAGAGGTTCAATTGTTGTGAAGAAGGCGTCAGGGCGCCCAAGAAAGTCCAGCAAGCGCCAGGACCGTCTCAGCTGCGGGATCGGGGCACCACCAGTGCAGAGCTTGCTCAGGAATGGCAGCAGGCAGGTGTGAGTGCATCTGCACGCACAGTGAGGCGAAGACTTTTGGAGGATGGTCTGGTGTCAAGAAGGGCAGCAAAGAAGCCACTTCTCTGCAGGAAAAACTTCAGGGACAGACTGATATTCTGCAAAAGGTACAGGGATTGGACTGCTGAGGACTGGGGTAAAGTCATTTTCTCTGATGAATCCCCTTTCCGATTGTTTGGGGCATCCGGAAAACACCTTGTCCGGAGAAGACAAGGTGAGTGCTACCATCAGTCCTGTGTCATGCCAACAGTAAAGCATCCTGAGACCATTCATGTGTGGGGTTGCTTCTCAGCCAAGGGAGTGGGCTCACTCACAATTTTGCCTAAGAACACAGCCATGAATAAAGAATGGTACCAACACATCCTCCGAGAGCAACTTCTCCCAACCATCCAAGAACAGTTTGGTGACGACCAATGCCTTTTCCAGCATGATGGAGCACCTTGCCAAAGGCAAAAGTGATAACTAAGTGGCTCTGGGAAAAAAACATCGACATTTTGGGTCCATGGCCAGGAAACTCCCCTGACCCATTGAGAACTTGCGGGTGGACATACAAAAACCCACAAATTCTGACAACCTCCAAGCATTGATTATGCAAGAATGGGCTGCCATCAGTCAGGATGTGGCCCAGAAGTTAATTGACAGCATGCCAGGGCGGATTGTAGAGGTCTTGAAAAAGAAGGGTCAACCCTGCAAATATCGACTCTTTGCATAAACTAAATGTAATTGTCAATAAAAGCCTTTGACACTTATGGAATGCTTATAATTATACTTCAGTATACCATAGTAACATCTGACAAAAACATCTCATAACACTGAAACAGCGAACTTGTAACAGGTCTTACCAGTAACATTTGTCATTGTTTTCCAGCAGCTTCTCCACCATGTGTTCCACCCTAATAAACCAGCTGGGAACAGCCTTGTAGATCAGAGGAGTGTCAGATCTGTAGGATATAAACATATATTTCACATCAATAAATCATATACTATTACTATAGTAATAATTCAGCTGGGAACAGCCTTGAAGATCAGAGGACTGTCAGACGTAGAGGAGAGGTAGAGGAAGAGGTAGAGGAGAGGTAGAGGAAGAAGTAGAGGAAGAGGAAGAAGGAGAGGTAGAGGAGAGGGAGAGGAGAAGAAGGAGAGGTAGAGGAGAAGAGGGAGAGGAGAGGAAGAGGTAGAGGAGAGGAGAGGAAGAGGAGAGGAAGAAGGAGAGGAGAGGAGAGGAAGAGGAGAGGTAGAGGAGAGGAAGAGGAGAGGTAGAGGAGAGGAAGAGGAGAGGTAGAAGGAGAGGAAGAGGACAGCATCTTGTCAGCTCCTCTACCTACTCAAAGTCCCATCAGGAAGGCTACCAACGTCTGGAGGTCAGTGGGAAGGCCATCGGACAGACCCTACTAGGATTTGTTTTCTTTCTAATACTTTGAGTTACTAGGAAGACTTACCTCCAACAGAAAGGGTAGCTATGCTTGAAAGAGCTGGTGTTGACCAAACGACCCTGTTCCTTCAGCCATTTGATGATGTTCTTGTCAGCATCCTACAGGAAAGGGAAAACCCTGTGAAATTGCTGCTAGGCTGAAAACTTCAAACTTCCCAGGTTTATCAGAAAATTCAAGTTGGAGGATTCCCTCCCTGCTTACACCTTCCTGATTCTGGGAATTCTGCAACCACGATTTAAAAAAAAAACCTGGGAATTTGGGAAGTTTCTGTGATTTTGCGACCCTATACAATGAACACAATCACAATGACTTGTAACACCATTTCATTTCTGTTCCATTTACTTTCCATATCACAGCAGCCCTAAAGCGCCTCATATATTCTCCAGGCTTGGCTTGCTGTTACAAATGACCTTTCTAAAAAGGAGAACGGATTGATTCAGTTTAGTGGAAATGTGTCCAATGTGTGTTTGTGTATCCAGTGTGTGAATGTCCAGTGTGTGAATGTCCAGTGTGTGAATGTCCAGTGTGTGAATGTCCAGTGTGTGAATGTCCAGTGTGTGAATGTCCAGTGTGTAAATGTCCAGTGTGTGAATGTCCAGTGTGTGAATGTCCAGTGTGTGAATGTCCAGTGTGTGAATGTCCAGTGTGTGAATGTCCCGATTGTCCTTCCTGGCAGCAGACTGGACCTGCCTTGGCTACCTGTCTTATACATTATTGATTTAGGAAGTCTTCTGTTAACCTCCAAAGCTCTCTCTCTCTGTGTGTGTGTGTGTGTGTGTGTGTGTGTCCAGTGTGTTTCTTAACCTCCAAAGCTATGCCGCCTGGGACAACACTAGGCGGTGCATAAACTGCATATCTGGGTCTTTCAGATGCATTAACCCCTAAATGACTTTCTCTGCCTCCAGGTTAGAGAAGTGGGCCAGTAAAAAGAAGGGTTGCCAGTTCAAATCCCAGGTGGTGCATATCTATTCTAGGGCCTGCTGCCTGCCTGGCAGATGTGTTAAATCCTGTACTAACTTTCTCATAAAGGGACGGCTTGCAGCATCAAGGTTAGAGAAGCAGGCCAGTAATCGAAGGGTTGCCAGTTCAAATCCCAGGGCTGACGGTGGGGAAATGAACCATGGCATCACGTTGCGTGTTCTTCTTAAATCTATTTAGGTCAAACTACCAATTTCAAAAGTGAGTTCTTTACTTCTGGCATTTAAAAATGAAGGTTCGTTAAAATCCACTTTAAAACTATTTCTGGCGTCATATCAAGGCAAAAGAACTACAGTTGGCTGAGGGGAGACCAGCACCAGCTGTGATTCTACCAATCAGAGAGTAGGTCGGCAGGTAGCTTAGTGGTTAAGAGCGTTGTGCCAGTAACCGAAAGGTCGCTGGTTCTAATCCCAGAGCCGACTAGGTGAAAAAACCTGCCGATGTGCCCTTGAGCAAGGCACTTAACCCTAATTGCTCACGTAAGTCGCTCTGGATAAGAGAGTGGTCCGACTAGCAGGTGTGTGTGTTCACCGCAACACTGACCCATGTCACCTGTGACTCCTACAGTGGTCTGTCGGTGATCCAGACATCACACTAGTACTTCTGAGAGCTCTCAGAGCCCACACACACAGACCGACAGACAGACATACCTTGACATATTGTCCCACAAAGTCAGTGACTTCAGCAGTGAAGCACCCGGAGGAGTCCACGGGACAGATGGGAGCCTGGTCTCTCTGGCAGATGTTATTCTCCATACACACACGGTAATCGTCCTGTAACACACAGATATAAACTCAGCAACAAAAATAGAAACGTCCTCACACTGTCAACTGCGTATATTTTCCAGCAAACGTAACATGTGTAAATATTTGTATGAACCTAACAAGATTCAACAACTGAGACACAAACTTAACAAGTTCCACAGACATGTGACTAACAGAAATTGAATAATGTGTCCCTGAACAAAGGGGAGGGTCAAAATCAAAAGTAACAGTCAGTATCTGGTGTGGCCACCAGCTGCATTAAGTACTGCAGTGCATCTCCTCCTCATGGACTGCACCAGATTTGCCAGTTCTTGCTGTGAGATGTTACCCCACTCTTCCACCAAGGCACCTGCAAGTTCCCAGACATTTCTGGGGGGAATGGCCCTAGCCCTCACCCTCCGATCCAACAGGTCCCAGACGTGCTCAATGGGATTGAGATCCGGGCTCTTCGCTGGCCATGGCAGAACAATGACATTCCTGGCTTGCAGGAAATCACGCACAGAACGAGCAGTATGGCTGGTGGCATTGTCATGCTGGAGGGTCATGTCAGGATGAGCCTGCAGGAAGGGTACCACATGAGGGAGGAGGATGTCTTCCCTGTAACGCACAGCGTTGAGATTGCCTGCAATGACAACATGCTCAGTCCGATGATGCTGTGACACACCACCCCAGACCATGACGGACCCTCCACCTCCAAATCGATCCCGCTCCAGAGTACAGGCCTCGGTGTAACGCTCATTCCTTCGACGATAAACTCGAATCCGAACATCACCCCTGGTGAGAAAAAAAACGCGACTCGTCAGTGAAAAGCACTTTTTGCCAGTCCTGTCTGGTCCAGCGACGGTGTGTTTGTGCCCATAGGCAACATTGTTGCCGGTGATGTCTGGTGAGGACCTGCCTTACAACAGGCCTACAAGCCCTCAGTCCAGCCTCTCTCAGCCTATTGCGGACAGTCTGAGCACTGATGGAGGGATTGTGCGTTCCTGGTGTAACTCGGGCAGTTGTTGTTGCCATCCTGTACCTGTCACGCAGGTGTGATGTTCGGATGTCCCGATCCTGTGCAGGTGTTGTTACACGTGGTCTGCCACTGCGAGGACGATCAGCTGTCCGTCCTGTCTCCCTGTAGCGCTGTCTTAGGCGTCTCACAGTACGGACATTGCAACATATTGCCCTGGCCACATCTGCAGTCCTCATGCCTCCTTGCAACATGCCTAAGGCACGTTCACGCAGATGAGCAGGGACACTGGGCGTCTTTCTTTTGGTGTTTTTCAGAGTCAGTAGAAAGGCCTCTTTAGTGTCCTAAGTTTTCATACCTGTTACCTTAATTGCCTACCGTCTGTAAGCTGATAGTGTCTTAACGACTGTTCCACAGGTGCATGTTCATTAATTGTTTATGGTTCATTGAACAAGCATGGGATACATTGTTTAAACCCTTTACAATGAAGATCTGTGAAGTTATTTGGATTTTTACGAATTATCTTTGAAAGACAGGGGCCTGAAAAAGGGACGTTTTTGTGTTTGGTTTTCGCCAGGCATAATGGGACTCATCTCGTCCAAAAAGTTGACTCAAGTTTGCCAAAAAGCACCTGGATGATCATCAAGACTCTTGGAAGAACGTTCTATGGACAGATGATTCAAAAGTATAACCTTTTGGACGACATGGTTCCAGTAATGCCTGGCGAAAACCAAACACTGCATTCCACAGTAAGAACATCATACCAAAGGTCAAGCATGGTGGTGGTGGTGTGATGGTTTGGGGATGCTTTGCTGCCTCAGGACCTGGACGACTTGCCTTAATAGAAGGAACCATGAATTCTGCTCTGTATCAGAGAATTCTACAGGAGAATGTCAGACCATCAGTCTGTGAGCTGAAGCTGAAGCGCAGCTGGGTCATGCAGCAAGACAATGATCCAAAACACAATCAAGTCTACATGAAAATTGCTAAAATGCAACAAATTGGAAGTTTTGGAATGGCCTAGTCAAAGTCCAGACCTAATCCCAATGGAGATGTTGTGGCAGGACTTGAAATGAGCAGTTCATGCTTGAAAACCCACACGTCACTGAGTTAAAGCAATTCTGCATGGAAGAGTGGGCCAAAATTCCTCCCCAGCGCCGTGAGAGACTGATCAACAACTACAGGAAGCATTTGGTTGGAGTCATTGCAGCTAAAGGTGGCACAACCAGTTATTGAGTGTAAGGGGGCAATTACTTTTTCACACAGGGGAATTGGGTGTTGCATAACTTTGTTTATGAAATAAATATGTAATTGTTGTGTTATTTGTTCACTTATGTTCCCTTTATCTAATATTAGGTTTTGGTTGAAGATCTGATAACATTCAGTATCACAAAACAAAAGTAGAGAAAATTAGAAAGGGGGCAAATACTTTTTCATAGCACTGTATATTATACACATAGACTGGATGATGTTGTTCTCCATACACAGATAGACGGTGCATTCGGAAAGTATTCAGACCCCTGGACATTCTTCACATTTTGTTACGTTACAGCCTTATCCTAAAATGGAAAAAATGTTTTTTCCCCCTCAATACACACACAATACCCCATAATGACAAAGCAAAAACAGTTTTTTTTGCAAATATATTACAAATAAAAAACTAAAATATCACATTTACTCAGACAATTTACTCAGTACTTTGCTGAAGCACCTTTGGCAGCGATTACAGCCTCTAGTCTTCTTGGGTATGACGCTACAAGCTTGGCACACCTGTATTTGGGGAGTTTCTCCCATTCTTCTCTGCAGATCCTCTCAAGCGCTGTCAGGTTGGATGGGGAGCGTCACTGCACAGCTATTTTCAGGTCAGGGTTCAAGTCCGGGCTCTGGCTGGGCCACTCAAGGACATTCAGAGACTTGTCCCGAAGCCACTCCTGCGTTGTCTTGGCTGTGTGCTTAGGGTCGTTGACCTGTTGGAAGGTGAACCTTCGCCCAAGTTCAATCTTGGTTTCATCAGACGAGAGAATCTTGTTTCTCATGGTCTGTGAGTCCTTTAGGTGCCTTTTGGCAAACTCCAAGCGGGCTGTCATGTGCCTTTTACTGAGGAGTGGCTTCCGTCTGGCCACTCTACCATAAAGGACTGATTGGTGGAGTGCTGCAGAGATGGTTGTCCCTCTGGAAGGTTCTCCCATCTCCACAGAGGAACTCTGGAGCTCTGTCAGAGTGACCATTGGGTTCTTGGTCACCTCCCAGACCAAGGCCCTTCTCCCCCGATTGCTCAGTTTGGCCGGGTCGGCCAGCTCTAGGAAGAGTCTTGGTGGTTCCAAACTTTTCAATTTAAGAATGATGGAGGCCACCGTGTTCGTGGAGATCTTCAATGCTGCAGAAATGTTTTGGTACCCTTCCCCAGATCTGTGCCTCGACACAATCCTGTCTCGGCGCTCTATGGACAATTCCTTGGCTTGGTGTTTGCTCTGACATGCACTGTCAACTGTGGGCCCTTACACAGACGTGTGTGCCTTTCCAAATCATGTCCAATCAATTGATTTTACCACAGGTGGACTCCAATAAAGCTGTAGAAACATCTCAAGGATGATCAATGGAAAAAGGATGCAACTGAGCTCAAATCTGAGTCTCATAGCAAAGGGTCTGAATACTTACAGTACCAGTAAAAAGTTGACACACCTACTCATTCAAGGGTTTTTCTTTATTTTAACTATTTTCTACATTGTAGAATAATAGTGAAGACATCAAAACTATGAAATAAATAATATAAATAATAATATGCCATTTAGCAGACGCTTTTATCCAAAGCGACTTACAGTCATGCGTGCATACATTTTTTGTGTATGGGTGGTCCCGGGGATCGAACCCACTACCTTGGCGTTATAAGCGCCGTGCTCTACCAGCTGAGCTACAGAGGACCACATATCATGTAGTAACCAAAAAAGTGTTAAACAAATCAAAATATATGTTATATTTGAGATTCTTCAAAGTAGCCACCCTTTGCCTTGATGACAGCTATGCACACTCTTGGCATTCTCTCAACCAGCTTCACCTGGAATGCTTTTCCAACAGTCTTGAAGGAGTTCCAACATATGCTGGGCACTTGTTGGCTGCTTTTCCTTCACTCTGCCGTCAGATGGGATGGCGTATCGCTGCAGAATGCTGTGGTAGCCATGCTGGTTAAGTGTGCCTTTAATTCTAAATAAATCATTGACAGTGTCACCAGCAAAGCACCCCCACACCATCACACCCCCTCCTCCATGCTTCATGGTGGGAACCACACATGCGGAGATCATCCGTTCACCCACACCGCGTCTCACAAAGACACAGCGGTTGTAAGCAAAAATCTCAAATTTGGACTCCAGACCAAAGAACACATTTCCACTGGTCTAATGTCCATTGCTCGTGTTTCTTGGCCCAAGCAGGTCTCTTCTTATTGGTGTCCTTTAGCAGTGGTTTCTTAGCAGCAATTCGACCATGAAGGCAGTCTCCTCTGAACAGTTAATAATAATAATAATAATAATATGCCATTTAGCAGACGCTTTTATCCAAAGCGACTTACAGTCATGTGTGCATACATTTTTACATATGGGTGGTCCCGGGGATCGAACCCACTACCCTGGCGTTACAAGCGCCATGCTCTACCAATTGAGCTACAGAGGACCACATCAAATGCACTACAAGTTAAAAATGAAGGCCTGATTCACACAGTCCCCTCTGAACAGTTGATGTTGAGATGTGTCTGTTACTTGAACTCAATGAAGCATTTATTTGGGCTGCAATCTGAGGTGCAGTTAACGCTAATGAACTTATCCTCCGCAGCAAAGGTAACTCTGGGTCTTCCTTTCCTGTGGCGGTCCTCATGAGAGCCAATTTCATCATAGCGCTTGATGGTTTTTGCAACTGCACATGAAGAAACTTTGAAAGTTCTTTAAATTTTCCAGATTGACTGACCTTCATGTCTTAAAGTAATGATGGACTGTCGTTTCTCTTTGCTTATTTGAGCTGTTCTTGCCATAATATGGACTTGGTCTTTTACCAAATAGGGCTATCTTCTGTATACGATCCCTACATTGTCACAACACAACTGATTGGCTCAAACGCATTAGGAAGGAAAGAAATTCCACAAATTTACTTTTAACAGGGCACTCCTGTTAATTGAAATGCATTCCAGGTGACTACCTTATGAAGCTGGTTGAGAGAATGACAAGAGTGTGCAAAACTGTCATCAAGGCAAAGGGTGGCTACTTTGAAGAATCTAAAATATAACATATATTTTGATTTGTTTAACACTTTTTTGGTTACTACATGATTCCATATGTGTTATTTCATAGTTTTGATGTCTTCACTATTATTCTACAATGTAGAAAATAGTAAAAATAAAGAAAAACCCTTGAATGAGTAGGTTTCCAAATTTTTGACTGGTACTGTATGTAAATAAGGTATTTCTGTTTTTAATTTATTCGCAAAAATTTCTTAAAAACGTGTTTTTGCTTTGTCATTATGGGGTATTGTGTGTAGATCTTTGGTTTAATCAATTTTAGAATAAGGCTGTAACATAAAATGTGGAAAAAGTCAAGGGGTCTGAATACTTTCCGAAGGCAAGTAAACTGGATGATGTTCTTCTACACACACACACACACACACACACACACACACACACACACATACATGTAGGATGAGAACGCTAATAATACTACTGCTAAAAATGTATACTGAACAAAAATATAAACTCAACATGCAACAATTAACGATTTTACTGAGTTACAGTTCATATAAGGAAATCAGTCAATTGAAATAATTTAATTAGGACCTAATCTACGGATTTCACATGACTGGGCAGGAGTGCAGCCATGTGGAGCCAGGCCCAGCCAATCTGAATGAGTTTTTCCCCACATTTTTTTTTCCCCACAAAAGGGCTTTATTACAGACAGAAATACTCCTCAGTTTCATCAGCTGCCCGGGTGGCTGTTCTCAGACGATCCCGCAGGTGAAGAAGCCGGATGTGGAGGTCCTGGGCTGGTTACACGTGGTCTGCGGTTGTGAGGCCAGTTGGACGAACTGCCAAGTTCTCTCAACTGACGTTGGAGGCGGCTTATGGTAGAGAATGAACATTCAATTCTCTGGCAACAGCTCTGGTGGACATTCCTGCAGTCGGCATGCCAATTGCACGCTCCCTCAAAACTTGAGACATCTGTGGCATTGTGTTGTGTGACAAAACTGCACATTTTAGAGTGGCCTTTTATTGTCCCCAGCACAAGGTGCACCTGTGTAATGATCATGCTGCTTAATCAGCTTCTTGATATGCCACACCTGTC
>NC_139995.1:59211563-59269063 GCF_964263955.1 Coregonus lavaretus
ATAGACTTTGTCCCCGTGGGGACCTGGGTAATGTCCCCACAAAGGAAGATTTCTTGTTTAACTATCCTTGTGGGGACTTGAGGGGATTTCAGGTACCCACGAGGATAGTTAAACAAGACCACAACACACACATTGTTGTTCCCTTCCTTACCAGAACACCACATACAAGCCCTGAGGAATAGCAATCAAACCCAGAGGGAGCGATAGATACGGATGGATAGCCAGTCCATCTATATGCCTCTCTATCTCTTCTAGTTATGCCTGTCCTGGTGTCTCAACACTATCTCAGTGCACCAGAGGAAATGGCTTAAGGCAGCCATCTTACAGGGTAGAGACACGGCCATATATAATGTATTCTGGTATATTACAGTGCTTTTAAAACCTGTCCTCTGTGACCCCCGGACGTTACACAATTTTGTAAATCGCCCTAATCTAGCTCACCTGATTCGCGTAGTCAAGGGCTTGATGATTAGTTGACAAGTTAAAATCAGGTGTGCTAGCTGTGGAATATATAAAATACATGGAACGGCTGGGGGTCCCTGAGGAGAGGTTTGGGAATGGCTGGGGGTCCCTGAGGAGAGGTTGGAGAACGGCTGGGGGTCCCTGAGGAGAGGTTTGAGAACGGCTGGGGGTCCCTGAGGAGAGGTTGGGGAACGGCTGGGGGTCCCTGAGGAGAGGTTGGGGAACGGCTGGTGGTCCCTGAGGAGAGGTTTGGGAACGGCTGGGGGTCCCTGAGGAGAGGTTGGAGAACGGCTGGGGGTCCCTGAGGAGAGGTTTGGGAACGGCTGGGGGTCCCTGAGGAGAGGTTGGGGAACGGCTGGGGGTCCCTGAGGAGAGGTTTGGGAACGGCTGGGGGTCCCTGAGGAGAGGTTTGGGAACGGCTGGGGGTCCCTGAGGAGAGGTTGGGGAACGGCTGGGGGTCCCTGAGGAGAGGTTTGGGAACGGCTGGGGGTCCCTGAGGAGAGGTTTGGGAACGGCTGGGGGTCCCTGAGGAGAGGTTTGGGAACGGCTGGGGGTCCCTGAGGAGAGGTTTGGGAACGGCTGGGGGTCCCTGAGGAGAGGTTGGGGAACGGCTGGGGGTCCCTGAGGAGAGGTTTGGGAACGGCTGGGGGTCCCTGAGGAGAGGTTTGGGAACGGCTGGGGGTCCCTGAGGAGAGGTTGGGGAACGGCTGGGGGTCGCCGAGGAGAGGTTTGGGAACGGCTGGGGGTCCCCGAGGAGAGGTTGGGGAACGGCTGGGGGTCCCTGAGGAGAGGTTGGGGAACGGCTGGGGGTCCCTGAGGAGAGGTTTGGGAACGGCTGGGGGTCCCCGAGGAGAGGTTTAAAAAAAAAAAAAAAAAACCTGTACCAGTCTACTATTTACCCTGTACTCCCATTACCACTGGCCAACCCAACCCCTCTTCTTCCTGGATAGCTGTCTGGGAGTGCAGATTTAACCAGCCCTGCATTAGCAAGCTTAATTGCTTAATTGATTGATTGATCTCACTTGTCCATGATGGTGTATTCGGCCTCTGTCTTGAAGAGCGCTACCAGCCTGGCCTCCATCATAATGTACACCTTCCCAGTGGTGTTGTCTGGAATAGAGAGTTTATAGAGGTTCATAGAGGTGTTATAAAGGTCCATAAGTAGTTATTAACCTCACTAATCCAAAGTGTTATAGCAGTTTATAATTTAGTAGTGTTATACACATTCAACTATCCCAGTGGTTGTCTGAAACAGAAGTTCAACCATAGTGTTATTTTATTATATTTTATTTAACTAATTTATTCCGGGTAGCCCAATTTAGACCAGGGTCTCATTCCCAATGGTGTCCCTGAGTACAAACATTTTCTCACAAACAGGAAGAAAAATTACCACAAGGCACAACTTCAACACCCCAAACCAACAACCCAGTTGCAAACAAATAAACCACTACAATCCTCAATGAATTGAGGCAGTATGAAAATGTATGCACTCACTAACTGTAAGTCGCTCTGAATAAGAGCGTCTGCTAAAAAATTACTAAAATAAATTTTAAAAAATACGTGTTATAAAATAATAGCCATTCATAGTAGCATTCCCATCTCAGTACATTTTTACATTTTAGTCATTTAGCAGACGCTCTTATCCAGAGCGACTTACATGAGCAATTAGGGTTAAGTGCCTTGCTCAAGGGCACAGACAGATTTTTCCACCTAGTCTGCTTGGGGATTAGAACCAGCGACCTTTCGGTTACTGGCACAACGCTCTTAACCACTAAGCTACCTGCCGTTGTCTGAAACAGATACTTTGTTTATTAAGAAATGTTTGCCTTCTTTAGACAGCTACATTTTAGTAATTTAGCAGACGCTCTTATCCAGAACAATTTACAGTCAGTGCATTCAACTAAGGTTGGTGGGACAACCACATATCACACCGTAACACTCCTTATTTAACAAGTGGCACTGTCACACCACAGAGCAGTAGATACACTACATGATCAAAAGTATGTGGACACCTGCTCGTCGAACATCTCATTCCAAAAACATGGGCGTTAGTGTGGAGTTGGTCCCCCCCTTTGCTGCTATAACAGCCTCCACTCTTCTGGGAAGGCTTTCCACTAGATGTTGGAACATTGCTGCAGGGGACTTGCTTCCATTAAGCCACAAGAGCATTAGTGAGGTGGGGCACTGATGTTGGGTGATTAGGCCTGGCTCACAGTCAGCGTTCCAATTCATCCCAAAGGTGTTCGATGGGGTTGAGGTCAGGGCTCTGTGCAGGCCAGTCAAGTTCTTCCACACCGATCTCCACAAACCATTTTTTGTATGGGCCTCGCTTTGTGCACGGGGGCAATGTCATGCTGAAACAGGAGAGGGCCTTCCCCAAACTGTTGCCACAAAGTTGGAAGCACAGCATCGTCTAGAATGTCATTGTATGCTGTAGCGTTAAGATTTCCCTTCACTGGGAAATCTGAGATAGCCCGACCCATGAAAAACAGCCCCACCAAACTTTACAGTTGGCACTATGCATTGGGGCAGGTAGCGTTCTCCTGGCATCCGCCAAACCCAGATTCGTCCGTCAGACTGCCAGATGGTGAAATGTGATTAATCACTCCAGAGAACTCGTTTCCACTGCTCCAGAGTCCAATGGCGGCGAGCTTTACACCACTGCAGCCGACGCTTGGCATTGCGCATGGTAATTTTAGGCTTGTGTGAGGCTGCTTGGCCATGGAAACCCATTTCATGAAGCTCCCGATTAACAGTTATTGTGCTGACGTTGCTTCCAGAGGCAGTTTGGAACTTGGTAGTGAGTGTTGCAACCGAGGACAGACAATTTATTCGCGCTACGTTCTTCAGCACTCGGCGGTCCCGGTCTGTGACCTTGTGTGGCCTACCACTTTGCGTCTGAGCCGTTGTTGCTCCTAGAAGTTTCCATTTGACAATAACAGCACTTAAGAGTTGACCTGGGCAGCTCTAGCAGGGCAGAAATGTGACGAACTGACTTGTTGGAAAGGTGGCATCCTATGATGGTGCCACGTTGAAAGTCATAGATCTTTGTCTGTGGAGATTGCATGGCTGTGTGCTCGATTTTATACACCGGTAAGCAACGGGTGTGGCTGAAATAGCCAAATCCACTAATTTGAAGGGGTGTCCAGATACTTTTGCATATATAGTGTACCTTTTCATAGGAAGACTGGCACAGAAACACAAGTACACATTGCTAGAAAATACTGGGGTATTTAAGATACTAAAAGGACAATTACAGCTCAGTTCAGTCTTTCAGTTCCGGGTAAAAACTTAATTCACTTTATTTTAAAAGTCGAGCATGTCTTGAGCTAGCTAACTAAACTCAACTCCATGGTGAAGGAAGTTTATGATAAACTCACAAACGCATTGATAAGGCTCTGTGGAATTCAGCTCAGCCTATAGTCTCGGCCAAGCGCATACCTTGTACCTATGTTTGTCCACTGCAGTTTGTCTTCTGTAACAGCTCTTTTGAAAAATTGTTTTCGGGAACACGCTACTGCTGAAATCCATGCATTTTAATAAAACTTTCGTCAAACACAACCACCGACAGTTTCAGTTGCTGTAACATGGCTCTAAAACGTACATTACCCTACGTAATCTGAGATTCCATCTTAGAGCAACAGAAATTAGGAAAACGGTCGGTGGTTGTATTTGACAAACTACAATCGGTTGGTGGAGTTCATTTTAAAACTCCCTTCACCATGGTGGTGAGTTTAGTCCGCTATGGTTTAGTTAGCTATGGTTTAGTTAGCTAGTCTTCAACAGACTTCAAAAGAACAATAGGCCTATATATACACTATTATAAACTGGGTGGTTGGAGCCCTGAATGCTGATTGGCTGACAGCCGTGGTATATCAGACCGTACACCATGGGTATGACAAAACATGTATTTATACTGCTCTAATTACATTGGTAACCTGTTTATAATAGCAATAAGGCACCTCTGGGGTTTGTGGTATATTGGCCCATATACCACGGCTAAGGGCTGTGTCCAGGCGTTGCGTCGTGCCTAAAAACAGCCCTTAGCCGTGGTATATTGGCCATATACCAAACCCCCTCAGGACTTATTGCTTAATTGTCACATCATGATTAAACCAAATCAGTTACAAACATGTCCTCTGGGAACAAGTAAATGTTTCATAAAGGAGACAAATACAGCGTTAATAGTTATCCAAGAGCTATTCATGTGGAGCATCTCTTTTCTATCCAGCAAACAGAACCTAAAGCATATTTTAAGAGAAAGAGAGTGAACGTGTGATAGGTAACAAACGATATCTAGGCAGGGCATTCACCCCAAATGGCACCCTATTCCCTATATAGAGCACTGCTTTTGCCCACCAGAGCCCATAGGGCACATATGTCAGAGTCAAGGCCCGCGGGCCACATCCGGCCCGCGAGAAGGTTTTTTACGGCCCCTGGGATGATCTTGATTTATTATTAGAACCGGCCCGCAGACCGCAGCAAGCCGGCAGCCCGCAGATCTTTTACACGCACCAATACTACATTTCCCACAATGCAACGGTGACGCACCGAGCAGTAGGCTGCTTCATTTCAATATTTATTGGCACAGCAGTCGTCAGCATCACAGTAAAATTAACTTTCAGATACCCATCAAAAATGGCAAAACGGAAGGTGGACACTGAGAACCGGGGGTTTCAAACAAGGTGGGAGTCGGAGTATATGTTCACGGAGGTAGCTGGAAAACCTGTGTGTCTTCTGTGTGGAGAAAGTGTGGCGGTACTGAAAGAGTATAATCTGAGACGACATTATGAAACGAAACACGCGGACAAAAACAAGAATATGGACATGGAACAAATGCCCCAGCTGCGCATCCAGGCTGCTCAAACGTTGTCTATGTTTGGCAGCACATACCTGTGTGAACAACTGTTTTCTTTGATGAACCTGAACAAAACATCACACAGAAGTCGACTTACTGCTGAACACCTCCACTCAATTCTGAGGATTTCCTCAGCTCAGAGCCTTACCCCGAACATTGATGAACTTGTGGAAAAGATGGGACACCACCAAGTATCACCCTCAACCTCAAACAAGTGAACATTACTGTGCAATCACATATTTAGAGTTTTTACTCAGTTCAAGTTTAAAAGTTAAAGTTTAATATTTGTTTTCACTGCATGTTACTTCTCCTTAAACAAAGTGTTGTTTTTGATTAATAGATTTTTGCACTTTATTTTATTGTATTTCAATCCAATTATATTTTAAAAATATTTCAGTTGAGTGGATGATAGAAAATTGCTATTATTGTTTTTTTCTTTGAAGTAAATTTAGCCCACTTTTGCTAAAATAGAAAATATAGGCTACTGATGGTGCCTTGAATACCGGTTTCTTTCATTTAATGTTCATGTTATGGGGATTTTTATATAAAGGAAATTTGTCTTTTGTGTCTGTTGAAAATTAAAGATTACTGACAGAGCCATAAGAAAATATTGCTTTATTTATCTGATCATATTGGAATATATTTGTTAGGTTTTCAGTAGGTTCAATTAGGTTCACTAGACTATATGCGTCATTTAAAAAATTTTCAATGAACATTCGAACAGTCCGGCCCTCGGCTTGTAGCTAAATTTTTTATTTGGCCCTCCGTCCATTTGACTTTGACACCCCTGCCATAGGGGTTGTACTGCACTATATCAGGAATAGGGTGCAATTTGGGACACAGCCTGGATCTGGATCCCAGTAAACTACTGTCTCTAAATATGGAGCACCCTTCCTGTCTTCCTTCTGGATGTGAATCCCAGTAAACTACTGTCTCTAAATATGGAACACCCTTCCTGTCTTCCTTCTGGATGTGAATCCCAGTAAACTACTGTCTCTAAATATGGAACACCTTTCCTGTCTTCCTTCTGGATGTGAATCCCAGTAAACTACTGTCTCTAAATATGGAACACCCTTCCTGTCTTCCTTCTGGATGTGGATCCCAGTAAACTACTGTCTCTAAATATGGAACACCTTTCCTGTCTTCCTTCTGGATGTGAATCCCAGTAAACTACTGTCTCTAAATATGGAACACCCTTCCTGTCTTCCTTCTGGATGTGAATCCCAGTAAACTACTGTCTCTAAATATGGAACACCTTTCCTGTCTTCCTTCTGGATGTGAATCCCAGTAAACTACTGTCTCTAAATATGGAACACCTTTCCTGTCTTCCTTCTGGATGTGAATCCCAGTAAACTACTGTCTCTAAATATGGAACACCCTTCCTGTCTTCCTTCTGGATGTGAATCCCAGTAAACTACTGTCTCTAAATATGGAACACCTTTCCTGTCTTCCTTCTGGATGTGGATCCCAGTAAACTACTGTCTCTAAATATGGAACACCCTTCCTGTCTTCCTTCTGGATGTGAATCCCAGTAAACTACTGTCTCTAAATATGGAACACCTTTCCTGTCTTCCTTCTGGACGTGGATCCCAGTAAACTACTGTCTCTAAATATGGAACACCCTTCCTGTCTTCCTTCTGGATGTGGACCCCAGTAAACTACTGTCTCTAAATATGGAACACCTTTCCTGTCTTCCTTCTGGATGTGAATCCCAGTAAACTACTGTCTCTAAATATGGAACACCTTTCCTGTCTTCCTTCTGGATGTGAATCCCAGTAAACTACTGTCTCTAAATATGGAACACCCTTCCTGTCTTCCTTCTGGATGTGAATCCCAGTAAACTACTGTCTCTAAATATGGAACACCTTTCCTGTCTTCCTTCTGGACGTGGATCCCAGTAAACTACTGTCTCTAAATATGGAACACCTTTCCTGTCTTCCTTCTGGATGTGAATCCCAGTAAACTACTGTCTCTAAATATGGAACACCCTTCCTGTCTTCCTTCTGGATGTGAATCCCAGTAAACTACTGTCTCTAAATATGGAACACCCTTCCTGTCTTCCTTCTGGATGTGAATCCCAGTAAACTACTGTCTCTAAATATGGAACACCTTTCCTGTCTTCCTTCTGGATGTGAATCCCAGTAAACTACTGTCTCTAAATATGGAACACCCTTCCTGTCTTCCTTCTGGATGTGGATCCCAGTAAACTACTGTCTCTAAATATGGAACACCTTTCCTGTCTTCCTTCTGGATGTGAATCCCAGTAAACTACTGTCTCTAAATATGGAACACCCTTCCTGTCTTCCTTCTGGATGTGAATCCCAGTAAACTACTGTCTCTAAATATGGAACACCTTTCCTGTCTTCCTTCTGGATGTGAATCCCAGTAAACTACTGTATCTAAATATGGAACACCTTTCCTGTCTTCCTTCTGGATGTGAATCCCAGTAAACTACTGTCTCTAAATATGGAACACCCTTCCTGTCTTCCTTCTGGATGTGAATCCCAGTAAACTACTGTCTCTAAATATGGAACACCTTTCCTGTCTTCCTTCTGGATGTGGATCCCAGTAAACTACTGTCTCTAAATATGGAACACCCTTCCTGTCTTCCTTCTGGATGTGAATCCCAGTAAACTACTGTCTCTAAATATGGAACACCTTTCCTGTCTTCCTTCTGGATGTGAATCCCAGTAAACTACTGTCTCTAAATATGGAACACCCTTCCTGTCTTCCTTCTGGATGTGGATCCCAGTAAACTACTGTCTCTAAATATGGAACACCTTTCCTGTCTTCCTTCTGGATGTGAATCCCAGTAAACTACTGTCTCTAAATATGGAACACCTTTCCTGTCTTCCTTCTGGATGTGAATCCCAGTAAACTACTGTCTCTAAATATGGAGCACCCTTCCTGTCTTCCTTCTGGATGTGAATCCCAGTAAACGACTGTCTCTAAATATGGAACACCTTTCCTGTCTTCCTTCTGGATGTGAATCCCAGTAAACTACTGTCTCTAAATATGGAACACCCTTCCTGTCTTCCTTCTGGACGTGGATCCCAGTAAACTACTGTCTCTAAATATGGAGCACCCTTCCTGTATTCCTTCTGGACGTGGATCCCAGTAAACTACTGTCTCTAAATATGGAACACCTTTCCTGTCTTCGTTCTGGACGTGAATCCCAGTAAACTACTGTCTCTAAATATGGAACACCCTTCCTGTCTTCCTTCTGGACGTGGATCCCAGTAAACTACTGTCTCTAAATATGGAGCACCCTTCCTGTCTTCCTTCTGGACGTGGATCCCAGTAAACTACTGTCTCTAAATATGGAACACCTTTCCTGTCTTCCTTCTGGACGTGAATCCCAGTAAACTACGGTCTCTAAATATGGAACACCTTTCCTGTCTTCCTTCTGGACGTGGATCCCAGTAAACTACTGTCTCTAAATATGGAACACCTTTCCTGTCTTCCTTCTGGACGTGGATCCCAGTAAACTACTGTCTCTAAATATGGAACACCTTTCCTGTCTTCCTTCTGGACGTGAATCCCAGTAAACTACTGTCTCTAAATATGGAACACCTTTCCTGTCTTCCTTCTGGATGTGGATCCCAGTAAACTACTGTCTCTAAATATGGAACACCTTTCCTGTCTTCCTTCTGGATGTGGATCCCAGTAAACTACTGTCTCTAAATATGGAACACCTTTCCTGTCTTCCTTCTGGATGTGAATCCCAGTAAACTACTGTCTCTAAATATGGAACACCTTTCCTGTCTTCCTTCTGGATGTGGATCCCAGTAAACTACTGTCTCTAAATATGGAACACCCTTCCTGTCTTCCTTCTGGATGTGGATCCCAGTAAACTACTGTCTCTAAATATGGAACACCTTTCCTGTCTTCCTTCTGGATGTGGATCCCAGTAAACTACTGTCTCTAAATATGGAACACCTTTCCTGTCTTCCTTCTGGATGTGAATCCCAGTAAACTACTGTCTCTAAATATGGAACACCTTTCCTGTCTTCCTTCTGGATGTGGATCCCAGTAAACTACTGTCTCTAAATATGGAACACCTTTCCTGTCTTCCTTCTGGATGTGGATCCCAGTAAACTACTGTCTCTAAATATGGAACACCTTTCCTGTCTTCCTTCTGGATGTGAATCCCAGTAAACTACTGTCTCTAAATATGGAACACCTTTCCTGTCTTCCTTCTGGATGTGGATCCCAGTAAACTACTGTCTCTAAATATGGAACACCTTTCCTGTCTTCCTTCTGGATGTGGATCCCAGTAAACTACTGTCTCTAAATATGGAACACCTTTCCTGTCTTCCTTCTGGATGTGAATCCCAGTAAACTACTGTCTCTAAATATGGAACACCTTTCCTGTCTTCCTTCTGGATGTGAATCCCAGTAAACTACTGTCTCTAAATATGGAACACCCTTCCTGTCTTCCTTCTGGATGTGAATCCCAGTAAACTACTGTCTCTAAATATGGAACACCTTTCCTGTCTTCCTTCTGGATGTGAATCCCAGTAAACTACTGTCTCTAAATATGGAACACCTTTCCTGTCTTCCTTCTGGATGTGGATCCCAGTAAACTACTGTCTCTAAATATGGAACACCTTTCCTGTCTTCCTTCTGGATGTGGATCCCAGTAAACTACTGTCTCTAAATATGGAACACCTTTCCTGTCTTCCTTCTGGATGTGAATCCCAGTAAACTACTGTCTCTAAATATGGAACACCTTTCCTGTCTTCCTTCTGGATGTGAATCCCAGTAAACTACTGTCTCTAAATATGGAACACCCTTCCTGTCTTCCTTCTGGATGTGAATCCCAGTAAACTACTGTCTCTAAATATGGAACACCTTTCCTGTCTTCCTTCTGGATGTGAATCCCAGTAAACTACTGTCTCTAAATATGGAACACCTTTCCTGTCTTCCTTCTGGATGTGAATCCCAGTAAACTACTGTCTCTAAATATGGAACACCTTTCCTGTCTTCCTTCTGGATGTGAATCCCAGTAAACTACTGTCTCTAAATATGGAACACCTTTCCTGTCTTCCTTCTGGATGTGGATCCCAGTAAACTACTGTCTCTAAATATGGAACACCTTTCCTGTCTTCCTTCTGGATGTGCGTAAGCAGCTGATGGCACCATCACATTACACTAAACTGTAACACCCACTTCCATCCGGTGTGAAGATCAGAGGAACAGAGATATGAGGAGGAGAAGGGAAGATAGGAGGAGGAGAAGGGAAGATAGGAGGAGGAGAAGGGAAGATAGGAGGAGGAGAAGGGAAGATAGGAGAAGGTAAGATAGAAGGAGGAGAAGGAAAGATATGAGGAGGAGGAGAAGGGAAGATAGGAGGAGGAGAAGGGAAGATAGGAGGAGGAGAAGGGGAGTTAGGAGGAGGAGAAGGAAAGATAGGAGGAGGAGGAGAAGGAAAGATATGAGGAGGAGAAGGGGAGTTAGGAGGAGGAGAAGGAAAGATAGGAGGAGGAGGAGAAGGAAAGATATGAGGAGGAGGAGAAGGGAAGATAGGAGAAGGGAAGATAGGAGAAGGGAAGATAGGAGGAGGTAAGATAGGAGGAGGAGAAGGGAAGATAGGAGGAGGTGAAGGGAAGATAGGAGGAGGAGAAGGGGAGATAGGAGGAGGAGGAGAAGGAAAGATATGAGGAGGAGGAGAAGGGAAGATAGGAGGAGGAGAAGGGGAGTTAGGAGAAGGGAAGATAGGAGAAGGGAAGATAGGAGGAGGAGAAGGTAAGATAGGAGGAGGAGAAGGTAAGATAGGAGGAGTAGAAGGTAAGATAGGAGGAGGAGAAGGGAAGATAGGAGGAGGAGAAGGAAAGATAGGAGGAGGTGAAGGGAAGATAGGAGGAGGAGAAGGGGAGTTAGGAGGAGGAGGAGAAGGAAAGATATGAGGAGGAGGAGAAGGGAAGATAGGAGGAGGTAAGATAGGAGGAGGTAAGATAGGAGGAGGAGAAGGGAAGATAGGAGGAGGAGAAGGAAAGATAGGAGGAGGAGAAGGTAAGATAGGAGGAGGAGAAGGTAAGATAGGAGGAGGAGAAGGTAAGATAGGAGGAGGAGAAGGTAAGATAGGAGGAGGAGAAGGGAAGATAGGAGAAGGAGAAGGTAAGATAGGAGGAGGTGAAGGGAAGATAGGAGGAGTAGAAGGTAAGATAGGAGGAGTAGAAGGGAAGATAGGAGGAGGAGAAGGGAAGATAGGAGGAGGAGAAGGGAAGATAGGAGGAGGAGAAGGGAAGATAGGAGGAGGAGAAGGGAAGATAGGAGGAGGAGAAGGAAAGATAGGAGGAGGAGAAGGTAAGATAGGAGGAGGAGAAGGGAAGATAGGAGGAGGAGAAGGGAAGATAGGAGGAGGAGAAGGGAAGATAGGAGGAGGTGAAGGGAAGATAGGAGGAGGAGAAGGAAAGATAGGAGGAGGAGAAGGGAAGATAGGAGGAGGAGAAGGAAAGATAGGAGGAGGTGAAGGGAAGATAGGAGAAGGTAAGATAGGAGGAGGAGAAGGTAAGATAGGAGGAGGAGAAGGGAAGATAGGAGGAGGAGAAGGGAAGATAGGAGGAGGAGAAGGAAAGATAGGAGGAGGTGAAGGGAAGATAGGAGAAGGTAAGATAGGAGGAGGAGAAGGTAAGATAGGAGGAGGAGAAGGGAAGATAGGAGAAGGAGAAGGGAAGATAGGAGGAGGTGAAGGGAAGATAGGAGGAGGAGAAGGAAAGATAGGAGGAGGAGAAGGAAAGATAGGAGGAGGTGAAGGGAAGATAGGAGGAGGAGAAGGGGAGTTAGGAGGAGGAGGAGAAGGGAAGATATGAGGAGGAGGAAAGATAGGAGGTAAGATAGGAGGAGGAGAAGGTAAGATAGGAGGAGTAGAAGGGAAGATAGGAGGAGGAGAAGGAAAGATAGGAGGAGGAGAAGGAAAGATAGGAGGAGGAGAAGGGGAGTTAGGAGGAGGAGGAGAAGGAAAGATATGAGGAGGAGGAGGAGAAGGGAAGATAGGAGGAGGTAAGATAGGAGGAGGTAAGATAGGAGGAGGAGAAGGAAAGATATGAGGAGGAGGAGAAGGGAAGATAGGAGGAGGTAAGATAGGAGGAGGTAAGATAGGAGGAGGAGAAGGTAAGATAGGAGGAGTAGAAGGTAAGATAGGAGGAGGAGAAGGAAAGATAGGAGAAGGTAAGATAGGAGGAGGAGAAACAAGGTTTCAATCTGCTGTGAATAATAGGAGGCAAAGAGCCCTGGAAAAGAGAGCGAGAGGAGGTAGAAAGAGAGAGCGACAGAGAGAAAGGAGAGAGGGGGGAACGAGAGAGAACATCAATAAGAGATGGCAGTTCCTCTCACTGGGGGCGATAAATGATTACTGCAGACCGGCTACAGGCTGACAGACAGAGATAGAGGGTAGGTGTGAGAGAGAAGAGGAAGAGAGAGAGAGGAGGAAGAGAGAGAGAGAGAGAGAGATAGAGAGAGAGAGAGAGAGAGAAAAAGAGAGGAAGAGAGAGAGAGAGAAAGAGAAAGAGAGAGAGAAAGAGAAAGAAAGAGAGAGAGAGAGAGAGAGAGAGAGAGAGAGGAGAGAGAGAGAGAGAGAGAGAGAGAGAGAGAGAGAGAGAGAGAGAGAGAGAGAGAGAGAGAGAGAGAGAGAGATACTGTAGAGAGAGAGAGAAGAGAGAGCCTATTGGTATTCTGAGCGGCACCCCCATGCAGCATCAAGTCTCTTCCTGCACCTCCAACATACTACAGAGCAACAGCTCCCCCCCCTGGCACGTCCATGCTCCAGCAGCCTGCCTGGTATCTGGGTCAGCCTAGTCTGGCTGGGATCCACAGCTACAGGGAGAGAAGAAACCCCTACTATGGAGTATTTTTATATTTGGAGGGAAGCAAGGACAAGGTCTTTTTAAGTGGCCTGATTTGAGTTAGACGTATGTCCACTGTCCATGTTGGTTTCGTCCTGATATACGCACTAGTCACTACCGAGAAAGCAGAGACGGAGGGATCGAGAGAGAACTCAAAGAAGACAACGTGACCAAATAATACACAAATGCAAAAAATTAAAACGCAGAATAGAACAGATTCCATCCTGAAATTCATCTTTATGCTTTCAGACAACAACACACAATAGCAGGAGCACAGGCTCAGTCACAGTGCAGCCATCAAGATTTAAGTGACTTGCTCAAGGGCACAACGACAGGAGACGGTACCTGGGGTCTGTTGAATAATAAAATCACATAAAAAGACTTTCTCACCTTTGACCTTGACATACTGCAGCTCTGAGTTGACGCAGAGGGCCAGGTTGCTAGGCAGAGTCCAAGGGGTGGTTGTCCAGGCGATCAGACACACGTTCTCATCCTCCAGGAGAGGGAAGTTCACCATCACTGACGGATCCTGCACATCCTGGAGACATGGTAAAAACACGGTAACAACACGGTAACAACACGGTAACAACACGGTAACAACACGGTAACAACATGGTAAAAACACGGTAACAACATGGTAATAATCCTAATTGACCTATTTAAAGACTGTTTAGCACTGACCATCAGATGACAATTACCATCGCATGACTAGGTTCTGACATGCTGACAGAAAACACTAATCCTAACAGTCTTCATGAGTACTGGGATATACCTTGACAGTCTTCATGAGTACTGGGATATACCTTGACAGTCTTCATGAGTACTGGGATATACCTTGACAGTCTTTATGAGTACTGGGATATACCTTGACAGCCAAACACAATAGTGGGTATATAGTGTAGAACAGGGCTCTCCAACCCTGTTCCTGGAGGGCTACCCTCCTGTAGGTTTTAACTCCAACCCTGTTCCTGGAGAGCTACCCTCCTGTAGGTTTTAACTCCAACCCTGTTCCTGGAGAGATACCCTCCTGTAGGTTAACTCCAACCCTGTTCCTGGAGAGCTACCCTCCTGTAGGTTAACTCCAACCCTGTTCCTGGAGAGCTACCCTCCTGTAGGTTTTAACTCCAACCCTGTTCCTGGAGAGTTACCCTCCTGTAGGTTAACTCCAACCCTGTTCCTGGAGAGCTACCCTCCTGTAGGTTAACTCCAACCCTGTTCCTGGAGAGCTACCCTCCTGTAGGTTAACTCCAACCCTGTTCCTGGAGAGCTACCCTCCTGTAGGTTTTAACTCCAACCCTGTTCCTGGAGAGTTACCCTCCTGTAGGTTAACTCCAACCCTGTTCCTGGAGAGCTACCCTCCTGTATGTTAACTCCAACCCTGTTCCTGGAGAGCTACCCTCCTGTAGGTTAACTCCAACCCTGTTCCTGGAGAGCTACCCTCCTGTAGGTTTTAACTCCAACCCTGTTCCTGGAGAGCTACCCTCCTGTATGTTAACTCCAACCCTGTTCCTGGAGAGCTACCCTCCTGTAGGTTTTAACTCCAACCCTGTTCCTGGAGAGCTACCCTCCTGTAGGTTTTAACTCCAACCCTGTTCCTGGAGAGCTACCCTCCTGTAGGTTTTAACTCCAACCCTGTTCCTGGAGAGCTACCCTCCTGTAGGTTTTAACTCCAACCCTGTTCCTGGAGAGCTACCCTCCTGTAGGTTTTAACTCCAACCCTGTTCCTGGAGAGCTACCCTCCTGTAGGTTTTAACTCCAACCCTGTTCCTGGAGAGCTACCCTCCTGTAGGTTTTAACTCCAACCCTGTTCCTGGAGAGCTACCCTCCTGTAGGTTTTAACTCCAACCCTGTTCCTGGAGAGCTACCCTCCTGTAGGTTTTAACTCCAAACCTGTTCCTGGAGAGCTACCCTCCTGTAGGTTTTAACTCCAACCCTGTTCCTGGAGAGCTACCCTCCTGTAGGTTTTAACTCCAAACCTGTTCCTGGAGAGCTACCCTCCTGTAGGTTTTAACTCCAAACCTGTTCCTGGGCTAACAGCCATGATGTACAAGTGTGTGAGTACCTTGTAGTTCTGGTTAGACTACAACACTGTTCCTGGGCTAACAGCCATGATGTACTAGTGTGTGAGTACCTTGTAGTTCTGGTTAGACTACAACACTGCTCCTGGGCTAACAGCCATGATGTACAAGTGTGTGAGTACCTTGTAGTTCTGGTTAGACTACAACACTGCTCCTGGGCTAACAGCCATGATGTACTAGTGTGTGAGTACCTTGTAGTTCTGGTTAGACTACAACACTGTTCCTGGGCTAACAGCCATGATGTACTAGTGTGTGAGTACCTTGTAGTTCTGGTTAGACTACAACACTGTTCCTGGGCTAACAGCCATGATGTACTAGTGTGTGAGTACCTTGTAGTTCTGGTTAGACTACAACACTGTTCCTGGGCTAACAGCCATGATGTACTAGTGTGTGAGTACCTTGTAGTTCTGGTTAGACTACAACACTGCTCCTGGGCTAACAGCCATGATGTACTAGTGTGTGAGTACCTTGTAGTTCTGGTTAGACTACAACACTGCTCCTGGGCTAACAGCCATTATGTACTAGTGTGTGAGTACCTTGTAGTTCTGGTTAGACTCGAAGTTGGACAGCGGCGTGTTACAGGCGGTAGAGAAAGGCATGACCTTCACCCCGCGGTACACCAGACCTTTATCATACAGCTGCCTGAACACCCACCTGGGGGGAGGGAGAGAGGGGGAGAGAGAGAAAGAGACAGACAGAGACAGAGAGAGAGAGAGACAGAGACCGAGAGAGAGAGAGACAGAGAGAGACAGAGAGAGAGACAGAGAGAGACAGAGAGAGAGACAGAGAGAGAGAGACAGAGAGAGAGAGACAGAGAGAGAGACAGAGAGAGACAGAGAGAGAGACAGAGAGAGAGACAGAGAGAGAGACAGAGAGAGAGAGAGAGAGACAGAGACAGAGAGCGAGACAGAGAGAGAGAGACAGAGAGAGAGAGACAGAGAGAGAGAGACAGAGAGAGAGAGACAGAGAGAGAGACAGAGACAGAGAGAGACAGAGACAGAGACAGAGACAGAGACAGAGAGAGAGAGAGAGAGACAGAGAGACAGAGAGAGAGAGAGAGAGAGAGAGACAGAGAGAGAGAGACAGAGACAG
The DNA here is from genome assembly GCF_964263955.1 of Coregonus lavaretus. NCBI lineage: Eukaryota > Metazoa > Chordata > Actinopteri > Salmoniformes > Salmonidae > Coregonus > Coregonus lavaretus. The sequence continues at coordinate 59,227,901 of NC_139995.1, forward strand.
AGACAGAGACAGAGACAGAGAGAGAGAGAGAGAGAGAGAGAGAGAGAGAGAGAGAGAGAGAGAGAGAGAGAGAGAGAGAGAGAGAGAGAGAGAGAGAGAGAGAGAGAGGGAGAGGGAGAGGGAGAGGGAGAGGGAGAGGGAGAGGGAGAGGGAGAGGGAGAGGGAGAGGGAGAGGGAGGGAGGGAGGGAGAGAGAGAGAGACAGAGAGAGACAGAGACAGAGAGACAGAGAGAGACAGAGAGAGACAGAGAGAGAGACAGAGAGAGACAGAGAGGTAAATCAAACCCTATCCTACAGCTGCTGGAACACCCACCTGGGAGACAATACACAAACACACTGTTTACATGTTGTGAGGAGTAACACAGTAAAACATTGTTCCCATATTAAGTAATATTAAAGCAATATTTCAAGCACAGTGCCTTCAGAAGGTTCACACCCCTTGACTTTTTCCCACTTTGTTGTGTTACAGCCTGAATTTAAAATTAATGAAATGTAGATTGTGTCACTGGCCTTCACACAAAGTGGAATTATGTTTTTCGAAATGTTTACAAATTAATAAAACAAATGAAGCTGTCTTGAGTCAATAGGTATTCAACCCCTTTGTTATGGCAAGCCTAAATAAGTTCAGGAGTAAAAATGTGCTTAAACAAGTCACATAACAAGTTGCATGGACTCACTCTGTGTGCAATAATCATGTTTAATATGATTTTTTTAATGACTCATCTCTGTACCCCAGAATTATCTGTAAGGTCCCTCAGCCGAGCAGTGAATTTCAAACACATTCATCCACAAAGACCTGGTAGGTTTTCCAATGCCTCGCACAGAAGGGCACCTGTCGGTAGTAGGGCTGTTAACGGTGACCGTATTACCGCCACACCGGCAATCATGAGTCATGACCGCAGTAACATGACCACGTGACCGCTGAATCACGCCAATCTCCTGGACATGCGTTAGTAGTACCCCAACTTGCTAATGACCGTCAGGTCCTAATAGCCCGGTGGCATAAAACATCGATAATTTTCCCTTTCCTAAGAGAATTGTTTAAAGGGCGTCCGCATGCTTCACAGCCGAAAACAGTTTGGAAGAGTTTGTGCAAATATTATGACGACATCGTGTGACGTTTTTTTTTTTTTTTCATTTTGGACTTCGGTGAGGGGTTTTTCGGCTGTTCGGGGCAGACATTTCTTCTGGAGGCAAGCTGAAGTTCAGAGCCGAAGTCTACGCCCGTTCGTTGGTGATTGGTCAACCGTAGGGATTCTTCAGTAAAGTCTGTTGTCACTCAACTAGAGACGACTCATTTTTCATGCACATTTTTTAATTGAAAAATACAGCATCTTCATTAAAATGTAACATTGCTCGACTAAGATCTCAAAAGTAATGACAGATTTGAGTTAATCTTAGATTAATTCGGACTATTTTGAGGAAGAGTATACTGGCTACGGCGTCTCAAAGTGGACAGACAATACTATTGCCGCTTTTTTTCCTCATTTTCCAAGCAAAGTTATTTTAAGGGAGTATGCGAGCTGAAGCCCCTCATATATTTCCTTAGGTAAGGGCATACTTAAGGAGTTTTACGGTAGTTTGAAGGCCTGTATGGCAGAAAGAGAAACCACGTTTCTTGTAATTACTTTTTTCTCAACTTGTTTGTATTACTTTCTAGAACGTCAATCTAGCTTCCAGAGTAGCTATAGCTAGCTAGCCAGATAGCTTTATAGCCATGGATTGTGCACCTTCCATTGTTTAGCTAAGTAGCTAGCTGGTTTTCTTTTTGTAACCAGAGCAGATGAAAGCAACATTTACCTCCACAAATGCTGTTTACATTGATATCCATGCTGAATGAAGCAATTATGGGACGTCTTAACAACCTTAACCTTTTCACTTAATTTAAGGGGGAAATTCACCTTAAAATGTTTTGTGCAACTGACTTAAAGTTAAGGAAATTTACTTAAGATGTTTTATAAAAAATAACGGGTGGAATCGACACCGGCACAATCACAATCTATTCAAACGTTTCTGAGATCAAGTTCATAAACTCAGATAATGTATCCATTTCTGAAGTTTAACAATAACATTGAGGTAGCACACCTCAGCAGTCAGCAACATACAGTAAGTCAGCCCACAGAGAACATTGCATTGTGGGATTTGTAGTCGACTTGATTTCCACAACAACGTTCACGTTGCTACTAACCTTATTATAACGACAATATGAAACATTTGTTCACAAAAAAAATTATTGTTATTTAACACAAAACTATAGGAATTAGTGGTTTTAGGTGGATTTTTCCATGAAGGCTTTGTGTGCCCAGTGTACCACTATAGACTGAATATCTCTTCTCTTCATCTTCTGGCCTTCTTCACTCCTTCTGTTCTTCTGCTACAGAGAGAATGGTATTGGGGCTTTGTACGTTGATCGAGTGGTAGTTCTTCCTGCTGACATGAGTGACTTCATGGTCCTTGGTAGCCTGAATTCTGATGTAGGTCCCATCGATTGCTCCACAGACTCGTGAGAACCTTGCTATGCCATGGAACTCTGTAGCAAGTTCTGTTCTGTTCGGCCTGGGTGGGAAATCTGATGAAGGCTTTCGTGACTCTGTGCACAACCCTATCCACAGATGACTTGTGGACATGAAATACTTCTGTCATGATTTGCCCTCATGGGCTGAGGATCAAAGATGCCGGCTAGGCAAAGGTTTGAACACCCACTCTCCTGGGGGGTCAGTTTTATGAATGAAATACATTTTATTTATTTTTTAGGTCGTAAATTCCTTGCAGAAACGTTCTCTTCCGTGCCATGAAGTATTGGGAGAGAGAATTTCCCTGTGGAACAAAATAAGTCTTCCCGCCAAGACTCCAACATCCAAAAGTGGATAATGAAACAATATTCCTACTTCAAAGAATGTGGGAAAAGGTCAGAGGGGACTTAAAGAACAATCATGTCAAATTCGTTACTATGTTGTGATGTCATTAAAGACGGTGGAACAACATAACTGTATCTCCGGGGGTGTACCCTTCCCAGTTATGAGGTTTTGCATCTAATTGTTGTATAAAACAAAATTATTAAAATTAAAATTACTTTTGTGAAGATAATGTGATTTTAGCATTCTAGATGAGATTATTGTTTTCCATATTGATTTGTTCTCAGACAGTGAGCACAAACATGAAGAAATTCCCCTCAGACCAAGCAGACTACGGTGTAAGCCAGATGTTGCAAATGGTTGAATTTCTACCAGACCAGGAAGCGTGAAGCTGAAGCTACACGGCTTAAAAATGGTTAGAAAGACCAGAAAAGAGGAAGGAAACCGGATTTCACCATGAGGCCAATGGTGACTTTAAAACAGTTACATAGTTTAACGGCTGTGATAGGAGAAAACGGATGATGGATAAACTAGGGCTGTTATGGTGACCGTATTACCGCCACACCGGCGGTCACGAGTCATGAAGGCAGTCAAATTCCACGTGACCGTTTAGTCACGGTAATTAGGCTTCTCCAAGCTCTGATGCTGCTGATGGTCATTAGTAGCCTACCAAACTAGCTAACTGCCTGGTACTCAGCACTCTATTGTCCCTCTAAGCACTCTGACATCAATGCAAATGTAATCGAAAATCTAATCAAACACTTCATGAGACCCCATGAGCTCATGTTGCGTAACATTTCTATAGGCTATGGAGTAGCGTGAGAAAACAGAGTGATGGCCTCTATTAAAAAGAGGAGGATCCCATCAGCTTTTTATAGGCTAGGCCTACTATATTTATTTCTCAACTTTCCTAATATTAAGCACATGGCTTCTCTTTACAACAGGAGTATAGTTGGCTGGCATAAAAATGAACCACAAAGCATCCTCCATTCGCTATTTAAGTGCATAGATGACATGTCTTTTTATCCCTGTTTCTGAGACCGGTGCATGATAATGGTCCATTCTAAATCAAAATAAAATTTCACACATTATTTAGTATATGTAAAGACAAGATTAAAATCAAGAACAGCCTGATGGGTGACAATATTAGCCTATCACTTGTGAATTATATATTATCATTTGTGACTGCGTTTCAGGAAACTAGGCATATGTCGCGGTTCACTACTTCACAGGCGAGCAATTTGAACTTAAACTTTATCCAATGTAAAAAAATATATATATATTCATATTTAGATACATAAGACCGAATCGAGCCGGTCGGTCACATTAGTGAATGATGCCCAGCGTAAGGCAAGAAACAATGCATACCTTTTTTTTGCGACTTTTTCAAAATCATAGTCCCACACCTCATGTAGCCTAGCCGGTAGGCCTATATGTTTTGATAAGGTTTGCATCACAACTACAGTGGCCAAATAACTTCTTAAAATTAAGCACATTAATCCGCTTTACAAGGGGTTTAGAGCCTAGCTGGCATACATAAGAAGTGCGTGAGTTTTAAGTTTGGGGAAGATGATTTTTCACCATAAAAATGCACCTTCATAATAAAAGCATTACATGCATAATCGCATTTGAGTTCACGCTCATGGAACATTCCCACTTATAGCCTACTGCCGTGTGCGTATTGCTGCGCTTATAATGTGAAGAAATAGCCTAATAGTTTATCAACATTTTAAGCTAAAACGTTCTGATCTGTTGCGTCAGCCTCATTGCGTAAAAAAAGTTTTGGATGCTAGTGGTTGTATTAATTTGGGATCTTTCGCATCCCACAACTGTCCCAGACTATGTTTGGAATATTTATTTATCGCACAGAATAGGTCAACTTTTGTACTATGGGGGACAGTAGATTGACATAGGATTGTGCTTTTTGCTGTTCGGTAGGCCGACTCATCTAGTTGGCTGACAAAAAGTAAATGTGGACAGTTCCAATATCTTCAATATGCACCTCAGAATTGGATAAGGACGGGCGCAGTTGTGTCCCCGATGTGTCGCTCTTCACTTGTAGCCTGTGAGAAAAGACCCGATCACGTGACGGAGAGCCATGTGAGTGAGAGGTGCTTCGGCACAGGCAGGGAGAAGGGAATGAAAATTATATTCAGCCCAAGGGCACAACGGCCACTGGCCGCAAAAGGCATGGATTTTCTTAGGGGGCATTACGGCCACACAAAGGGGATGCCGCCGGGAAATTTGAGGCATTATCAAGTGCTTGTCAAATAGTGAATGAGAGACTGATGAAGTGTGTACAGCCTGCGCAAAAAACAAAGCAGAGCTCATGCCTTTCATGCAACTTTTTCAAATCATAATTTGTCTCATCATGCAGTCTTAGAATGTATTAAAAATCTAAACATATAGCCCAACGTTTGTATCACAACTAAAGTTACATAAATAACTCTAAATTAAGCATATAGGAGGACCTGTTTCTTTGTTAACCGCTCAACACAGAATAGCCGCATGTGCGCACTCCCTCAAATCTTTTGGAGAAAATATCCTTTATATTTTATTCAGCTTTGTTCAATTGTATTCTTCATACTATAAAATAATGCCATGGAATTCTAAGCAAAATCTTGTCTGCTAAATGAACCAGTGTAGCCCACAGCCATATGGCATAGCCAGATCAGGACCTAACATAAGGACAACTCAGAGTATGCTATTCTGTTCTTCTGAAATAGACTACATTTTCTTCACGTTTCTTTAGACCTGTCTAAAATAAATAATGGATTTATTGTGAAGGTGTAGGCTATATTACATGGGTTTATTAGACTTGCAGATGTTCCAAAGGTCTGCATCAGTGGCTATGTGTGGAAGCCAGGAGATGCTAAATGTGTTTGTTAATTAACGGTCAATTACCGCGAGACCGGCTGTTATTTGCTTGACAATCACCGGCTGATTAAATGTTGTGACCGCCACAGCCCTAGGATCAACAACATTGTATTTACTCCACAATACTAACCTAATTGACAGAGTGAAAACAGGGAAGCCTGTACAGAATACTGCAAAAAAATGTGGCAAAGCAATTAACTTTTTGTCCTGAATACAAAGTGTTACGTTTGGGGCAAATCCAATACAACACATTACTGAGTACCACTCTCCATAGTTTCAAGAATAGTGGTGGCTGCATCATGTTATGGGTATGCTTGTAATCGTTAAGGACTGGGGACATTTTTCAGGATAAAAAATAAATGGAATGGAACAAAGCACAGGCAAAATCCTAGAAGAACCTGGTTCAGTCTGCTTTCCACCAGACACTGGGAGATGAATTCACCTTTCAGCAGGACAATAACCTAAAACACAAAGCCAAATCTACACTGGAGTTGCTCACCAAGAAGACAGTGAATGTTCCTGAGGGGCCGACTTACAGTTTTGACTTAAATCTATTGCAAGGCCTGAAAATGGTTGTCTAGCAATAATCACCAACCAATTTGACAGAGCTTGAAGAATTTGTAAAAAATAAATTTAAAAAATGGCAAATGTAGTACAATCCAGGTGTGCAAAGCTCTTAAGAGACTTACTCAGAAAGACTTACAGCTGTAATCACTGCCAAAAGGTGATTCTACAAAGTAATTTTTTATTTTTTATTTTTTTTTAACCTTAATTTAACTAGGCAAGTCAGTTAAGAACAAATTCTTATTTCCAATGACGGCCTACACCAGCCAAACCCGGACACGGCGCTGGGCCAATTGTGCGTCGCCCTATGGGACTCCCGATCATGGCCGGTTGTGATACAGCCTGGAATCGAACCAGGGGGTCTGTAGTGACACCTCAAGCACTGAGATGCAGTGTCTTAGACCGCCGCGCCACTCGGTCTGTAGTGACACCTCAAGCACTGAGATGCAGTGTCTTAGACCGCCGCGCCACTCGGTCTGTAGTGACACCTCAAGCACTGAGATGCTGTGTCTTAGACCGCTGCGCCACTCGGGAGCCCAGGGATGACTCAGGGATGTGAATGTGAATGTAAATGAGGTATTTCTGTATTTCATTTTCAATCAATTAGCTAAAATTTCTAAAAACATGTTTTCACTTTGTCATTATTGGGTATTGTGTGTAGATGGGTGAGAGAGAAAAATATATTGAATCCATTTTGAATTCAGGCTGTAACACAACAAAATGTGGAATAAGTCAAGGGGTATGAATACTTTCTGAAGGCACAATGCAGTGTGCAAGGACATTATCTAAAACAAACCAGGGACAAATGTTGTGCTCTGTAGCTCAGTTTGTAGAGCAGGTGTGGCCAAACCTTTTTGGATCGAGGGCCACATCGGGATTTCAAAATTCAACGGAGGGCCGCACAGATTTCTTTGGGGGATGTTTGTCAAAATCAATTTGCCAGCCAGAAAAAGTGCAGTTAGTTGAAAAATATATATTATAATTTCTACATACTTTCTATCTAGTTTTAGAAGTTCAACAGTGACCTGGAGTGTTTATTTTCTAATAATAATTTCCTGGATTGCATGGGCTCGCAGTCTGTAGTTTGTCCACCCATTTTTAAAGCATGGCGCTTGCAACGCCAGGATAGTGGGTTTGATTACACGCATGACTAAGTCGCTTTGGATAAAAGCGTCTTGTAAATGGCATATATTATATTACATTCTCTAACAACAAAATTCAGACAACTCACCAGACAGTCTCCATGAACCAGGGGTACAGAGTCTTGTAGTCGTTCTTGAAGTCAATCCACCGTCCCATCCTGGTTACAGAGTTCTGGTGGATATACAGAAATACCTTTTATTTTTTTTCTTGAATAGATCCAGTGTGTTTCTAAAATACAAATGACTAAATACAGCACCTTGGACAGACTGTCATGACAGCGTGCACTAAACCGGAGCAGAACGGTATCAGCAGCAATCAAAAAGAGAGTAACTATTGGGACTGAAAAACTATTGTGGAATACAGTTTTTGAACACTTGAGGAATATGGCAAATGCAAATAATCAGGATTCAATTGTAATTACATAGTGTACCAGCCATATATAATTATATACAGACATAATTATAGTCTAATTACATAGTGTACCAGCCACATATAATTATATACAGCCATAATTATAGTCTAATTACATAGTGTACCAGCCATATATAATTATATACAGACATAATTATAGTCTAATTACATAGTGAACCAGCCATATATAATTATATAAAGACATAATTAGTCTAATTACATAGTGAACCAGCCATATATAATTATATACAGCCATAATTATAGTCTAATTACATAGTGTACCAGCCATATATAATTATATACAGACATTATTATCTAATTACATAGTGAACCAGCCATATATAATTATAGTCTAATTACATAGTGTACCAGCCATATATAATTATATACAGACATTATTATCTAATTACATAGTGAACCAGCCATATATAATTATAGTCTAATTACATAGTGTACCAGCCATATATAATTATATACAGACATAATTATAGTCTAATTACATAGTGAACCAGCCATATATAATTATAGTCTAATTACATAGTGTACCAGCCATATATAATTATAGTCTAATTACATAGTGAACCAGCCATATATAATTATATAAAGACATAATTAGTCTAATTACATAGTGAACCAGCCATATATAATTATATAAAGACATAATTAGTCTAATTACATAGTGTACCAGCCATATATAATTATATACAGACATAATTATAGTCTAATTACATAGTGTACCAGCCATATATAATTATAGTCTAATTACATTGTGAACCAGCCATATATAATTATATAAAGACATAATTAGTCTAATTACATAGTGAACCAGCCATATATAATTATAGTCTAATTACATAGTGAACCAGCCATATATAATTATAGTCTAATTACATAGTGAACCAGCCATATATAATTATAGTCTAATTACATAGTGAACCAGCCATATATAATTATAGTCTAATTACATAGTGAACCAGCCATATATAATTATAGTCTAATTACATAGTGAACCAGCCATATATAATTATAGTCTAATTACATAGTGAACCAGCCATATATAATTATAGTCTAATTACATAGTGAACCAGCCATATATAATTATATACAGACATAATTAGTCTAATTACATAGTGAACCAGCCATATATAATTATATACAGACATAATTAGTCTAATTACATAGTGAACCAGCCATATATAATTATATAAAGACATAATTCGTCTAATTACATAGTGAACCAGCCATATATAGTCTAATTACATAGTGAACCAGCCATATATAGTCTAATTACATAGTGAACCAGCCATATAGATAGTGTTTGTATAATCATTAACTCACCTCCCATTCGTTAGCGTATCTCATGACGATCATCCTGCATTGCCTGTTGTACTCAGCAATCCCCATCTTGGCCACATCGTCCGGTCCCTTGATACCCAGGGTCTTATCAATCTCATACTCCTGTAATGGCAGAGAAACATCCCATCAATCACACAGAGAAACATCCCATCAACCACACAGAGAAACAGCACTGGAAACATCCCATCAACCACACGGAGAAACAGCACTGGAAACATCCCATCAACCACACAGAGAAACAGCACTGGAAACATCCCATCAACCACACAGAGAAACAGCACTGGAAACATCCCATCAACCACACAGAGAAACAGCACTGGAAACATCCCATCAACCACACAGAGAAACAGCACTGGAAACATCCCATCAACCACACAGAGAAACATCCCATCAACCACACAGAGAAACATCCCATCAACCACACGGAGAAACAGCACTGGAAACATCCCATCAGCTCATGTTCAGCAGGAAACTGAAGAATACTCAGTGAAAAGGGGAAGGACTACCAAATAAGAAAACACTAATTTTCCGTTCGCAGTAACAGTAGGAACTGCACACTACTCAAAATCACCCAAAGGGGAAACATTTAAATGTCTTGGAATGGCCTAGTCAAAGCCCAGACCTCAATCCAATTCAGAATCAAACAAGAAATAAGACAAAAAAACTGTCTTGGAATGGCCTAGTCAAAGGTCCTCCTATATGCTTAATTTAGAGGGAGCTGGAGCAGTTTTGCCTTGAAGAATGGGCAAAAATCTAGATGTGCCAAGCTTATAGAGACATACCCGAAGAGACTTACAGCTGTAATTGCTGCAAAAGGTGGCTCTACAAAGTATTGACTGGGGGGGTGAATAGTTATGCACGCTCAAGTTCAGTTTTTTTGTCTTATTTCTTGTTTGTTTCGGCCAAAAAAATATTTGCCATCGTCAAAGTGGTAGTCATGTTGTGTAAATCAAATGATACAAACCCCCAAGAAAATCAATTTTAATTCCAGGTTGTAAGGCAACAAAATAGGAAAAATGCCAAGGGGGGGTGAATACTTTCGCAAGCCACTGTATTTTTCAGTGTGCGGAACGGACAGCAACTCTCCCTCTGCTACAAGTAGGACTGTGACGTCTTGGCCAGGCCAATGTACACGGTCACAGACATAACCGTTGAGGGGGGCGGGGTCACCATTCTGTTAGTACACTTGTTTCCATGGATATGCGTCTTAATAAAAACCTACCGTACTTAAAAACAAGCCATTACACGTCAATATTATCATGGCATTTAATTATTAGGTTATTACTTCTAAATATTAATATCAACAAATTAAGAGTCAAAATAAAGATCTGCCAACCTTGTCTGTTGGCTTTTCTGCATATCAATTTGTTTTTTGTTTTTTAAATACAGATCCTACTTCGACGCACAAAACCATGTAAACGAAGTCGGATCAGCTTTCTCCCACTTTTCCCTAAAATACTCGCATAACGTCACAAACCCTGCTGCTGCGGTCATACGATGGCGTAATGAGAGAAATAATGTAGCCAATGCTGGTGAAAATTATCCTTCTACCAGATTAAATCATGACAGGAGCGTTTGATTCTTATTAAAGAGACGGGGTCCAGACAGGCTACTAAGGAAACTTTCTGAATGGACATATAGAGAGAATCAGCGAACTCACACACACACACCCCTGTAAAAAAGATATATATATATATATATATATATATATATATAAAAATATATAATAAACACCCATCTATATAGCCACCAGCGTATGTCAAACACAAGAGCAAATATTTATCATTTTCTTAAAACGTATAAAAAAAACCTAGGCCTACCTTAGGCTTTGTGAAAGTAGGCGACAAGATAATGAATTAACAAGTAAAGAGTTAATGGGACAACTGTAGTATGAAATTGACAATCATTAAAATAGAAACAAATAAATGCAACCTGTCCATAGCCTTTTTATAAGAGACGCTGATTATCGAGGGGGAGTGTGTTGGAAAGATTTTTCAAATACTATATATATTTTAAAAAATTTAATGGTATTTTTTACCCCCTTTTCTCCCCAATTGGTAGTTACAGTCTTGTCCCATTGCTGCAACTCCCGTACGGACTCGGGAGAGGCGAAGATCGAGAGCCGTGCGTCCTCCGAAACACGACCCCGCCAAGCCGCACTGCTTCTTGTCACACGGCTCGCTTAACCCGGAAGCCAGCCGCACCAATGTAGCGGAGGAAACGCCGTACGACTGCCGAACCGTGTCAGCGTGCATGCGCCCGGCCGCCACAAGGAGTCGCTAGAGCGCGATGGGACAAGGACATCCCAGCCGGCCAAACCCTCCCCTAACCCGGACAACGCTGGGCCACTTCATGGGTCTCCCGGGATCGAACCCGGATCTGTAGTGACGCCTCTAGCACTGATCAGTGCCTTAGACCGCTGCGCCACTCGGGAGGCCCAATAATACATTTTGATCTAATAATAATAATAATAATGATAATGATAATGATAATAATAATGATAATAATATAATAATGATAATAATAATAATAGTAATGATAATAGTAATAATAATGATAAATGATTATAATAATAGTAATGATAATAATAAATAATAATAATAATAATAGCAATAATAATAGTAATAATAATAGTAATGATACTGTGAAGTGAAGAAAAAATGACAGAAGCCTCTCTCTAAGACATTTGGAGAAGCAGGCCAGGTACTTTATGCTCAGGTGAGCGCGCCCCGTTCTCATTAGCAGGACAGAGAAACCAGACACATGCTCACTGCTCAGATGGAGCGCGCCCCGTTCTCATTAGCAGGACAGAGAAACCAGACACATGCTCACTGCTCAGATGGAGCGCGTAAACGGTATGAACTCAACCAAAAAAACGTTCCTCTCACAACTAGGGCTGTTACTGTGCCCGTATCTAGGGCTGTTCCTGTGCCCGTATCTAGGGCTGTTACTGTGCCCGTATCTAGGGCTGTTCCTGTGCCCGTATCTAGGGCTGTTACTGTGCCCGTATCTAGGGCTGTTACTGTGCCCGTATCTAGGGCTGTTCCTGTGCCCGTATCTAGGGCTGTTACTGTGCCCGTATCTAGGGCTGTTACTGTGCCCGTATCTAGGGCTGTTACTGTGCCCGTATCTAGGGCTGTTACTGTGCCCGTATCTAGGGCTGTTACTGTGCCCGTATCTAGGGCTGTTACTGTGCCCGTATCTAGGGCTGTTACTGTGCCCGTGTAGTCATGGTAACTAGGCTTCTCCAAGCTCTGATGCTGCTGCTGGTCATTAGTAGCCTACCAAACTTGCTAACTGCCTGGTACTCAGCACTCTATTGTCCCTCTAATCACTCTGACATCATAATAATAATAATAATATGCCATTTAGCAGACGCTTTTATCCAAAGCGACTTACAGTCATGCGTGTATACATTTATTTTGTGTACGGGTGGTCCCGGGGATCGAACCCACTACCTTGGCGTTACAAGCGCCGTGCTCTAACCAGCTGAGCTACAGAGGACCACGCGTCATCGAATATCTAAATCAAACACTTCATGGGAGCTCCTGTTGCGCAACATTTCTATAGCCTGTGGAGTAGCGGGAGACAACAGAGTTGATGGCCTCTATTAAAAAGAATGAAGAAAAATTAACCGCGGGAAGCGTAGTCCATTCGCTATTTAAGTGCATAGATGACGTATTTTTTTTCTCCCTCTGCCCCTGTGTGATAATGGTCCATTCTAAATCAAAACTAATTTCACACATATATTATTTAGTATATGTAAAGACAACTTTAAAATCAAGAATAGTCTGACGGGTGACAATATTAGCCTCTCACTTGTGAATGATGCCCAGCCTGTGCAGTAAGGCAAGAAACAGCGCATGGCTTTTTTTGTGACTGTTTCAAATCATAGTCCCACACTTCATGTAGCCTAGCCCATAGGCCTATATGTTTTGATAAGGTTTGTATCACAACTAAAGTGGCCAAATAACTTCTTAAAATTAAGCACATTAATCCGCTTTACAAGGGGTGTAGAACCTGGCATACATAAGAAGTGCGTGAGTTTCAAGTTTGGGGAATATGATTTTTTTTTATGCACCTTTATAATAAAGCATTACATGCCTAAATCGGATTTGCGGTCACTTTTGAGAATGCTTTTTTCCCGCTAACTGATTGCATTTTGGAACATTCCCACTTATTGCCTACTGCCGTGTGCGCATTGCTGTGCTTATAATGTGAAGAAATAGCCTAATAGTTTATCAACATTTTAAGCTAAAACGTTCTGATCTGTTGCGTCAGCCTCATTGCGTTTAAAATGTTTTTTGATGAGAGTGGATGTTTTAATTTGGGATCTTTCGCATTCCACAACTGTCCCAGACTATGTTTGGAATATGTATTTATCTCACAGAATAGAATAGGTCAACTTTTGTACTATGAGGGATAGTAGATTGACATAGGCTAGTGCTTTTGCTGTTCGTTAAGCCTACTCATCTTGTTGGCTGACGAAAAGTAAATGTGGACAGTTCTTCTAACATCTTCAATATTACGGACACACTAGGGGGATGCCGCCTGGAAATTCGAAGCATTATCAAGTGCTTGTCAAATTGTGAATGAGACTCAGTAAATGTGTCAGTCTTCGCAAAAAAACAAAGCAGCGCGCATGGGGCTTTTTTCAAATCATCATTAGTCGCATCATGTAGCCTTAGAATTTTTTTAAAATCAAAACATATAGTCCGACATTTGTATCACAACTAAAGTTGCATAAATAACTAAATTAAGCATATACAATGCCTTCGGAAAGTATTCAGACCCCTTGACTTTTTCCACATTTTGTCACGTTACAGCCTTATTCTAAAATGGATTAAATATATAAAAATCCTCAGCAATCTAGACACAATACCCCAAAATCAGAAATACCTTAATTACGTAAGTATTCAGACCCTTTGCTATGAGACTCGAAATTGAGCTCAGGTGCATCCTGTTTCCAATTACCATCCCTGAGATGTTTCTACAACTTGGAGTTCACCTGTGGTAAATTCAATTGATTGGACATGATTTGAAAAGGCACATACGTGTATATATAAGGTCCCACAGTTGACAGTGCATGTCAGAGCAAAAACCAAGCCATGAGGTCAAAGGAATTGTCCGTAGAGCTCCGAGACAGGATTGTGTCGAGGCACAGATCTGGGGAAGGGTACCAACATTTCTGCAGCATTGAAGGTCCCCAAGAACACAGCGGCCTCCATCATTCTTAAATGGAAGAAGTTTGGAACCACCAAGACTCTTCCTAGAGCTGGCTGCCCGGCCAAACTGAGCAATTGGGGGAGAAGGGTCTTGGTCAGGTAGGTGATGGTCACTCTGACAGAGCTCTAGAGTTCCTCTGTGGAGATGGGAGAACCTTCCAGAAGGACAACCATCTCTGCAGCACTCCACCAATCAGGCCTTTATGGTAGAGTGGCCAGACGGAAGCCACTCCTCAGTAAAAGGCACATGACAGCCCGCTTGGAGTTTGTCAAAAGGCACCTAAAGGACTCGCAGAACGTGAAAAACAAGATTCTCTGGTCTGATGAAACCAAGATTGAACTCTTTAGCCTGAATGCCAAGTGTCACGTCTGGAGGAAACCTGGCACCATCCCTACGGTGAAGCATGGTGGTGGCAGCATCATGCTGTGGGGATGTTTTTCAGCGGCAGGGACTGGGAGACTAGTCAGGATCGAGGGAAAGATGAATGGAGCAAAGTACAGAGAGATCCTTGATGAAAACCTGCTCCAGAGCACTCAGGACCTCAGACTGGGGCAAAAGTTCACCTTCCAACAGGACAACGACCCTAAGCACACAGCCAAGACAACGCAGAAGTGGCTTCGGGACAAGTCTCTGAATGTCCTTGAGTGGCCCAGCCAGAGCCCGGACTTCAATTAATGGATTTATTGTGATGGTATAGGCTATATTAAATGGATTTAGACTTTTTATAGTGAACAAAATAAACGCGACATGTAAAGTGTTGGTCCCATGTTTCATGAGCTGAAATAAAAGATCCCAGAAATGTTCCATACGCACAAAAAGCTTATTTCTCTCAAATTTTGTGCACATCCCTGTTAGTGAGCATTTCTCCTTTGCGAAGATAATCCATCCACCTGACAGGTGTGGCATATCAACAAGCTGATTAAACAGCGTGATCATTAAACAGGTGCACAGTAAAAGGCCACTCTGATATGTACAGTTTTGTCACACAACACAATGCCACTGATGTCTCAAGTTGAGCAAGCGTGCAATTGGCATGCTGACTACAGGAATGTCCACCAGAGCTGTTGCCAGAGAATGTAATGTTAATTTCTCTACCATAAGCCGCCTCCAACGTCGTTGTAGAAAATTTGACAGTACGTCCAACAGGCCTCACAACCGCACACCACCTGTAACCACGCCTGCACCTCCACACCCGGGCTTCTTCCCCTGCTGTATCATCTGAGACCAGCCACCTGGACAGCTGATAAAATTGAGGAGTATTTCTGTCTGTAATAAACTCATTTTGTGGGGAAAAAAATGATTCTGATTGGCTTGATCAGCTCCCCAGTGGGTGGGCCTGGCTCCAAGTGGGTGGGCCTATGCCCTCTCATAGCAGTGCCCCTGCACAGTCATGTGAAATCAATAGATTAGGGCCTAATTGTCACGCCCTGACTCAGGGGACGTTTATTTGTTGAGTCAGGGTGTGTATATTCTATGTTGTATATTTCTATGGTGTATATTCTAGTATGTCTATTTCTATGTTGGCCGGTGTGGTTCCCAATCAGAGGCAGCTGTCGCTCGTTGTCTCTGATTGGGGACCATACTTAGGCAGCCTATTGGCACTAGTTAGTTGTGGGATCTTGTTCCGTGTAAGGTACGTTGTGTTGCCTTGGACTTCACGTTTCGTTTCATTTGTTATTTTGTCGTTGTGGTCAATATTTAATAAACATGTACGCATATCACGCTGCGCCTTGGTCCGTCCCGTCTATTAGCGAACGTGACACTAATTTATTTATTTCAATTGACTGATTTCTTTATATGAACTTTAACTCAGTAAAATCGTTGAAATTGTTGCATATGGCATTTATATTTTTGTTCAGTATAAAATGTAGATGTTCCAAAGGTCTGCATCAGTGGCTTGTTGGCTATGCGGGAAGCCAGGAGATGCTAAATGTGTTTATGTTAATTAAGGGTCAATTACCGTCAGAACGGCAGTTACTTGCTTGACAATCACCGGCTGACAAAATTTCAGGACCGCCACAGCCCTACTCACAAACGTAGCAGGTTTTGAACTCTGCAAACAACATTTCCACTCCGAGAACGGGTAAATTACTGTAATTAATACATGCATTAAGATAAATTAATGTAAGCAAATGACAGGGATTAACGGTAAATTGCCTGTTTTACAAACGGTAGACTACCACATGGGCATTCATTAAAAGTGTATTGCGGGCCGACACTGTATAGCCTGGACTGCTATTCTATGGGGATAGGAGGGCGTCAATACGCAGCATATCGACCAGGAACGGGCCTGATCACCATTGATTAGTCTATACATTAAGAAAAGATCCCATAACAAATTATACCATGCCGGGTTGGCGAGGACTGGCCCATTGTCCATTTGACAACAACATTACATCATTACAGGCCTCAGAGCCCAGAACAACCCTGTCCACTGCTGTTGAATAATTAATGAATAGCCAGACACATCCAACCTTTTTAAAAAAGGAAAACCGATTAATTTATTTACTAGCAAGCAATAAAAACAACAAATAAATGTCTCTAGTACCACAGCATTCTACACCCCCCCGTGCATCATCAGGGATTCGCTGCTGGAGCGTCAAAGGACAGTTGGACAGAGGAGATGTAGAACGTTAAATTGACTAAGTTAGATGTTTTTTGTTGTTGCTTACAAATCATTAGTAAACACTCCAGCTATTAGGTCAAGTTTATCTACATGAAAATAAAGTTAATAAAAAAATTATCCTAAAATGAATATAGGGCTATTTCAACGGTTTTTGATGGTTATCTTATTTCCATGAAAGTATTCATCTATAACCGTCCGTTACACGGTTATTCAATTACCGTCACAGCCCTAGCTACAAGTACATTATCCCAAAGACATTATTCATCACATTATTATTATTATTTAAGACATTCTTACCACAGGCAGGCCGTGACAGTCCCAGCCGAACCGGCGGTCCACGTGGAAGCCGCTCTGGTGGGCGAAGCGGGTCACGATGTCTTTGATGGTCCCTGCCAGGATGTGACCGTAGTGGGGGAGACCTGTGGCGAACGGAGGCCCGTCATAGAACGTGTACCTGGAGAAGAGTTCACACATCATTCATAAACAACGGATTCATCTTTTTTTGTTGTTGTGTACATGCATATCGGGCTAAGTGTTGTGTTGTCTGATCACTGCACTACTATTCTGCATGTGACAGACTTTACGTGAATAAGCTTAATCTTTGACTAAACGATGGGTAGAGGAATTCTGTCTACAATAATTAACCTTCAATTTGGAAACTATCTGTTACTGTTTGACAGTCAGGAATCTGTCGATGTGCCCTTAAGCAAGGCACTTAACCCTAATTGCTCCTGTAAGTCGCTCTGGATAAGAGCGTCTGCTAAATGACTAAAATGTAAATGTTAATGAATGACTCGACTCTGACACACACTGCCTGCCATGGCATTGTCCTAGCCAGGACACCCAGATCAACACACACTGCTTCCCACCACGCAAGCACACATGGCAAAGATGGCATGGTCCTTATGTTTACTTGGGCCTGTTCTTGGACTGTTTGAGACACTCCTGGAAGCAGTCCTTGTCCTTCCACAGCTGCAGGATCCTCTCCTCCTCTGAAGGGAAGTGGATGGATTCAGGAACAGGCTCCACCATGATCACTGGGTGATAGAAACACATCATAGTTAGTTGACTATTGGAGAGAAAGTGAATGGATTCAGCAACTGGCTCAACCATGCTGACTGAAACACAAACCTCGCAGGACAGTTAGCTAGTTCAAGCTTTGTAGTCGTACTTCACTTTGACTATCAGTGTGGGTTTGTGGGGTGGAAAAAGGTGCAGGTACAAAACAAGCTCAGTTACACTTGCTGTATTCATCAACCAATGATGACGTTAGACAACAGTTCAACATTATATAAATTCCTAACAAACGTAACGTTAGCTAACAAGCAGCAATTTTCCGTTCGGTAACGTTAGCTGGTTTCATATGCATGTTAGCTAATTCAGTTAACTGGGTTTATACCTGGCTAGTATCGATGTTGGATAAATCTAGTTATAAAGGATGATTCAATGCATGCTAGTAACGACGTATCCTTGCTGTGCACATGCAAGTGGGCTGGTTAGCTTATCCGGCTAACTTGCTAAGTACTTTCGACTTCTTCGCACTGTAGCCGCAAGTTAGCATTCATATGGACGCATATTGCATCAACGGTATGTCAGTATAGTTTAATTCTACAACAGTTCAACATAACAATATTTAAATTCCCATTCAAGTAAACTCACATCGTATTCTTTCCCCGGCTACCAACTCAGATGAACTGATGACAGGGAACTGATGCAATCAGAGGTAAAGCATGAGCGGAAGCGGAAATGTTGCATTACAGATTACAACCACGCCTCGAACACACCGACATGTGTTTTCTTCTTCTTCTTCTTTGATGAGGTTTATAAATGTTGCATTACCGCCACCTACTAGACTGGAGTATAACTCCCTTATACTTTGCTTTAAAAAATAAAAATAAAATGTATTCCTGCTTCAGGCCAACAGCCTGAAAGTATGGGACACAACCACTTAACACACCCTGTAACTCTTCTGATCTCGCACACCCAAATACCTCTCTGCAGCTGCCACCACAACCTCTATTGTCTGTGACTTACGTTCCATCCCTGCAGTACTGTTGATGCCAAAAATCCAATCTTACTGAAACACACAGTGGCTTGCGAAAGTATTCACCCCCCTTGGCATTTTTCCTATTTTGTTGCCTTACAACCTGGAATTAAAATGGATATTTGGGGGGGTTGTTTTTTTTGATTTACACAACATGCCTACCACTTTGAAGATGCAATGTCAATACTTTGTAGAGCCACCTTTTGCAGCAATTACAGCTGCAAGTCTCTTGGGTATGTCTCTATAAGCTTGGCACATCTAGATTT
Source organism: Coregonus lavaretus (assembly GCF_964263955.1). Taxonomy (NCBI): domain Eukaryota; kingdom Metazoa; phylum Chordata; class Actinopteri; order Salmoniformes; family Salmonidae; genus Coregonus; species Coregonus lavaretus. The sequence continues at coordinate 59,247,269 of NC_139995.1, forward strand.
TTTCCCATTCTTCAAGGCAAAACTGCTCCAGCTCCTTCAAGTTGGATGGGTTCCGCTGGTGTAAAGCAATCTTTAAGTCATACCACAGATTCTCAATTGGATTGAGGTCTGGGCTTTGACTAGGCCATTCCAAGACATTTAAATGTTTCCCCTTAAACCACTCGAGTGTTGCTTTAGCAGTATGCTTAGGGTCATTGTCCTGCTGGAAGGTGAACCTCCGTCCCAGTCTCAAATCTCTGGAAGACTGAAACAGGTTTCCCTCAAGAATTTCCCTGAATTTAGCGCCATCCATCATTCCTTCAATTCTGACCAGTTTCCCAGTCCCTGCCGATGAAAAACATCCCCACAGCATGATGCTGCCACCACCATGCTTCACTGTGGGGATGGTGTTCTCGGGGTGATGAGAGGTGTTGGGTTTGCGCAAGACATAGCGTTTTCCTTGATGGCCAAAAAGCTCAATTTTAGTCTAATCTGACCAGAGTACCTTCTTCCATATGTTTGGGGAGTCTCCCACATGGCTTTTGGCGAACACCAAACGTGTTTGCTTATTTTTTTCTTTAAGCAATGGCTTTTTTCTGGCCACTCTTCCGTAAAGCCAAGCTCTGTGGAGTATACGGCTTATAGTGGTCCTATGGACAGATACTCCAATCTCCGCTGTGGAGCTTTGCAGCTCCTTCAGGGTTATCTTTGGTCTCTTTGTTGCCTCTCTGATTAATGCCCTCCTTACCTGGTCCATGAGTTTTGGTGGGCGGCCCTCTCTTGGCAGGTTTGTTGTGGGGCCATATTCTTTCAATTTTTTTATAATGGATTTAATTTCCTGTTCTTAAAACTAGAATCTGTTATGAGCGGAGTGGACTAAATCGCGTTGTTTAGAAGGAGTGCAAAGGCGAATTTAGGTATTGCACACACACACACTTCACAGAGTAGGCGTTCCCTAACAGAAACATGCAAATATTTGCTAGAACGCGCCAATAGGATCTCGCTAGCTTGTGCTTGGCTCTGCCCACCTCCTTGCTTGTTCTGCCCACTATGACTCATTTGTTCCCATCGGAAACGACAGGCTGTGGTCCATCTTCGATTAGTTATAAAAATCTATGGTTGAACTTTTGCTGCAATCATATCCAGATGATGCTGCGTACCATTTTGCACAATAACACTGTAGGTGTGAGCAAGGTGTCATTGTACCAATAATTGCTTCCAACATCAGATGACCTTGAACCGATTATTTTAAAATCGCACCCAGAAGAAGGATAATTTAGTTGCTAATGGCAGCCTGCAGTACTCAAGTAGCTCAAACTACGGGAGGCTATAGACATAGATAGAACAATGAGCCAGATATTTCACCGGATGTATAAATGTGAAGCATCCGGTTGGCATTTCCACTCACTACCTAATATGGTGATGAGAGGAAGCCCGGAGGCAGGCAGTGGGAGAAGATGGAGCCAGATGGATTCCTGGACGACATTCTGCACATTTTCTCATCGATTAAACATTTGAACTCCATTCAGTTTTTCTGTTTCTAAAACGAGAATCTGTAACAAACAGAATGGACTGCGTTTGTAGACTTTACCCTTTGCCAAAGTTTCAAAAAAATTGCGTTGTTTAGGAGTGCAAGGGCGAATTGAGTTAATGTACACACGCACTTCACAGAGTAGGCGTTCCCTAACGGAAATATGCAAATAGATGCTAGAACGCGCCAATTGGATCTCAATAGCTCGTGCTTGTTCTGCCCACTATGATTCATTGGCTCCCAATGGAAATGACAGGCTCTGGTCTATCTTGGGTTAGTTATAAAAATCCCTAACTCACTAACTCCCCAGCTTGTAGTCTGAAATGAGTTACCTCTGGTTCGATCAGCTATTCCTATGGCAAAAAATCAATGGGGAAAGAATAGGGTTTTGGGATAAACGCCGAAATTAAGGTCTGAGGTTAACACTGGCTTAGGAGAACGTACACGTTTTGTTCTATGAGATAATATCAGCCAGTTAACATGACCTTTATGAATTATGAAGCCTTCATGTGCTTTTTTAAATTGCATTAATTCTTCCAAATTCACAAGTGACGTTAACTCATAAAACAAAATGTATTAGATCGCCTAAGCCTGTGTTTACCACAGACCTTATTTTCGGCGTTTATCTAAAACCTATTAAAACTCCATTCATTTTCCCATACAGAGAGAGAGTGAGAGATACAGAGAGTGAGAGAGCGAGACATTTGAAATGTCTTTATTCTTTTGGAACTTCTGAGTAATGTTTACTGTTACTATTTATTGTTCATTTCACTTTTGTTTACTATCTACTTCACTTTGCTTTGGCAATGTTAACATACGTTTCCCATGCCAATAACACCCTTACATTGAATTGAGAGAACAGAGAGAGATACAGAGAGAGAGAGAGACAGAGAGAGATACAGAGAGAGATACAGAGAGAGAGAGAGACAGAGAGAGATACAGAGAGAGATACAGAGAGAGAGAACAGAGAGAGATACAGAGAGAGAGAGAGAGAGACAGAGAGAGATACAGAGAGAGATACAGAGAGAGAGAACAGAGAGAGATACAGAGAGAGAGAACAGAGAGAGATACAGAGAGAGAGAACAGAGAGAGATACAGAGAGAGAGAACAGAGAGAGATACAGAGAGAGAGAACAGAGAGAGAGAACAGAGAGAACAGGTTCTGACCCTGTAATAGTCACACAGTATATCCCCTGTAAAGGAGAAGGTGTAAAGGTGAAACTCTGTCCCCTGTAAAAGGTAAAGGTGAGACTCTCACTAACATGTTGGTTGTTTTGATCTAGGGCACCCACAGGCCTCCCAAGACCCGTCTGAAGGTCCCCCGGAACCAGTTGAAAAAAAAATGCATGGAAGTACAGAGCATTTAGAAAGTATTCAAACCCCTTCACTTTTCCCACTTTGTTAAGTTTAGCCTTATTGTAAAATTGATGAAATTGTTTCCCCCCCCCTCATCAATCTATCCCAAATACCCAATAATGACATGGCAAAAACAGGTTTATTGAAATATTTGCAAATGTATTCTAAATAAATAAATGGAAAAATCAAATTTACATTTACAAGTATTCAGACCCTTTACTCAGTACTTTGTTGAAGCACCTTTGGCAGCGATTACAGCCTCGAGTCTTCTAGGGTATGACGCTACAAGCTTGGCACATCTGTATTTGGGGAGTTTCTCCAATTCTTCTCTGCAGTTCCTCTCAAGCTCTGTCAAATTGGATGGGGAGCGTCGCTGCACAGCTATTTTCAGGTCTCTCCAGAAATGTTTGATCGGGTTCTGTTGGAAGGTCAACCTTCGCCCCAGTCTGATGTCCTGAGCACTCTGGAGCAGGTTTTTACATTTACATTTTAGTCATTTAGCAGACGCTCTTATCCAGAGCGACTTTACAGTTAGTGAGTGCATACATTTTTTTTTCATCAAGGATCTCTCTGTACTTTGCTTCATTCATCTTTCCCTCGATCCTGACTAGTCTCCCAGTCCCTGCCACTGAAAAACATCCCCACAGCATGATGCTGCTGCCGCCACCATGCTTCACCGTAAGGATCGTATTGGCCAGGTGATGAGCGGGGCCTGGTTTCCTCCAGACGTGACACTTGGCATTCAGGCCAAAAAGTGCAATCTTGGTTTCATCAGACCAGAAAATATTGTTTCTCATGATCTGAAAATCCTTTAGGTGCCTTTTGGCAAATTCAGAGCGTGCGGTCATGTGCCTTTTACTGAGGAGTGGCTTCCGTCTGGCCACTCTACCATAAAGGCCTGATTGGTGGAGTGCTGCAGAGATGTTTTTGTCCTTCTAGAAGGTTCTGCCATCTCCACAGAGGAACTCTGGAGCTCTGTCAGACTGACCATCAGGTTCTTGGTCACCTCCCTGACCAAGGCCCTTCTCTCCCTATTGCTCAGTTTGGCCGGGCGGCCAGCTCTAGGAAGAGTCTTGGTGGTTCCAAACTTCTTCCATTTAAGAATGATGGAGGCCACTCTGATCTTGGGGACCTTCAATGCTGCAGAAATGTTTTGGTAGCCTTCCCCAGATCTGTGCCTCGACACATTCCTGTCTCAGCGCTCTACGGAAAATTCCTTCGACCTCATGGCTTGGTTTTTGTTGCCACTCAGACAGTGTGGTGAAGAAGGCGCAACAGCGCCTCTTCAACCTCAGGAGGCTGAAGACATTTGGCTTGGCACCTAAAACCCTCACAAACTTTTACAGATGCGCAATTGAGAGCATCCTGTCGGGCTGTATCACCGCCTGGTACGGCAACTGCACCGCCCGCAACCGCAGGGCTCTCCAGATGGTGGTGCGGTCTGCCGATCGCATTACCGGGGGCAAACTACCCTCCCTCCAAGACACATACAGCACCCGATGTCACAGGAAGGTCAAAAGGAGCATCAAGGACATCAACCACCCGAGCCACTGCCTGTTCACCTCGCTATCATCCAGAAGGCGAGGTCAGTACAGGTGCATCAAAGCTGGGATAGAGAGAATGGAAAAACAGCTTCTATCTCAAGGCCATCAGACTGTTAAATAGCCATCACTAGCACATTAGAGTCTGCTGCTGCATATTGAAATCACTGGCCACTTTAAGAAATGGAACACTAGTCACTTTAATAATGTTTACATATCTTGCACTACTCATCTCATATGTATATACAGCGCCGGAAGAAGATGGCTGCCGTTTTACAGCCCTCTAACCAATTGTACTATTATGTGTGTTTTTCCGCGTTATTTGTAATTTATTTTGTACATAATGTTTCTGCCATCGTCTCTTATAACCAAAGAGAGCTTCTGGATATCAGGACAGCGATTACTCACCTCGAATTGGATGAAGACTTTTTCTTCAACGAGGCGTTCGCGAAGGATATCATACAGACACCCGACAAGGCCCAGATCCCCGTCATTCGCGTGAGGAAGAGACGGAGATATCGTGGACGCAGATCCGGGTGCCTTGTAAGGATCCGACGGCGAACGAGTAAACTGCCTCTCCCATCAATCCTATTAGCCAACGTTCAATCTTTTGAGAATAACATTGACGATTTAAGATTACGGTTATCCTACCAACGGGACATTAAAAACTGTAATATCTTATGTTTCACGGAGTCGTGGCTGAACGACAACAATGACAACATTCAGCTAGCGGGCTATACGCTACATCGACAGGACAGAACTGCAGACTCTGGTAAGACAAGGGGTGGCGGTCTGTGTATATTTGTAAACAACAGCTGGTGCACAAAATCAAATACTAAGGAAGTCTCAAGGTTTTGCTCGCCTGAGGTAGAGTATCTTATGATAAGCTGTAGACCACACTATTTACCAAGAGAGTTTTCATCTATATTTTTCATAGCTGTCTATTTACCACCACAAACCAATGCTGGCATTAAGATTGCACTGAATGAGTTGTACAAGGCCATTAATCAACAGGAAAACGCTCATCCAGATGCAGCGCTCCTAGTAGCCGGGGACTTTAATGCAGGGAAACTTAAATCCGTTCTACCTCATTTCTACCAGCATGTTAAATGTGCAACCAGAGGGGAAAAAACTCTAGACCACCTTTACTCCACACACAGAGACGCATACAAAGCTCTCCCTCGCCCTCCATTTGGCAAATCTGACCATAACTCTATCCTCCTGATTCCTGCTTATAAGCAAAAACTGAAGCAGGAAGCACCAGTGATTCGGCTAATAAAAAAGTGGTCAGATGACGCAGATGCTAAGCTACAGGACTGTTTTGCTAGCACAGACTGGAACATGTTCCGGGATTCTTCAGACAGCATTGAGGAGTACACCACATCAGTCACTGGCTTCATCAATAAGTGCATCGATGATGTCGTCCCCACAGTGACCGTACGTACACACCCCAACCAGAAGCCATGGATTACAGGAAACATCCGCACTGAGCTAAAGGGTAGAGCTGCCGCTTTCAAGGAACGGGACTCTAACCCGGACGCTTATAAGAAATCCCGCTATGACCTCCGACGAACCATCAAACAGGCAAAGAGTCAATACAGGTCTAAGATTGAATCATACTACACTGGCTCTGACGCTCGTCGGATGTGGCAGGGCTTGAAAACTATTACAGACTACAAAGGGAAGCACAGCCGCGAGCTGCCCAGTGACACAAGCCTACCAGACGAGCTAAACCACTTCTATGCTCGCTTCGAGGCAAGCAACACTGAAGCATGCATGAGAGCACCAGCTGTTCCGGACGACTATGTGATCACGCTCTCCGTAGCCGATGTGAGTAAGACTTTTAAGCAGGTCAACATTCACAAGGCCGCAGGGCCAGACGGATTACCAGGACGTGTACTCCGAGCATGTGCTGACCAACTGGCAAGTGTCTTCACTGACATTTTCAACATGTCCCTGACTGAGTCTGTAATACCAACATGTTTCAAGCAGACCACCATAGTCCCCGTGCCCAAGAACTCTAAGATAACCTGCCTAAATGACTACCGACCCGTAGCACTGACGTCTGTAGCCATGAAGTGCTTTGAAAGACTGGTCATGGCTCACATCAACAGCATAATCCCAGAAACCCTAGACCCACTCCAATTTGCATACCGCCCCAACAGATCCACAGATGATGCAATCTCTATCGCACTCCACACTGCCCTTTCCCACCTGGACAAGAGGAACACCTACGTGAGAATGCTATTCATTGACTACAGCTCAGCATTCAACACCATAGTGCCCTCTAAGCTCATCACTAAGCTAAGGATCCTGGGACTAAACACCTCCCTCTGCAACTGGATCCTGGACTTCCTGACGGGCCGCCCCCAGGTGGTAAGGGTAGGTAACAACACATCTGCCACACTGATCCTCAACACGGGGGCCCCTCAGGGGTGCGTGCTCAGTCCCCTCCTGTACTCTCTGTTCACCCATGACTGCATGGCCAGGCACGACTCCAACACCATCATTAAGTTTGCCGACGACACAACAGTGGTAGGCCTGATCACCGACAACGATGAGACAGCCTATAGGGAGGAGGTCAGAGATCTGGCCGTGTGGTGCCAGGACAACAACCTCTCCCTCAACGTGACCAAGACAAAGGAGATGATTGTGGACTACAGGAAAAAAAAGAGGACTGAGCACGCCCCCATTCTCATCGACGGGGCTGTAGTGGAACAGGTTGAGAGCTTCAAGTTCCTTGGTGTCCACATCACCAAAGAACTATCATGGTCCAAACACACCAAGACAGTCGTGAAGAGGGCACGACAAAGCCTATTCCCCCTCAGGAGACAAAAAAAATTTGGCATGGGTCCTCAGATCCTCAAAAAATTCTACAGCTGCACCATCGAGAGCATCCTGACTGGTTGCATCACCGCCTGGTATGGCAACTGCTTGGCCTCTGACCGCAAGGCACTACAGAGGGTAGTGCGTACGGCCCAGTACATCACTGGGGCAAAGCTCCCTGCCATCCAAGACCTCTATACCAGGCGGTGTCAGAGGAAGGCCCTCAAAATTGTCAAAGACTCCAGCCACCCTAGTCATAGACTGTTCTCTCTGCTACCGCACGGCAAGCGGTACCGGAGTGCCATGTCTAGGTCCAAAAGACTTCTCAACAGCTTCTACCCCCAAGCCATAAGACTCCTGAACAGCTAATCATGGCTACCCGGACTATTTGCACTGCCCCCCCACCCCATCCTTTTTACGCTGCTGCTACTCTGTTAAGTATTTATGCATAGTCACTTTAACTCTACCCACATGTACATATTACCTCAACTACCTCAACTAGCCGGTGCCCCCGCACATTGACTATGCAACGGTACCCCCCTGTATATATAGCCTCCCTACTGTCACTTTATTTTACTGTATATATAGCCTCCCTACTGTCACTTTATTTCACTTCTGCTCTTTTTTCTCAACACTTTTTTGTTGTTGTTTTATTCTTACTTTTTTGTTTAAAATAAATGCACTGTTGGTTAAGGGCTGTAAGTAAGCATTTCACTGTAATGTCTGCACCTGTTGTATTCGGCGCATGTGACCAATAAAATTTGATTTGATTTGATATACTGTATTCTATTCTAGAATATTCTACTGTATTTTAGCCGCTCTGTCACTGCTTGTCCATATATGTATATATTCCATTCCTTACTAGATTTGTGTGTGTTAGGTATATGTTGTGAACTTTTAGATATTACTGCACTGTCGGAGCTAGAAGCACAAGCATTTTCGCTACACCGTGCAATAACTGCTAAACACGTGTGTGTGACAGATAACATTTGACCAAAAATCATTCTCCTCTGCTCTGGTTCATGTCGTTGTCTCCTAAAGTTTCATTAACCTCAGTATGTAAACTGTGCCCGACTGGAACACAACTCTTCGTCCAGCAGACAATCTCTACAACAAATAGAGGGAGCCCCAGTGAATTCCTAACCCTGGCCCACACCATAGGAATGCGTTTATTGGCTTTGTATACCCAGTTGTTGCATGACTAACTGGCCTCTTGAACGGCAGCTCCTGAGCGCATAGAAGACCATGGCTGTCCGAAATGGAACACTATTCCCTACATAATGCGCAGCTATATAATGATGTGGTGAAAAGCAGTTCCCTATCCAGGGAAAAGGGTGCCATTTCAGACAAAAGCCCATATGATGACAAAATGACACTATAAATGGGGTAGATCTCATGCTCTGCAACGCCAGTCACAACTCGCACGTATTTCTGAACCTGAAGTATGCATCTCTAACTCAGACCTTTGTAACACAATACATTATTTTTAAAAAATACCAAGAAACATGTATCGCTAGGACAATCCACATTTAATTTGACACTAGCTTGTTTGCCTTGTACTGAAGTCCCGTCTTGTCATATTTTACCTTTGTCGTACATGTGACGACCCTCCCACTCTGTCTGCCGTATTCTCTCTCTTTGCTCTCGTTTCCTTATTAGGATGCCGGTGGGCGGAGTTGGGAGGGTCGTCAGCTACCTGGGGAAACACCTGGGCCCGGGTTGTGTCCCAGGATAAATGGACCTCTTCCACGTTCATTGAGGAGACTCTCTCCATACAGACACTTTTATTGATTAGACTTTTTGGTTGTTTGCTTTGGCACCTTTCAACACCTTGCATTATTACATTTATGTATGCATAACACTCACTTACACTACCGATTACTGATTACACACATCATTGTTAATTATACTTAGTTTACTTTAGTTAATAAATATATATTTTCGTATTCCTTGTCTCCACGGTGTCTCCCTTTTGTTTTACGAACTTTGAGCCGGTTCGTGACATACAGAACATTAAAATACCAAGCAAAGTGTGTTGCTAGCGCCATCCAAATTTGATTTGACACTTCACTGCACAACACAAACAAGTTAGCTAGTGTCAATTCAAATGTGGATGGCGCTAAAGACACACAAACATTCCTTGGTATTTTAATGACCGCTGTGTGACAGTGGTACTATACAGGGAAAATACATTTGCCTAGGACAGAGAAGTGAATTCCTGTCATCTTTTCCCTGTATATTGTAACACCGAGACACCAGTCCTGTTGATGGCACCCCATTTAGTCTGTCAACACACCAGTCCTGTTGATGGCACCCCATTTAGTCTGTCAACACACCAGTCCTGTTGATGGTACCCCGTTTAGTCTGTCAACACACCAGTCCTGTTGATGGTACCCCGTTTAGTCTGTCAACACACCAGTCCTGTTGATGGTACCCCGTTTAGTCTGTCAACACACCAGTCCTGTTGATGGTGCCCCGTTTAGTCTGTCAACACACCAGTCCTGTTGATGGTACCCTGTTTAGTCTGTCAACACACCAGTCCTGTTGATGGTACCCTGTTTAGTCTGTCACACACCAGTCCTGTTGATGGTACCCTGTTTAGTCTGTCAACACACCAGTCCTGTTGATGGTGCCCTGTTTAGTCTGTCAACACACCAGTCCTGTTGATGGCACCCCATTTAGTCTGTCAACACACCAGTCCTGTTGATGGTACCCCGTTTAGTCTGTCAACACACCAGTCCTGTTGATGGTACCCCATTTAGTCTGTCAACACACCAGTCCTGTTGATGGTGCCCTGTTTAGTCTGTCAACACACCAGTCCTGTTGATGGTACCCCGTTTAGTCTGTCAACACACCAGTCCTGTTGATGGTACCCTGTTTAGTCTGTCACAACACAATAGACACCAATCCTGTGACAAGACTCATAATATAATAATATGCCATTTAGCAGACGCTTTTATCCACAGCTCGTCCGCAAGCCCCTCCTAGCTAGCTTCTAGCCCCATGCCCCTCCTAGCTAGCTTCTAGCCCCATGACCATCCTAGCTAGCTTCTAGCCCCATGACCATCCTAGCTAGCTTCTAGCCCCATGCCCCTCCTAGCTAGCTTCTAGCCCCATGACCATCCTAGCTAGCTTCTCATACTACACGCCATGATTCATCCCAATCTCAGACCATGTTATCCTTCAAATAAACCCCTTTAAAAGGCGCAATCAGCATTTCAAACAATAACAAAGCGGTCACCCATCCAGTTGGATGGGGCCGGTGAAATGTAAACACTAATATTCCTAGACAGAGCTATGGCAGTATGGAATGACCATCCACGGTATTCAAATTATAGCTTTAACCATGTTTTGAAGCTAAACAGGGTTTGTTTACCAATTGATGAAAACATTTTTGGGTTCTGGTGGGGTACGACAGTTGAATTACGCTGATGAGGCATTTAAGTTATATTCTTCAAGAATCAATGGCTATATCATGAATTTAAAGTCCAAGAATGGATGTACCGATCACAGATTGACCTTTTAAAGACTGGTGCTAATGTGCCATTGTATAGCTCTGGTCATCTCCATGTCCAATCTCGTGTGCCATAGTGTTGTTGGTAATGCCAGGTAGGAAGAGCCAGGACATTGGGCTATTTCCAATCATACCGCAAGTGCCTATTTTAGGAAACATAACACGAACAGTTAACCCTGTAGTATTAAGTGATGATAGATCAGTAAAAATGAAGTTACATTGTAACCGTCAAATCCTTTTTTAACAGAGCATAGCTTTATTTGCGATGGTAACAAAGTCAATGGAACGTGGAGATGCGGAGGTAACCACCCAGTCTAAGGTGCAGCAGGCGCTGCATCGGCGATCTTCTTGGCTGCTGCGTTGGCCGTCTTCTGGCCCTTTTTGTTGTGCTTCTTGGCGAAACGCATGTTCTTCATGAACTTAGGGTCGACCTGGGAGAGAGAAAGAGAGAGAGCGAGCAAGGAGATACGGAATAAGTTGCAGACAAACTTTTCATATAGAAACAATACTGAAAGTGAGTTCAATACAAAGAGGTAGAAATCTGAAGGGTATGAAAACAGGACGGAAGGATTGGTTGAGCAGGGGGGAACATCCTCATGTGACCAGAATTGAAAAAGACGCAGCAGTAGAACTGTTGGGTTGCTAGGCGACTTCAATACACTGAAAGAAAAAGCGTGTTTCTTGCACATGCCCCTTATCATCCTTCACTAAACATCTTACCCAAACCACCAGCAGATGTAATACTTCATCCATTGATTAATTTAAAGATCTGGGTTTCTCATAACCGGGATACAAGCTTTTTTGGGGGATTATTGTAAACTGGATATGACGTTTTTATAGGAGTCAACTCAAACACAATACTTGAGTATCCCCAATAATAACAGGGTATTGGTGTGCATGTAAACATGATCAGTGTTTCCTCTGGGGGGGAAATGTGTGTGTGGGGGGGGGGGGGGGGTGAAGGGGAGGTCCCTCCCCCTTGTTTTGGGGGTCCAGGGTCACCCCCTAGAGAATTCTACCTCCCAGTGAAATCAGGTCATTTTCCACATTTCAGCACATGAACACAGTATAAACCAGAGAAATACGTCCATATATAAAGGATGCATTTAGACAGTCTAATTCTGATAAGATCGGAGCTTTTGCCAATAATTGAGCAAAAGATCAGAATTGGGCTGCCTTTGTAAATGCTGCCTTAGAAGCACGAAGACAGGAGAGTAGCTCGTCCACGTAAGCCTGAAAGCTGTGCAGTGCATGGTTTAGCCCCCCAGTCATGGCCCAAGGAGCTCTGGGAAGATGTAGGAATATACAGAACGCCGTCCTCACCAGCCCGAGGGCCGGGGACAAAGCTTGCTCTCCGACGCCGTGGAACGGGACTGTACGTCACAGCACCGAAGTGCTACGCTCCCATACGCCACAAGGACAGAGCCATGCGAGAGCAACCTCACAGGATGTCCACGTCGTAATTGATACATTTATATTATTGTGACAAGGACCCCCGCATCTGATGTACAATCATAACGGTTGATAGGCCAGCAGATCATAACAGTTGATAGGCCAGCAGATTAATAAATACCCCTTTCATGGACTCGTAACGGTCTGGTCTGGGCTTCTTGATCCCATTCCTGTGGGCCTTACGGGCTGTGGACAGACAGGAGAAAGACTTGTCACACGTTCTGGAAGCAATTAGCTCAAACTGAAACAGGATTCAGGCTACTCCTGCACAACTCTCAACAGTTTGTTTAGAAAACATGGACACAAACTAAACAGGGTAGGCTGCTACTCCTGTTATGCCAACTACATAGTTAGCTAGGCACCATCACTGGTATATGCTAACTAACTTCCTAACCATACATTTCTACTCACACTGGTTGTGGGTGGTGTGATTCTTTGACTTTGCCATTTCTGTTCTGTGGATCTGTTAACGGAAGAAAACAGAAATTAGTTTAACTGCAGAACAGACAAAAAAAACCACGCTGGAAGTCATGTTTGCTACACTAGCTAACGTTAGCTAGTTACAAGCGGACATGACTGGCTAGCTAGCGAACAAGCCGCAGGGGTTTGCAACGATGTAAACATTGACATTTTCGCCTTGTACGTGCTGAAAGCTTTGAGATAGTTACGCCAGTATTATCTAAAACGGTTGACACCTTTTCAATTCGGTGAGTTTGGTGGAAAGCGTTCGTTTTCCTAACAAGTTTAGCTAGCGGGTAGAAAGGGGCACCCGAACCTAGCTATGTCGTTTTAATCATCCAAGAGGGAACAAATTTAGCAAATATAAAAAGACGCCTGTGTGGTTCGTGATATTTTGCGCTATAAACACGCATTCATGTTTCGTATGAATCTAAAACACCGGAGGATTGACGCAGATTACATGTTAGACTCAGGAGTGAAATTCGTTACCTGCCACACGTACGAGACGACAACCGGAAGAGAAAGACCTAAAGCAAACTTAAGGAAATATGAACCATCGAATCAGGAGCGGAGACGGAAAACGACAAGACGTTGAATGGGCGACACTGCCACCTAGTGTAATGTCTTGTACACTGCACTATCAACATGTCCAGCCAGGAGGTGTCACTGTCAGTCCACATGATTTTCTACAACCATGACCATGGCCCCTGCTCGCTGTGTGTTGTGGTATGGTGCTCAGTGGTTCAGTTGGCCCCTGCTCTCTGTGTGTTGTGGTATGGTGCTCAGTGGTTCAGTTGGTCCCTGCTCTCTGTGTGTTGTGGTATGGTGCTCAGTGGTTCAGTTGGCCCCTGCTCTCTGTGTGTTGTGGTATGGTGCTCAGTGGTTCAGTTGGCCCCTGCTCTCTGTGTGTTGTGGTATGGTGCTCAGTGGTTCAGTTGGCCCCTGCTCTCTGTGTGTTGTGGTATGGTGCTCAGTGATTCAGTTGGCCCCTGCTCGCTGTGTGTTGTGGTATGGTGCTCAGTGGTTCAGTTGGCCCCTGCTCGCTGTGTGTTGTGGTATGGTGCTCAGTGGTTCAGTTGGCCCCTGCTCTCTGTGTGTTGTGGTATGGTGCTCAGTGGTTCAGTTGGCCCCTGCTCTCTGTGTGTTGTGGTATGGTGCTCAGTGGTTCAGTTGGCCCCTGCTCTCTGTGTGTTGTGGTATGGTGCTCAGTGGTTCAGTTGGAGGTGGGGGATCGCTAGTTCATTTTCTACTCCAAAATGAATGAAAACAAAATTATGCTGACATCTAAAATATTATTTCCCCCTCCAGAAATGAGCCCAATATCATATTTGTCCATATTATCAAGCAGGTGTGCTGTTCAGCAATAAGCCTTATCACCTGCTGTCGCCCACCTGTTGGATCATAGTGCCTGACTATAAATAAAAATAGTTTGAGGATTGCCCATCTGCCTTTACCCCAGTGAGCTAATCTCAGTAATTTGTTGAAGCACCTTTGGCAGCGATTACATTTACATTTTACATTTTAGTCATTTAGCAGATGCTCTTATCCAGAGCGACTTACAGGAGCAATTAGGGTTAAGTGCCTTGCTTAAGGGCACATCGACAGATTTTTCACCTAGTCGGCTCGGGGATTAGAACCAGCGACCTTTCGGTTACTGGCACAACGCTCTTTCTTACCCACTAAGCTACCTGCCGCCCGTCTTACAGCCTCGAGTCTTCTTGGGTATGACGCTACAAGCTTGGCACACCTGTATTTGGGGAGTTTCTCCCATTATTCTCTGCAGATCCTCTCAAGCTCTGTCAGGTTGGATGGGGAGCGTCACTGCACAGCTATTTTCAGGTCTCTCCAGAAATGTTCGATCGGGTTCAAGTCCGGGCTCTGGCTGGGCCACGCAAGGACATTCAGAGACTTGTCCCGAAGCCACTCCTGCATTGTCTTGGCTGTGTGCTTAAGTGTTGTTGTCCTGTTGGACGGTGAACCTTAGCCCCAGTCTGAGGTCCTGAGGGTGGTTTTTGTTCTGACATGCACTGTCAACTGTGGGACCTTATATAGACAGGTGTGTGCCTTTCCAAATCATGTCCAATCAATTGAATTTACCACAGGTGGACTCCAATCAAGTTGTAGCAACTTTTCAAGGATGATCAATGGAAACAGGATGCACCTGAGCTCAATTTCAAGTCTCATAACAAAGGGTCTGAATACTTATGTAAATAAGTTATTTCTGTTTTTTATTTGTAATAAATGTGCAAACATTTCTAAAAACCAGTTTTCAATTAGCCATTATGGGGTATTGTGGGTAGATTGATGAGGATTTTTATTTATTTAATCCAGTTTAGAATAAGGCTGTAACGTAACAAAATGTGGAAAAAGTAAAGGGGTCTGAATACTTTCCGAAGTATAATGTATATAGTGTGTATAAGCTGGAAGTAAAAGCCTAAGTGTTGTTGTTCATTAGTTTACTCCAATTAGGGAAGGGTTGGTAGGGTTAGGGGAAAATAATAAAGGAAAATATATTTTAAAAATATATTTACAAAAATATATATGGGGGATTGGAAATGCTGCAGACAATTACACTGATGGAAGCTACAATCTATCTGCAATATTAAAGCTGATTATTAAAACCTATTTACATAAGTATTCAGACCCTTTGCCATGAGACTTGAAATTGAGCTCAGGTGCATCCTGTTTCCATTGATCATCCTTGAAATTATTCTACAACTTGATTGGAGTCCACCTGTGGTAAATTCAATTGATTGGACATGATTTGGAAAGTCACACACCTGTCTATATAAGGTGCATGTTAGAGCAAAAACCAAGCCATGAGGTCGAAGGAATTGTCCGTGGTGGTGGCAGCATCATGCTGTGGGGATGTTTTCCAGCAGCAGGGACTGGGAGACTATTCAGCATCGAGAGAAAGATGAACGGAGCAAAGTACAGAGAGATCCTTGATGAAAACCTGCTCCAGAGCGCTCAGGACCTCAGACTGGGGCAAAGGTTCACCTTCCAACAGGACAACGGCCCTAAGCACACAGCCAAGACAACGCAGGAGTGGTTTGGGACAAATATAAATAGTTTACGTTGTTTAAGAGCTAGATCAATGAACACCAGGGCAATAGGAGCCATCATACTACTCCTCATTCTCAGCCAGGGAACGCAAAAGTCATGTCTAAACCAATTTATAATTTAGGCGAAATGCTAGTGCTTGGAAATACAATTTGACATTTGGAACGGATAGCCCTCCAGCGTCTTTCCCTCTTTGTAAATTTGTTGATTTAATCCGGGATCTCTTACCTTTCCATGTAAATGTAGGCGTCCTTACCGGTTTTTAATCAAATAAAAATGTTGTGCTGTATTTACGACCCTCCCAAATGAACCTTTTGTGAATGGCTGTGTTAATCATTTAGAGTAATAGTTCACCTAATTGGTTCCAAAATGTTTAACTAGACCTCCGGAGAAATACCTTCCCAAACAGGTGATTTGTCTTTATTCATGTTATCCATAACCTTTTGAGTTAATGTAGGGAGATTTGGGCTCCCAGCAAGCCGGCTTCCTCAGTTGAGAGAATAGGAGTTCTTATATCTTTTAAAAAGGACTCAATCTGGCTTGGTGTGGAATTTACAATCAGAGGTGTACAAGTCTTTATAGGAACGTAGCTGGGATCTCACCTTGTTGTAGGTCTCCCTCTGTTTTAGCAGTTCGGCACTCAGGTTTGGATAGATGCTGGTCCTCTTCCTCCATGCATACTGTAGGTCAGACCCCCGGATTCCGCTGCAAGGCGAACAATTCGCTGCTTGACTTCAAAGGTGTGGATCCGTACAATCGTACAGCAAGAGCTGTTGCGGAGTTGACCCGTGCGGTGGGCAACGGTAGTACCCTTTATCCTGCAGTCAAATGACCACATCGCCCTCTAGTGGCTTCATGGGTGGAATGTTATTAATATTTTTCATAATTTCATAATTAATCAACATTATTTTTAAAAAACCTGCCGAAAATCCGGTGTTTCTACGTCAAAACTGTTTTGTTATATTTCTGTCTTCTGTGATGTATATAAAGTTTAATATTGGGATGCAAACTCAAAATCGAATACATTTCAACTCTATATCTGACATGGTACAGGTGTCTTCTTTTTTTTTTTAAACCCCATAACCATGTGTGTGAAGTGTGTACTTTTGTTTCAAAGTAGATTTGTTTAAGACTACCAAGAAACGCTGTGTGACCCTGTGTCACGTCTACCCCCGCTCCGGCACTCGACATACTAACCACCGGTCCTGGCAACCCTTCATTACGCACACCTGGCAACCATCATTACGCACACCTGGAAACCATCATTAGGCACACCTGGAAACCATCATTAGGCACACCTGGCAACCATCATTAGGCACACCTGGAAACCATCATTAGGCACACCTGGAAACCATCATTAGGCACACTTGGCAATCATCATTACGCACACCTGGCAACCATCATTACGCACACCTGGAAACCATCATTAGGCACACCTGGCAACCATCATTAGGCACACCTGGAAACCATCATTAGGCACACCTGGAAACCATCATTAGGCACACCTGGAAACCATCATTAGGCACACCTGGAAACCATCATTAGGCACACCTGGAAACCATCATTAGGCACACCTGGAAACCATCATTAGGCACACCTGGAAACCATCATTAGGCACACCTGGAAACCATCATTAGGCACACCTGGCAACCATCATTAGGCACACCTGGCAACCATCATTAGGCACACCTGGAAACCATCATTAGGCACACCTGGAAACCATCATTAGGCACACCTGGCAACCATCATTAGGCACACCTGGCAACCATCATTAGGCACACCTGGCAACCATCATTAGGCACACCTGGAAACCATCATTAGGCACACCTGGAAACCATCATTAGGCACACCTGGAAACCATCATTACGCACACCTGGCAACCATCATTACGCACACCTGGAAACCATCATTAGGCACACCTGGAAACCATCATTAGGCACACCTGGCAACCATCATTAGGCACACCTGGCAACCATCATTAGGCACACCTGGAAACCATCATTAGGCACACCTGGAAACCATCATTAGGCACACCTGGAAACCATCATTAGGCACACCTGGAAACCATCATTACGCACACCTGGAAACCATCATTAGGCACACCTGGCAACCATCATTAGGCACACCTGGCAACCATCATTAGGCACACCTGGAACCATCATTAGGCACACCTGGCAACCATCATTAGGCACACCTGGCAACCATCATTAGGCACACCTGGCAACCATCATTAGGCACACCTGGAAACCATCATTAGGCACACCTGGAAACCATCATTACGCACACCTGGCAACCATCATTAGGCACACCTGGAAACCATCATTAGGCACACCTGGAAACCATCAATAGGCACACCTGGAAACCATCATTAGGCACACCTGGAAACCATCATTAGGCACACCTGGAAACCATCATTAGGCACACCTGGAAACCATCATTAGGCACACCTGGAAACCATCATTAGGCACACCTGGAAACCATCATTAGGCACACCTGGAAACCATCATTAGGCACACCTGGAAACCATCATTAGGCACACCTGGACTTCATCACTCCCTGATTACTTTCCCTTTATCTAGCACTCCGTTGTACAACTGCTTCCTGCATCTTCGTCACGCCCTGATTTAGCCCACTGCAGTAAAATGATTTCTTAATCAGCAGCATGGAACCCAGCTTCTCCTGCCCCAAAACAGTTCATAGAAAAGATTGCTCATGAAGGAAGTTGGTTTGCCCGCTTCCACACCAGCTTCAAGTCCTGTGACCCCGTACATTGAATTTCTCCAAACTTTCCACTTTAGTTGAATAAGTATCCACTTTAGCAGTGAGCGCTGCCAATGATTCATTTACCGGTTTTAGTTGTAAGTCTAGTGCAGAGGTCATCTCCTCACCAACAACCTCTCATTTAGTAGCAGTCAGTTCTTTCTGTTGAGAGCCGCCACGTTCTCGCAGATGAATTGTGGACGGACAAATTGTAGTAGCTGTAGTCGAAATAGACCTGCTAGTTATTTCTTGTCACACAATGAATGTCCCGCACCTTTCATATGATGTTTAGTATTGACAAGTATTAGGAAATAAGTCTGCTAATTCATACTAATTTGCAAAAGAAAGCCATGATAAGGCCACGCATTTCAATGCATGTCACCGCAACCGGATGTGCAATTTCTTTCTCTGATCCTTCTCTTTTAACAGTGGCCATCAAAACTGATTTCATAGGTGTGTTTTCCCACGACTGCATTAAGAATGTTGTACAATTCCTGGGCATGCACGTTTCTCTCCCTGTGCAGCACTCGCAATTTGAAAGTGCCTCGAGAGGAATATTATTTTCTCGCATAGAATTTGACAAGCTATTCTACTATGGGGTTGTCTTTAAATGTGGACAACTATTTTTCGTTAGATAATTCAACATTTGCATATCCAAAGGTACTGGGTCTCAGCCCCTCCTGGCTCTCATGTGGTTCATAGGTGCCGGGTCTCAGCTCTGCCTGGCTCTCATGTGGTTCATAGGTGCCGGGTCTAAGCTCCGCCTGGCTCTCATGTGGTTCATAGGTGCCGGGTCTCAGCTCCGCCTGGCTCTCATGTGGTTCATAGGTGCTGGGTCTCAGCTCCGCCTGGCTCTCATGTGGTTCATAGGTGCTGGGTCTCAACTCCGCCTGGCTCTCATGTGGTTCATAGGTGCCGGGTCTCAACTCCGCCTGGCTCTCATGTGGTTCATAGGTGCCGGGTCTCAGCTCCGCCTGGCTCTCATGTGGTTCATAGGTGCTGGGTCTCAGCTCCGCCTGGCTCTCATGTGGTTCATAGGTGCCGGGTCTCAGCTCCGCCTGGCTCTCATGTGGTTCATAGGTGGCGGGTCTCAGCTCCGCCTGGCTCTCATGTGGTTCATAGGTGCCGGGTCTCAGCTCCGCCTGGCTCTCATGTGGTTCATAGGTGCCGGGTCTCAGCTCCGCCTGGCTCTCATGTGGTTCATAGGTGGCGGGTCTCAGCTCCGCCTGGCTCTCATGTGGTTCATAGGTGCTGGGTCTCAACTCCGCCTGGCTCTCATGTGGTTCATAGGTGCCGGGTCTCGGACCCCTGATGGTGCTCAGCCATGTGATGTGCCAAGGCTCTCCACAAAACACACCACAACATCTATAATATAATAATAATATGCCATTTAGCAGACGCTTTCATCCAAAGCGACTTACAGTCATGCGTGCATACATTTTTTGTGTGTATGGGTGGTCCCGGGGATCGAACCCACTACCTTGGTGTAACAAGCACCGTGCTCTACCAGCTGAGCTACAGTCTCTCGGTGTCAGGTCTCTCTGTGTCAGGTCTCTCTGTGTCAAGTCTCTCTGTGTTAAGTCTCTGTGTCAGGTCTCTCTGTGTCAAGTCTCTCTGTGTCAGGTCTCTCTGTGTCAAGTCTCTCTGTGTCAGGTCTCTCTGTGTCAAGTCTCTAGGTGTCAGGTCTCTCTGTGTCAAGTTTATCTGTGTCAAGTCTCTGTGTCAGGTCTCTCGGTATCAGGTCTCTCTGTGTCAAGTCTCTAGGTGTCAGGTCTCTCTGTGTCAAGTCTCTCTGTGTCAAGTCTCACTGTGTCAAGTCTCTCTGTGTCAGGTCTCTCTGTGTCAAGTCTCTAGGTGTCAGGTCTCTCTGTGTCAAGTCTCTAGGTGTCAGGTCTCTCTGTGTCAAGTGTCAGGTCTCTCTGTGTCAAGTCTCTCTGTGTCAAGTCACTCGGTGTCAGGTCTCTCTGTGTCAAGTCTCTCTGTGTCAGGTCTCTCTGTGTCAAGTCTCTCTGTGTCAGGTCTCTCTGTGTCAAGTCTCTCTGTGTCACGTCTCTTTGTGTCAGGTCTCTCTGTGTCAGGTCTCTCTGTGTCAAGTCTCTCTGTGTCAGGTCTCTCTGTGTCAAGTCTCTAGGTGTCAGGTCTCTCTGTGTTAAGTCTCTCTGTGTCAAGTCTCTCGGTGTCAGGTCTCTCTGTGTCAAGTCTCTCTGTGTCAGGTCTCTCTGTGTCAAGTCTCTCTGTGTCAAGTCTCTCTGTGTCAAGTCTCTCTGTGTCAGGTCTCTCTGTGTCAAGTCTCTCTGTGTCAGGTCTCTCTGTGTCAGATCTCTCTGTGTCAAGTCTCTAGGTGTCAGGTCTCTCTGTGTCAAGTCTCTCTGTGTCAAGTCTCTCGGTGTCAGGTCTCTCTGTGTGAGGTCTCTCTGTGTCAAGTCTCTCTGTGTCAAGTCTCTCTGTGTCAAGTCTCTCTGTGTCAGGTCTCTCTGTGTCAGGGGTCTCTGTGTCAGGTCTCTCTGTGTTGTGTCTCTAGGTGTCAGGTCTCTCTGTGTCAAGTCTCTCTGTGTCAGGTCTCTCGGTGTCAGGTCTCTCTGTGTCAAGTCTCTAGGTGTCAGGTCTCTCTGTGTCAAGTCTCTCTGTGTCAAGTCTCACTATGTCAAGTCTCTCTGTGTCAGGTCTCTCTGTGTCAAGTCTCTAGGTGTCAGGTCTCTCTGTGTCAAGTCTCTCTGTGTCAAGTCTCTCTGTGTCAGGTCTCTCTGTGTCAGGTCTCTCTGTGTCAAGTCTCTGTGTCAGGTCTCTCTGTGTCAAGTCTCTCTGTGTCAGGTCTCTCTGTGTCAAGTCTCTCTGTGTCAAGTCTCACTTTGTCAGGTCTCTCTGTACAAGTCTCTCTGTGTCAGGTCTCTCTGTGTCAAGTCTCTCTGTGTCAGGTCTCTCTGTGTCAAGTCTCTAGGTGTCAGGTCTCTCTGTGTCAAGTGTCTCTGTGTCAAGTCTCTCTGTGTCAGGTCTCTCTGTGTCAGGTCTCTCTGTGTCAAGTCTCTCTGTGTCAAGTCTCTCTGTGTCAAGTCTCTCTGTGTCAGGTCTCTCTGTGTCAAGTCTCTCTGTGTCAGGTCTCTCTATGTCAGGTCTCTCTGTGTCAGGTCTCTCTGTGTCAAGTTTATCTGTGTCAAGTCTCTGTGTCAGGTCTCTCGGTATCAGGTCTCTCTGTGTTAAGTCTCTCTGTGTCAAGTCTCTCGGTGTCAGGTCTCTCTGTGTCAAGTCTCTCTGTGTTAAGTCTCTGTGTCAGGTCTCTCTGTGTCAAGTCTCTCTGTGTCAGGTCTCTCTGTGTCA
>NC_139995.1:59271563-59278542 GCF_964263955.1 Coregonus lavaretus
ATTTTTGCATGGGCTGCGTCTCAATCCACTGCATCCAGCTATGTCGGCCTTCCGCATCTGCACTACACACCGTACACTACACATTACACACTCCACACCGTACACTCCACACCGTACACTCCACACCGTACACTACACACCGTACACTACACATCATACACTACACACTACACACCATACACTACACACCGTACACTACACACTACACACTCCACATCGTACACTCCACACTACACACCGTACACTACACACCGTACACTACACACCGTACACTACACACCGTACACTACACACCAATCACTACACACCGTACACTACACACCAAACACTACATACCGTACACTACACACCGTACACTACACACCGTACACTACACATCAAACACTACACACCGTACACTACACACCAAACACTACACACCGTACACTACACACTACACACCGTACACTACACACCGTACACTACACACTACACACTACACACCATACACTACACACTGTACACTACACACCGTACACTACACACCGTACACTACACACCATACACTACACACCGTACACTACACACCAATCACTACACACCGTACACTACACACCGTACACTACACACCGTACACTACACACCAAACACTACACACCAATCACTACACACCAATCACTACACACCGTACACTACACACCGTACACTACACACCATACACTACACACCATACACTACACACCGTACACTACACACTGTACACTCCACACCATACACTACACACCGTACACTACACATTACACACTCCACACCATACACTACACACCGTGCACTACACACTACACACCATACACTACACACCGTACACTACACACAGTACACTACACACCGTACACTACACACCGTACACAACACACCATACACTACACATAACACACCGTACACAACACACCGTACACTACACACTACACACCATACACTACACACCGTACACTACACACCGTACACTACACACCGTACACTACACACCGTACACTACACACCGTACACTACACACAGTACACTACACACCGTACACAACACACCATACACTACACATAACACACCATACACGACACACCGTACACTACACACCAAACACTCCACACCGTACACTACACAACGTGCACTACACACCAAACACTACACACCGTACTCTACACATTACACACTCCACACCGTACACTACACACCAAACACTACACACCGTACACTACACACTACACACTACACACCGTACACTACACACTGTATACTACACACTACACACCAAACAATACACCGTACACTACACACCGTACACTACACACCGTACACTACACACCGTACACTACACACTACACACTACACACCGTACACTACACACCGTATACTACACACTACACACTGTACACTACACACCGTACACTACACACTACACACTGTACACTACACACCAAACACTACACACTACACACCATACACTACACACCGTACAATACACGCTAAACACTACACACTGTACACTACACACCAAACACTACAAACCATACTCTACACACCGTACACTACACACTACACACTACACACCGTACACTACACACTACACACCGTACACTACACACTACACACCGTACACTACACACCGTACACTCCACACCGTACACTACACACCGTACACTACACACCAAACACTCTACACCGTACACTACACACCGTACACTACACACCGTACACTACACACCGTACACTACACACTACACACCAAACACTACACACCAAACACTACACACCAAACACTACACACCGTACACTACACACTACACACTGTACACTACACACTACACACCGTACATTACACACTACACACCGTACACTACACACCGTACACTACACACCGTACACTACACACCGTACACTACACACCGTACACTACACACCGTACACTACACACTACACACCAAACACAACACACCAAACACTACAAACCAAACACTACACACCGTACACTACACACTACACACTGTACAGTACACACTACACACCTTACACTACACACTACACACCGTACACTACACACTACACACCGTACACTACACACCAATCACTACACACCGTACACTACACACCAAACACTACATACCGTACACTACATACCGTACACTACACACCAAACACTACACACCATACACTACACACTACACACTGTACACTACACACTGTACACTACACACTACACACTACACACCATACACTACACACTGTACACTACACACCGTACACTACACACTACACACCGGACACTACACACCAATCACTACCCACCGTACACTACACACCGTACACTACACACCGTACACTACACACCGTACACTACACACCAAACACTACACACCGTACACTACACACCAATCACTACACACCGTACACTACACACCATACACTACACACCATACACTACACACCGTACACTACACACTACACACTCCACACCATACACTACACACCGTACACTACACATTACACACTCCACACCGTACACTACACACTACACACCATACACTACACACCGTACACTACACACCGTACACTACACACCGTACACTACACACCGTACACAACACACCATACACTACACATAACACACCGTACACAACACACCGTACACTACACACTACACACCATACACTACACACCGTACACTACACACCGTACACTACACACCGTACACTACACACCGTACACTACACAAAGTACACTACACACCGTACACAACACACCATACACTACACATAACACACCATACACTACACACCGTACACTACACACCAAACACTACACACCGTACACTACACACCAAACACTCCACACCGTACACTACACAACGTGCACTACACACCAAACACTACACACCGTACTCTACACATTACACACTCCACACCGTACACTACACACCAAACACTACACACCGTACACTACACACTACACACTACACACCGTACACTACACACTGTATACTACACACTACACACCAAACAATACACCGTACACTACACACCGTACACTACACACCGTACACTACACACCGTACACTACACACCGTACACTACGCACCGTACACTACACACTACACACTACACACCATACACTACACACCGTACACTACACACTACACACTGTACACTACACACCGTACACTACACACTACACACTGTACACTACACACCAAACACTACACACTACACACCATACACTACACACCAAACACTACACACCGTACACACTACACACTACACACCGTACACTACACACCGTACACTACACACTACACACTGTACACTACACACCAAACACTACACACTACACACCATACACTACACACCGTACACTACACGCTAAACACTACACACTGTACACTACACACCAAACACTACACACCGTACACTACACACTACACACTACACACCGTACACTACACACCGTACACTACACACTACACACCGTACACTACACACCGTACACTCCACACCGTACACTACACACCGTACACTACACACCAAACACTCTACACCATACACTACACACCGTACACTACACACCGTACACTACACACCGTACACTACACACTACACACCAAACACTACACACCAAACACTACACACCAAACACTACACACCGTACACTACACACTACACACTGTACACTACACACTACACACCGTACATTACACACTACACAACATACACTACACACCAAACACTACACACTGTACACTACACACCGTACACTACACACCGTACACTACACACTACACACCAAACACTACACACCAAACACTACACACCAAACACTACACACCGTACACTACACACTACACACTGTACAGTACACACTACACACCTTACACTACACACTACACACCGTACACTACACACTACACACCGTACACTACACACTACACACCAAACACTCCACATCGTACACTACACACTACACACTACACACCGTACACTACACACTACACACCGTACACTACACACCGTACACTACACACTACACACCGTACACTACACACTCCACACCGTACACTACACACTGTACACTACACACCAAACACTACACACCGTACACTACACACTGTACACTACACACTAAACACTGTACACTACACACTACACACTACACACCGTACACTACACACGGTACACTACACACCGTACACTACACACTACACACTACACAACGTACACTACACACCGTATACTACACACTACACACCAAACAATACACCGTACACTACACACCGTACACTACACACCGTACACTACACACCGTACACTACACACCGTACACTACACACCGTACACTACACACTACACACCGTACACTACACACCGTACACTACACACTACACACTGTACACTACACACCAAACACTACACACTACACACCATACACTACACACCGTACACTACACGCTAAACACTACACACTGTACACTACACACTGTACACTACACACCATACTCTACACACCATACACTACACACCGTACACTACACACTACACACTACACACCGTACACTACACACCGTACACTACACACTACACACCGTACACTACACACCGTACACTCCACACCGTACACTACACACCGTACACTACACACCAAACACTCTACACCGTACACTACACACCGTACACTACACACCGTACACTACACACTACACACCAAACACTACACACCAAACACTACACACCAAACACTACACACCGTACACTACACACTACACACTGTACACTACACACTACACACCGTACATTACACACTACACAACATACACTACACACCAAACACTACACACTGTACACTACACACCGTACACTACACACCGTACACTACACACTACACACCAAACACTACACACCAAACACTACACACCAAACACTACACACCGTACACTACACACTACACACTGTACAGTACACACTACACACCTTACACTACACACTACACACCGTACACTACACACTACACACCGTACACTACACACTACACACCAAACACTCCACATCGTACACTACACACTACACACTACACACCGTACACTACACACTACACACCGTACACTACACACCGTACACTACACACTACACACCGTACACTACACACTCCACACCGTACACTACACACTGTACACTACACACCAAACACTACACACCGTACACTACACACTGTACACTACACACTAAACACTGTACACTACACACTACACACTACACACCGTACACTACACACGGTACACTACACACCGTACACTACACACTACACACTACACACCGTACACTACACACCGTATACTACACACTACACACCAAACAATACACCGTACACTACACACCGTACACTACACACCGTACACTACACACTGTACACTACACACCGTACACTACACACTACACACCGTACACTACACACCGTACACTACACGCTAAACACTACACACTGTACACTACACACTGTACACTACACACCATACTCTACACACCATACACTACACACCGTACACTACACACCGTACACTACACACCGTACACTACACACCAAACACTCCACACCGTACACTCCACACCGTACACTACACACTACACACCGTACACTACACACCAAACACTACACACCATACACTACACACCAAACACTCTACACCGTACACTACACATTACACACTACACACCGTATACTACACACTACACACTACACACCGTACACTACACACCGTACACTACACACCGTACACTACACACTACACACCAAACACTACACACCAAACACTACACACCAAACACTACACACTGTACAGTACACACTACACACCTTACACTACACACTACACACCGTACACTACACACTACACACCGTACACTACACACTACACACTACACACAGTACACTACACACTACACACCGTACACTCCACACCGTACACTACACACTGTACACTACACACTGTACAGTACACACTACACACCTTACACTACACACTACACACCGTACACTACACACTCCACACCGTACACTACACACTGTACACTACACACCGTACACTACACACTGTACACTACACACTACACACTAAACACTGTACACTACACACTACACACTACACACCGTACACTACACACTGTACACTCCACACTACACACCGTACACTACACACCGTACACTCCACACCGTATACTACACACTACACACTACACACTACACACCAAACACTTCACACCGTACTCTACAGCTGCGCAATCTAGCGCGTAAAAATCCTCCAGTAGACCAGGGCCCTCCTCCTCCTCCTCCTCTTCCTCCAGTAGACCAGGGCCCTCCTCCTCTTCCTCCAGTAGACCAGGGCCCTCCTCCTCCTCCTTTTCCTCCAGTAGACCAGGGCCCTCCTCCTCCTCCTTTTCCTCCAGTAGACCAGGGCCCTCCTCCTCCTCCTCTTCCTCCAGTAGACCAGGGCCCTCCTCCTCCTCCTCTTCCTCCAGTAGTCCAGGGCCCTCCTCCTCCTCCTCTTCCTCCAGTAGTCCAGGGCCCTCCTCCTCTTCCTCCAGTAGACCAGGGCCCTCCTCCTCTTCCTTCAGTAGTCCAGGGCCCTCCTCCTCCTCCTCTTCCTCCAGTAGTCCAGGGCCCTCCTCTTCCTCTTCCTCCAGTAGACCAGGGCCCTCCTCCTCCTCCTCTTCCTCCAGTAGACCAGGGCCCTCCTCCTCCTCCTCTTCCTCCAGTAGACCAGGGCCCTCCTCCTCCTCCTCTTCCTCCAGTAGACCAGGGCCCTCCTCCTCCTCCTTTTCCTCCAGTAGACCAGGGCCCTCCTCCTCCTCCTCTTCCTCCAGTAGACCAGGGCCCTCCTCCTCCTCCTTTTCCTCCAGTAGACCAGGGCCCTCCTCCTCCTCCTCTTCCTCCAGTAGACCAGGGCCCTCCTCCTCCTCCT
>NC_139995.1:59278742-59331242 GCF_964263955.1 Coregonus lavaretus
CAATCATACCTGGAACAGGACAGAGACAGACAATCATACTCTGGAACACAGGACAGAGACAGACAATCATACCTGGAACACAGGACAGAGACAGACAATCATACCTGGAACACAGACAGAGTCTGCGTGAGTATCAATCATACCTGGAACACAGGACAGAGACAGACAATCATACCTGGAACACAGGACAGAGACAGACAATCATACCTGGAACACAGGACAGAGACAGACAATCATACCTGGAACACAGGACAGAGACAGACAATCATACCTGGAACACAGGACAGAGACAGACAATCATACCTGGAACACAGGACAGAGACAGACAATCATACCTGGAACACAGGACAGAGAACAGACAATCATACCTGGAACACAGGACAGAGACAGACAATCATACCTGGAACACAGGACAGAGACAGACAATCATACCTGGAACACAGGACAGAAACAGACAATCATACCTGGAACACAGGACAGAGACAGACAATCATACCTGGAACACAGGACAGAAACAGACAATCATACCTGGAACACAGGACAGAGACAGACAATCATACCTGGAACACAGGACAGAGACAGACAATCATACCTGGAACACAGGACAGAGACAGACAATCATACCTGGAACACAGGACAGAGACAGACAATCATACCTGGAACACAGGACAGAGACAGACAATCATACCTGGAACACAGGACAGAGACAGACAATCATACCTGGAACACAGGACAGAGACAGACAATCATACCTGGAACACAGGACAGAGACAGACAATCATACCTGGAACACAGGACAGAGACAGACAATCATACCTGGAACACAGGACAGAGACAGACAATCATACCTGGAACACAGGACAGAAACAGACAATCATACCTGGAACACAGGACAGAAACAGACAATCATACCTGGAACACAGGACAGAGACAGACAATCATACCTGGAACACAGGACAGAGACAGACAATCATACCTGGAACACAGGACAGAGACAGACAATCATACCTGGAACACAGGACAGAGACAGACAATCATACCTGGAACACAGGACAGAGACAGACAATCATACCTGGAACACAGGACAGAGACAGACAATCATACCTGGAACACAGGACAGAGACAGACAATCATACCTGGAACACAGGACAGAGACAGACAATCATACCTGGAACACAGGACAGAGACAGACAATCATACCTGGAACACAGGACAGAGACAGACAATCATACCTGGAACACAGGACAGAGACAGACAATCATACCTGGAACACAGGACAGAGACAGACAATCATACCTGGAACACAGGACAGAGACAGACAATCATACCTGGAACACAGGACAGAGACAGACAATCATACCTGGAACACAGGACAGAAACAGACAATCATACCTGGAACACAGGACAGAGACAGACAATCATACCTGGAACACAGGACAGAGACAGACAATCATACCTGGAACACAGGACAGAAACAGACAATCATACCTGGAACACAGGACAGAGACAGACAATCATACCTGGACCACAGGACAGAAACAGACAATCATACCTGGAACACAGGACAGAGACAGACAATCATACCTGGAACACAGGACAGAGACAGACAATCATACCTGGAACACAGGACAGAGACAGACAATCATACCTGGAACACAGGACAGAGACAGACAATCATACCTGGAACACAGGACAGAGACAGACAATCATACCTGGAACACAGGACAGAGACAGACAATCATACCTGGAACACAGGACAGAGACAGACAATCATACCTGGAACACAGGACAGAGACAGACAATCATACCTGGAACACAGGACAGAGACAGACAATCATACCTGGAACACAGGACAGAGACAGACAATCATACCTGGAACACAGGACAGAGACAGACAATCATACCTGGAACACAGGACAGAAACAGACAATCATACCTGGAACACAGGACAGAGACAGACAATCATACCTGGAACACAGGACAGAGACAGACAATCATACCTGGAACACAGGACAGAAACAGACAATCATACCTGGAACACAGGACAGAGACAGACAATCATACCTGGAACACAGGACAGAGACAGACAATCATACCTGGAACACAGGACAGAGACAGACAATCATACCTGGAACACAGGACAGAAACAGACAATCATACCTGGAACACAGGACAGAAACAGACAATCATACCTGGAACACAGGACAGAAACAGACAATCATACCTGGAACACAGGACAGAGACAGACAATCATACCTGGAACACAGGACAGAGACAGACAATCATACCTGGAACACAGGACAGAAACAGACAATCATACCTGGAACACAGGACAGAGACAGACAATCATACCTGGAACACAGGACAGAGACAGACAATCATACCTGGAACACAGGACAGAGACAGACAATCATACCTGGAACACAGGACAGAAAACAGACAATCATACCTGGAACACAGGACAGAAACAGACATCATACCTGGAACACAGGACAGAAACAGACAATCATACCTGGAACACAGGACAGAGACAGACAATCATACCTGGAACACAGGACAGAGACAGACAATCATACCTGGAACACAGGACAGAGACAGACAATCATACCTGGAACACAGGACAGAGACAGACAATCATACCTGGAACACAGGACAGAGACAGACAATCATACCTGGAACACAGGACAGAAACAGACAATCATACTGGAACACAGGACAGAAACAGACAATCATACCTGGAACACAGGACAGAAACAGACAATCATACCTGGAACACAGGACAGAAACAGACAATCATACCTGGAACACAGGACAGAAACAGACAATCATACCTGGAACACAGGACAGAAACAGACAATCATACCTGGAACACAGGACAGAGACAGACAATCATACCTGGAACACAGGACAGAGACAGACAATCATACCTGGAACACAGGACAGAGACAGACAATCATACCTGGAACACAGGACAGAGACAGACAATCATACCTGGAACACAGGACAGAGACAGACAATCATACCTGGAACACAGGACAGAAACAGACAATCATACCTGGAACACAGGACAGAAACAGACAATCATACCTGGAACACAGGACAGAAACAGACAATCATACCTGGAACACAGGACAGAGACAGACAATCATACCTGGAACACAGGACAGAGACAGACAATCTGTCAACACATATAAACACAAGAACAATGGATAAATAACTATTACACACACACACATACACACACACACACAACACACACACACACACACACACACACACACACACACACACACACACACACACACACACACACACACACACACACACACACACACACACACACACACACACACACACACACACACACACACACACACACACACACACATACACACACACACACACACACACACACACACACACATACACACACACACACATATACACACACACACACATATACACACACACACACACACACACACACACACACACACACACACACACACACACACACACACACACACACACACACACACACACACACACACACACACATATACACACACACAACACACACACACACACACACACACACACACACACACACACACACACACACACACACATACACACACACACACACACACACACACACACACACACACACACACACATACACACACACACACACACACACACACATATACACACACACACACACACACACACACACACACACACACACACACACACACACACACACACACACACACACACACACACACACACACACACACACACACACACACACACACACACACATACACACACACACACACACACACACACACACACACACATACACACATACACACACACACACACATATACACACACACACACACACACACACACACACACATACACACACACACACATATACACACATACACACATATACACACACACACACACACACACACACACACACACACACACACACACATACACACACACACACACACACACACACACACACACACACACACATACACACATACACACACACACACACACACACACACACACACACACACACACACACACATACACACATACACACATACACACACACACACACACACACACATACACACATACACACCATACCAGTCAAAGCTCTGGACACACCTACCTATTCAAGAGTTTTTCTTTATTTTCTACATTGTAGAATAATAGTGAAGACATCAAAACTATGAAATAACACATATGGAATCATGTAGTAACCAAAAAAGTGTTCAACAAATCAAAATATATTTTATATTTGAGATTCTTCAAATAGCCACCCTTTGCCTTGATGACAGCTTTGCTCACTCTTGGCATTCTTTCAACCAGCTTCATGAGGTAGTCACCTGGAATGCATTTCAATTAACAGGTGTGCCTTGTTAAAAGTTAATTTGTGGAATTTCCTTCCTTCTTAATGCGTTTGAGCCAATCAGTTGTGTTGTGACAAGGTAGGGGGGGTATAGAGAAGATAGCCGTATTTGGTAAAAGACCAAGTCCATATTACGGCAAGAACAGCTCAAATAAGCAAAGACAAATGACAGCCCATCATTACTTTAAGACATGAAGGTCAGTCAACACAGAACATTTCAAGAACTTTGAAAGTTTCTTCAAGTGTAGTCGCAAAAACCATCAAGTGCTATGATGAAACTGGCTCTCATGACGACCGCCACAGGAATGGAAGATCCAGAGTTACCTCTGCTGCAGAGGATAAGTTCAATAGAGTTACCAGCTTCAGAAATTGCAGCCCAAATAAATGCTTTGCAGAGTTCAAGTAACAGACACATCTCAACATCAACTGTTCAGAGGAGACTGAGTGAATCAGGCCTTCATGGTCAAATTTCTGCAAAGAAGCCACTACTAAAGGACACCAATAAGAAGAAGAGACCTGCTTGGGCCAAGAAACACGAGCAATGGACATTAGACCGGTGGAGATTTGTCCTTTGGTTTGGAGTCCAAATTGGAGATTTTTGCTTCCAACCGCCGTGTCTTTGTGAGACGTGGTGTAGGTGAACGGATGATCTCTGCATGTGTAGTTCCCACCGTAAAGCATGGAGGAGGAGGTGTTATGGTGTGGGGGTGCTTTGCTGGTGACACTGTCTGTGATATATTTATAATTCAAGGCACACTTAACCAGCGTGGCTACCACAGCATTCTGCAGCAATACGCCATCCCATCTGGTTTGGGCTTAGTGGGACTATCATTTGTTTTTTTAACAGGACAATGATCCAAAACACACCTCCAGGCTGTGTAAGGGCTATTTTACCAAGAAGGAGAGTGATGGAGTGCTGCATCAGATGACCTGGCCTCCACAATCCCCCGACCTCAACCCAATTGAGATGGTTTGGGATGAGTCGGAAGGCAGAGTGAAGGAAAAGCAGCCAACAAGTGCTCAGCATATATGTGGGAACTCCTTCAAGACTGTTGGGAAAGCATTCCAGGTGAAGCTGGTTGAGAGAATGCCAAGAGTGTGCAAAGCTGTCATCAAGGCAAAGAGTGACTATTTGAAGAATCTCAAATATAAAATATATTTTGATTTGTTTAACACTTTTTTTGGTTACTACATGATTCCATATGTGTTATTTCATAGTTTTGATGTCTTCACTATTATTCTACAATGTAGAAAATTGTAAATAAAGAAAGAAAAACCCTTGAATGAGTAGGTGTGTCCAAACTTTTGACTGGTAGTGTATATATACAAAGTGCATTCGAAAAATATTCCGACCCATTGACCTTTTCCACGTTGTTATGTTACAGCCTTATCCTAAAATTGTCTAAAAGAACAATGTCCTCATCAATCTACATACAATACCCCCTAATGACAAAGCAAAAACGGGTTTTTAGAAATTTTTGCAAATGAATATTTCAGACCCTTTACTCAGTTCTTTGTTGAAGCACCTTTGGCAGCGATTACAGCCTCTAGTCTTCTTGGGTATGACGCTACAAGCTTGGCACACCTGTATTTGGGGAGTTTCTCCCATTCTTCTCTGCAGATCCTCTCAAGCTCTGTCAGATGGGGAGTGTCACCGCACAGCTATTTTCAGGTCTCTCCAGAGATGTTTGATCGGGTTCAAGTCCGGGACATTCAGAGACTTGAAGCCACTCCTGCGTTGTCTTGGCTGTGTGCTTAGTGTCGTTGTCCTGTTGGAAGGTGAACCTTCGCCCCAGCCTGAGGTACTGAGCGCTCTAGAGCAGGTTTTCTCTTATGTAAATAAGGTATTTCTGTTTTTTATGTTTAATACAAGTTCACTACAGATTAAGCCTTACCCTCCATGATCATAGAATGAGTGGATACACTCCTGACTGTTCTTGTCCCAGATCTTAACGGTCTTGTCGTCACTGGCTGACACTATCAACCTGCCGTCTGGTGAAAACCTGAAGACAGAAAGGAACAACAATGTGATGTATCTTAATACACTAAGCTCTGGAGTACATGGCATTCGCACTGAACATAAATACAATATTTGAAATACTATTTTTTTTTTTTACATACTTCACTTATAAAACTTGCATAATGCTATAAAATGTACATACATATTATATTATATAAAGCCTGTTTTAATATTTGTGTTATGAGAGAAACAGTAACAGATAGCCTGGATGGCGGGGTTGAAAAGTAATAAAGGGGAGTATATATATAAAAAAACATGGGGGATTGGAAGTGATGCAGACAATTACATTGGTAGAAGATACAATCTATCTGCAATATTAAGCTGATCTACCCCCCCAAAAAATAAAGAAAGAAAGAAAGAAAATAAAAATAAAACAGATAGCCTGGTCCCAGATCTGTTGGTGCTGTCTAAATGCTATGTTCATTGTCCTAGAGAGCACAAACAGATCTGAGACCAGGCTAAGAAACAGGTTGACGATTCCATATAGCCAACCATAACATTGTTGTGAGGGTGAAAAACAGGTTGTTGGTTTCATACCTGGCACAGCGGACCCAGTTGATGTGCTGGTTGAGAGAGAAGAGGAACTTCTGTCTGTGGACGGTCCAGACTTTGAGAGTTTTGTCGTCGGAGGCGGTGACCAAGGTCTGTCCATCACCAGAGAAACTGACACTGCGGACCGTTCCGGTGTGGGCTCGGAACACTGTAGACTCACCCTTACTGAAAGGATGAAATTATGTAATTATAATTATGACTCGGGGCCCAGTTTCCAGACAAACTGAGTTTTTCTTGTCCTGCTCAGGCTTCAAACATGCATTGCAAAATTAAAATCAAGTCTAATTGTATTTTTCACGTTTTGTAAAACAACAGGAGCCTCATTTATCAATAACGCGTAGGCACAAATCTGTGCGGAGATCATGCGTGGGATAATTTCCATTCTGTGTGTGAGATTTATCATTATGAACGTTTGTTTGAGTGTGCGTAACTTTTAGCATAGCCATGACCATGGGTAGCACAGTGGCAAGTGGTGGAATAAGGGAACTGCTTGTCAAGAGTAGAACGGGGAAAATATTTGTTGAAAATGTGTAACATTTTGAGTAATAATTCAATATTTTTTTATTACATTTTATTTCCATTGAGAATTCATGCAACATATCTTGACATGCTATGTAAATTTGACCACATCAGTGCATAGGCCCCGTGTAGCTCAGTTGGTAGAGCATGGCGTTTGCAACGCCAGGGTTGTGGGTTCGATTCCCACGGGGGGCCAGTATGAAAAATGTATGCACTCACTAACTGTAAGTCGCTCTGGATAAGAGCGTCTGCTAAATGACGTAAATGTAAATAAACTTGGCTAAAAAAGAAAACGTCCCTTTTTCAGGACCCTATCATTGAAAGATATTTAGATTTTTACAAATTAACTTCACAGATCTTAATTGTAAAGGGTTTAAACACTGTTTCCCATGCTTGTTCAATTAACCATAAACAATTAATGAACATGCACCTGTGGAACGGTCGTTAAGACACTAACAGCTTACAGATGGTAGGCAATTAAGGTCACAGGTATGAAAACTTAGGACACTAAAAGAGGCCTTTCTACTGACTCTGAAAAACACCAAAAGAAAGATTCCCAGGGTCCCTGCTCATCTGCGTGAACGTGCCTTAGGCATGCTGCAAGGAGGCATGAGGACTGCAGATGTGGCTAGGGCAATAAATTGCAATGTCCGTACTGTGAGACGCCTAAGACAGCGCTACAGGGAGGCAGGACGGAAAGCTGATCGTCCTCGCAGTGGCAGACCACGTGAAACAACACCTGCACAGGATCGGTACATCCGAACATCACACCTGCGGGACAGGTACAGGAGGGCAACAACAACTGCCCGAGTTACACCAGGAACGCACAATCCCTCCAACAGTGCTCAGACTGTCCGCAATAGGCTGTGAGAGGCTGGACTGAGGGCTTGTAGGCCTGTTGTAAGGCAGGTCCTCACCAGACATCACCGGCAACAACGTCGCCTATGGGCACAAACCCACTGTCGCTGGACCAGACAGGACTGGCAAAAAGTGCTCTTCACTGACGAATCGCGGTTTTGTCTCACCAGGGTTGATGGTCGGATTTGTGTTTATCGTCGAAGGAATGAGCGTTACACCGAGGCCTGTACTCTGGAACGGGATCGATTTGGAGGTGGAGGGTCCGTCATGGTCTGGGGCGGTGTGTCACAGCATCATCGGACTGAGCTTGTTGTCATTGCAGGCAATCTCAACGCTGTGCGTTACAGGGAAGACATCCTCCTCCCTCATGTGATACCCTTCCTGCAGGCTCATCATGACATGACCCTCCAGCATGACAATGCCACCAGCCATACTGCTCGTTCTGTGCGTGATTTCCTGCAAGACAGGAATGTCAGTGTTCTGCCATGGCCAGCGAAGTGCCCGGATCTCAATCCCATTGAGCACGTCTGGACCTGTTGGATTGGAGGGTGAGGGCTAGGGCCATTCCCCCCAGAAATGTCTGGGAACTTGCAGGTGCC
The DNA here is from genome assembly GCF_964263955.1 of Coregonus lavaretus. Classification (NCBI taxonomy): domain Eukaryota; kingdom Metazoa; phylum Chordata; class Actinopteri; order Salmoniformes; family Salmonidae; genus Coregonus; species Coregonus lavaretus. The sequence continues at coordinate 59,287,729 of NC_139995.1, forward strand.
TTGGTGGAAGAGTGGGGTAACATCTCACAGCAAGAACTGGCAAATCTGGGGCAGTCCATGAGGAGGAGATGCACTGCAGTACTTAATGCAGCTGGTGGCCACACCAGATACTGACTGTTACTTTTGATTTTGACCCCCCCTTTGTTCAGGGACACATTATTCCATTTCTGTTAGTCACGTCTATGGAACTTGTTCAGTTTATGTCTCAGTTGTTGAATCTTGTTATGTTCATACAAATATTTACACATGTTACGTTTGCTGAAAATAAACGCAGTTGACAGTGAGAGGACGTTTCTTTTTTTGCTGAATTTAATAATAATAATCGGAAATCCAGTGAGAGGCTGATCTTGCTCTGTTGGAAGAGAGCGTGTTTTTAGAGACTTTCTGCAGAAAGTACAGATTGGTCTGACAAACCAATCTTTTACTTTAAAAAGGCAAACATGCCTTTCCGATGCACATCCAAGTGCTATCCACCCTCGGGTTTTTGACAAGAGCCACTTTTCAGCAGGAGATTGCCGATTGGCATCTCACAGCCCTCGATGAGCCAATGTTTTGGATGCAATAATCAACTAAACGACCAGTAACACGTACAATTTCCATACACAACAGGTTGACGTCAAGAGGGGTTTCTTTCCCAAATACGAACAGAGCAACAGACGGCACCCACATCGCCATAAAAGCACCATATCCAAAACAATTTCAACTACAGTGGGGAGAACAAGTATTTGATACACTGCCGATTTTGCAGGTTTTCCTACTTACAAAGCATGTAGAGGTCTGTAATTTTATCATAGGTACACTTCAACTGTGAGAGACGGAATCTAAAACAAAAATCTAGAAAATCACATTGTATGATTTTTAAGTAATTAATTAGCATTTTATTGCATGACATAAGTATTTGATACATCAGAAAAGCAGAACTTAATATTTGGTACAGAAACCTTTGTTTGCAATTACAGAGATCATACGTTTCCTGTAGATCTTGACCAGGTTTGCACACACTGCAGCAGGGATTTTGGCCCACTCCTCCATACAGACCTTCAGGTTTCGGGGCTGTCGCTGGGCAAAACGGACTTTCAGCTCCCTCCAAAGATTTTCTATTGGGTTCAGGTCTGGAGACTGGCTAGGCCACTCCAGGACCTTGAGATGCTTTTTACGGAGCCACTCCTTAGTTGCCCTGGCTGTGTGCTTTGGGTCGTTGTCATGCTGGAAGACCCAGCCACGACCCATCTTCAATGCTCTTACTGAGGGAAGGAGGTTGTTGGCCAAGATCTCGCGATACATGGCCCCATCCATCCTCCCCTCAATACGGTGCAGTCGTCCTGTCCCCTTTGCAGAAAAGCATCCCCAAAGAATGATGTTTCCACCTCCATGCTTCACGGTTGGGATGGTGTTCTTGGGGTTGTACTCATCCTTCTTCTTCCTCCAAACACGGCGAGTGGAGTTTAGACCAAAAAGCTATATTTTTGTCTCATCAGACCACATGACCTTCTCCCATTCCTCCTCTGGATCATCCAGATGGTCATTGGCAAACTTCAGACGGGCCTGGACATGCGCTGGCTTGAGCAGGGGGACCTTGCGTGCGCTGCAGGATTTTAATCCATGACGGCGTAGTGTGTTACTAATGGTTTTCTTTGAGACTGTGGTCCCAGCTCTCTTCAGGTCATTGACCAGGTCCTGCCGTGTAGTTCTGGGTTGATCCCTCACCTTCCTCATGATCATTGATGCCCCACGAGGTGAGATCTTGCATGGAGCCCCAGACCGAGGGTGATTGACCGACCGTCATCTTGAACTTCTTCCATTTTCTAATAATTGCGCCAACAGTTGTTGCCTTCTCACCAAGCTGCTTGCCTATTGTCCTGTATCCTATCCCAGCCTTGTGCAGGTCTACAATTTTATCCCTGATGTCCTTACACAGCTCTCTGGTCTTGGCCATTGTGGAGAGGTTGGAGTCTGTTTGATTGAGTGTGTGGACAGGTGTCTTTTATACAGGTAACGAGTTCAAACAGGTGCAGTTAATACAGGTAATGAGTGGAGAACAGGAGGGCTTCTTAAAGAAAAACTAACAGGTCTGTGAGAGCTGGAATTCTTACTGATTGGTAGGTGATCAAATACTTATGTCATGCAATAAAATGCAAATGAATTACTTAAAAATCATACAATGTGATTTTCTGGATTTTTGTTTTAGATTCCGTCTCTCACAGTTGAAGTGTACCTATGATATAAATTACAGACCTCTACATGCTTTGTAAGTAGGAAAACCTGCAAAATCGGCAGTGTATCAAATACTTGTTCTCCCCACTGTAGTTATATCTAAATGACTGACTTCCTGTCTGTACGTGAACAGAAAAGGCTTCCCCTCTTTATGTGCTGGTGATAGGTTATGTGATGCGCAGAAGACGCTGCTGAATGTCTTGGCAAGGTGGCCAGGTGGAACACACGACTCGTTCATTCTGCAGAACAGCAATGTTGGCCTACAAGCCTACAGGAGGGTGCTGTTGAGGACGATTGGCTTATTGGTGAGTGTCGCCTACTCATTTGTAGTAAATGTTCCATTGCTAAAGCAACTTGAATTGTCCTAACGGTCCTCTCTTTGTAGCCATGTTTTTATTTTTACTGGTCAAACCACAACTGAGTGAGCCAAATAAAACCTTTTTGGTTGTACTCAATATCTGACACTAGCACTTCTATTTATATCAGTCACGGAAAAGTTTGTTTTTTCTTAGCTTTATTTGGTTGCGCCGTTGTATTTCATGGTACAGCGTTGTATATTCCGCACGGGCTTTAAAGGGGTGATTTTGACCATATATGGTTAATTATGGGTGTTTCGAAATGCAAATAGCCAAGGTTGTGCGTGAGTCTAAGAACAATTGGTATGTATCAATAGTTATCTCCTACCGGTGTCCGTGTGACGCTAGGAGGATTGTTTGATAAATCACAATTCCGTTGGCTGGAGTCTGACAATTTTTAGGGCCTTCCTCTGACACAGTCTGTTATAGAGGTCCTGGATGGCAGGAAGCTTGGCCCCAGTGATGTACTGGGCCGTACGCACTACCCTCTGTAGCGGATGGTGGCGTGCTCGGCCCTCCGTTTCCTGTAGTCCATGATCAGCTCCTTTGTCTTGCTGACATTGAGGGAATGATTGTTGTCCTGGCGCCACACTGCCAGGTCACTGACCTCCTCCCTGTACACTACCGGTCAAAACTTTTACAACACCTACTCATTCAAGGGTTTTTCTTTATTTTTACTATTTTCTACATTGTAGAATAATAGTGAAGACATCAAAACTATGAAATAACACATATGGAATCATGTAGTAACCCAAAAAGTGTTAAACAAACCAAAATATATTTGAGATTCTTCAAATAGCGACCCTTTGCCTTGATGACAGCTTTGCACACTCTTGGCATTCTCTCAACCAGCTTCACCTGGAATGCTTTTCCAACAGTCTTGAAGGAGTTCCCACATATGCTGAGCATTTGTTGGCTGCTTTTCCTTCACTCTGTAGTCCGACTCATCCCAAACCATCTCAATTGGGTTGAGGTCGGGGGATTGTGGAGGCCAGGTCATCTGATGCAGCACTCCATCACTCTCCTTCTTAGTAAAATAGCCCATACACAGCCTGGAGGTGTGTTGGGTCATTGTCCTGTTGAAAAACAAATGATAGTCCCACTAAGCCCAAACCAGATGGGATGGCGTATCGCTGCAGAATGCTGTGGTAGCCATGCTGGTTAAGTGTGCCTTGAATTCTAAATAAATCACAGACAGTGTCACCAGTAAAGCACCCCCACACCATAACACCTCATCCTCCATGCTTTACGGTGGGAAATACACGAGGAGATCATCCGTTCACCCACACCGCGTCTCACAAAGACACGGCGGTTGGAACCAAAAATCTCAAATTTGGACTCCAGACCAAAGGATACATTTCCACCGGTCTAATGTCCATTGGTCGTGTTTCTTGGCCCAAGCAAGTCTCTTCTTCTTATTGGTGTCCTTTAGTTGTGGTTTCTTTGTAGCAATTCGACCATGAAGGCCTGATCCTCTGAACAGTTGATGTTGAGATGTGTCTGTTACTTGAACTCTGTGAAACATTTATTTGGCCTGCAATTTCTGAGGCTGGTAACTCTAATTAACTTATCCTCTGCAGCAGAGGTAACTCGGTCTTCCATTCCTGCGGCGGTCCAAAGAAACGTTCAAAGTTCTTGACATTTTCCGTATTCACTGACCTTCCCGTCTTAAAGTAAAGATGGACTGTCGTTTCTCTTTGCTTATTTGAGCTGTTCTTGACATAATATGGACTTGCTCTTTTACCAAATAGGGCTATCTTCTGTATACCCCCCATCCACTGCAGTACTCTACCAATTTTACATTTTTCTAATCAATACGTCTAGATATTACATGATTCCATATGTCTTATTTCATAGTTATGTCTTCACTATTATTCTACCATGTAGAAAATAGTAAAAAAATAAAGAAAAACCCTTGAATGAGTAGGTGTGTAAAACTTTTTACCGGTAGTGTAGGCTGGGAGAGGTTGTTGTCCTGGCACCACATGGCCAGGTCTCTGACCTCCTCCCTGTAGGCTGTCTCATCGTTGTCGGTGATCAGGCCTACCACTGTTGTGTCATCGGCAAACTTAATGATGGTGTTGGAGTCGTGCCTGGCCACGCAGTCATGAGTGAACAGGGAGTACAGGAGGGGACTAAGCACGCACCCCTGAGGGGCCCCCGTGTTGAGGATCAGTGTTGTGTTGTTGCCTACCCTCGTCATTTGAATATTTAAAGAGTGTAGTGTCTATGAGTGTGTGAATGAGATGTTTTATTTTATTGTACCTTTATTTTGACAGGGAAGTCATACTGAGACTAGGGTCTATTTTACAGATAAATATACTGCATAAATACAGTGGGGGGGGAAAAGTATTTAGTCAGCCACCAATTGTGCAAGTTCTCCCACTTAAAAAGATGAGAGAGGCCTGTAATTTTCATCATAGGTGCACGTCAACTATGACAGACAAATTGAGAGAAAAAAATCCAGAAAATCACATTGTAGGATTTTTTATGAATTTATTAGATAATTATGGTGGAAAATAAGTATTTGGTCAATAACAAAAGTTTCTCAATACTTTGTTATATACCCTTTGTTGGCAATGACACAGGTCAAACGTTTTCTGTAAGTCTTCACACGGTTTTCACACACTGTTGCTGGTATTTTGGCCCATTCCTCCATGCAGATCTCCTCTAGAGCAGTGATGTTTTGGGGCTGTCGCTGGGCAACACAGACTTTCAACTCCCTCCAAAGATTTTCTATGGGGTTGAGATCTGAAGACTGGCTAGGCCACTCCAGGACCTTGAAATGCTTCTTACGAAGCCACTCCTTCGTTGCCCGGGCGGTGTGTTTGGGATCATTGTCATGCTGAAAGACCCAGCCACGTTTCATCTTCAATGCCCTTGCTGATGGAAGGAGGTTTTCACTCAAAATCTCACGATACATGGCCCCATTCATTCTTTCCTTTACACGGATCAGTCGTCCTGGTCCCTTTGCAGAAAAACAGCCACAAAGCATGATGTTTCCACCCCCATGCTTCACAGTAGGTATGGTGTTCTTTGGATGCAACTCAGCATTCTTTGTCCTCCAAACACGACGAGTTGAGTTTTTACCAAAAAATGCAGGATTTGAGTCCCTGGCGGCGTAGTGTGTTACTGATGGTAGGCTTTGTTACTTTGGTCCCAGCTCTCTGCAGGTCATTCACTAGGTCCCCCGTGTGGTTCTGGGATTTTTGCTCACCGTTCTTGTGATAATTTTGACCCCACGGGGTGAGATCTTGCGTGGAGCCCCAGATCGAGGGAGATTATCAGTGGTCTTGTATGTCTTCCATTTCCTAATAATTGCTCCCACAGTTGATTTCTTCAAACCAAGCTGCTTACCTATTGCAGATTCAGTCTTCCCAGCCTGGTGCAGGTCTACAATTTTGTTTCTGGTGTCCTTTGACAGCTCTTTGGTCTTGGCCATAGTGGAGTTTGGAGTGTGACTGAGGTTGTGGACAGGTGTCTTTTATACTGATAACAAGTTCAAACAGGTGCCATTAATACAGGTAACGAGTGGAGGACAGAGGAGCCTCTTAAAGAAGAAGTTACAGGTCTGTGAGAGCCAGAAATCTTGCTTGTTTGTAGGTGACCAAATACATATTTTCCACCATAATTTGCAAATAAATTCATTAAAAATCCTACAATGTGATTTTCTGGAGAAAAAAAATCTCAATTTGTCTGTCATAGTTGACGTGTACCTATGATGAAAATTACAGGCCTCTCTCATCTTTTTAAGTGGGAGAACTTGCACAATTGGTGGCTGACTAAATACTTTTTTCCCCCCACTGTACATCAAAACACATACAATACACAAAATTACAACAACAAAAAATAGAAGAACAGGCACATTTGTCAACAGAGGTCTCTGATCATTACTCTGAACTGACCCAGTGGGACCAGAACATCTCATTTCAGAGAGCTCTGTGAGTTGTTCCACACAAAGGGCACCAACTAAAATTTTAAGCAGCTTTACCCAACTCTGTGAAGACCGAAGAGCCTTGCAGTGTTTTTTGTTTGTTATCCAAGCCTGAGACCGGGTTTGGTAATTTGCAAGTCTAAATTTAATTAATGATGACAGATATATAGGACGTTTCTGCATGAGTGCTTTGTAGATAAACACAAGAAAATGATTCTCTCTCCTTACATACAGAGGCCCAACCCACTTCTTTACACAAAACACAATAGTGAGTTATATAACCATCACCAGGGCACAATGGAAAACAGCATCTAGTGGTTTAAGTGTAGATGCTGCTGCATGCATATATTGTAGATAATATCCCCATTATCTAAAATAGACATAAAAGTGTCCTGGACAATTTCCTTCCTATTAACAAAAGTCAGACATGCTTTGTTTCTGTAAAAGAAACCAACCTTGAACTTCAACTTCTTCACCAGCTCAATTACATGTTTTTTTAAATGACAGTGTCATCAAGCCAGATAACAAGATATGTGTAAGGAAGAAACTCGCTCAATTTGAAAGCAGTGCTTCAGCAGCAGTCAGACGTTACAGTGGGTTATTCCTGGGGTACGGTACTCTCAGATAACACATGCTCCAGATACTACAAAAATATTATGTGATAATATTATGTAAATGTGATAAACAGCATAATTTCAAACTGCTGGACTGAATGGGAAAATCTGTTCAATCGAAGAGCTATTGAGATAACTTGAACACTTCTTCTCCAAGCTGTCTAGGGCTACACTTCTTCTCCAAGCTGTCTAAGCTACACTTCTTCTCCAAGCTGTCTAAGCTACACTTCTTCTCCAAGTTGTCTAGGGCTGCACTTCTTCTCCAAGATGTCTAGGGCTACACTTCTTCTCCAAGCTGTCTACACTTGGTTCTCTGTAGCTCAGCTGGTAGAGCACGGCGCTTGTAACGCCAGGGTAGTGGCTTCGATCCCCGGGACCACCCATACACAAAAAATTTATGCACGCATGACTGTAAGTCGCTTTGGATAAAAACATCTGCTAAATGGCATATTATTTTATTATTAGGGCTACACTTCTTCTCCAAGTTGTCTAGGGCTACACTTCTTCTCCAAGCTGTCTAGGCTACACTTCTTCTCCAAGCTGTCTAGGGCTACACTTCTTCTCCAAGCTGTCTAGGGCTACACTTCTTCTCCAAGCTGTCTAGGGCTACACTTCTTCTCCAAGCTATCTAGGGCTACACTTCTTCTCCAAGCTGTCTAGGGCTACACTTCTTCTCCAAGTTGTCTAGGCTACACTTCTTCTCCAAGATGTCTAGGGCTACACTTCTTCTCCAAGTTGTCTAGGGCTACACTTCTTCTCCAAGCTGTCTAGGCTACACTTCTTCTCCAAGCTGTCTAGGGCTACACTTCTTCTCCAAGTTGTCTAGGGCTACACTTCTTCTCCAAGCTGTCTAGGGCTACACTTCTTCTCCAAGCTGTCTAGGGCTACACTACTTCTCCAAGCTGTCTAGGGCTGCACTTCTTCTCCAAGCTGTCTAGGATACAAACTTCCTAGCTCCATTCAGCCAAATCCATTATTCACTCTACTTTCTAGCCATCTTTTACACCATAAATGATTCTATTACACATCATGTCATAGAAGGAGACGGCTGCTGCACCAGCGCAGAGCGTGTTCTCCCTTGTCAGATCTTTAGCCAGTGAGAGCACAGTTCCATTAAACACACGTGAAGAAACACAGGACTGTCTAGGTTTCAGAGTCAGTCCTCCATGGTTGAGTGACTAGGTTCTCTCACCTAGCTACCTTCAGATGAATGCACTAACTGGAAGTCTCTCTGGATAAGAGCCTCTGCCTAAGTGACTAACATGTAAAATAATTTTTTTAAATGCAACGTCACTGCCACCCAGTGGCAATATGTGGCATAAATCATGTATGGCAAGTGTTTTAATAGCCACATCTTCACTCCTATCTAACTTGTAGGTGTGCTTGACTTACACACTGGGCACCCAGAGGCGGACAGTCTTGTCCCTGGAAGCTGAGGCCACCAGGTGTCCGGAGGGAGAGAACTGGACTGATGTCACAGCATCTTTATGTCCAACGAATCGATAGGCTCTCATCTGGGGCTTCATGTTCCAGATCATCAGACAGGAGTCCATGGAGCCGGTCGCTGGAGACAACAAAGAACATAGACATATTATCAGTTGATTGTATTATCAATAATATACGTGGAGCCTGTAACTGGAGCAACCAAGATCAGAGAGACGTATAAAGAAGTTAGTCTAGCCTGTTCCCCCATGTATGCAGGTAGCTTAGTGGTTAAGAGCGTTGTGCCAGTAACCGAAAGGTCGCTGGTTCTAATCCCCGAGCCGACTAGGTGAAAAATCTGTCGATGTGCCCTTGAGCAAGGCACTTAAGATGTTCTGTCCCACAGCTAGTAGTGTATGTGCTGTAGCCAGCCCTGTCTCTGCCAAGCTATAGCGGCAACCACTGATAGTGTTGGCTAAAGCACAAACAGCCTGTACCCATCAGACAACTAATACAGTAGAAGACAAAACAGCCTGTACCCACTGGACCAGTGGTTCCCAAACTGTGGGGCGAGGGGTCGGCGGGGTCGGCAGGGAGTCCCCCCCCCACCCCCCAAAAAAATAATGTTTTTTACAAAATGTAGAATGGACATGAGGCACTACCCAATTTATACATTCAGTTCCTCTTGTCATGTTAGTCATTGCATTACATTTACATTTACATTTTAGTCATTTAGCAGACGCTCTTATCCAGAGCGACTTACAATTAGTGAATACATTATTTATTTTTATACTGGCCCCCCGTGGGAATCAAACCCACAACCCTGGCGTTGCAAACGCCATGCTCTATCAACTGAGCTACATCCCTCCCTACAAGCTCCTCGGTGTCCACATCACTAAGGAATTATCATGGTCCAAACACATCAACACTGTCGTGAAGAGGGCACGACAACGCCTCTTCCCCCTCAGGAGGCTGAAAAGACTTTGTATGGGGCCTCAGATCTTCAAAAGGTTCTACAGCTGCACCATTGAGAGTATCTTGACTGGCTGCATCACCGACCTGGTATGGCAACTGCTTGGCATCCAACCGTAAGGCGCTACAGAGGGTAGTGTGTACGGCCCAGTGCATCACTGGGGCTGAGCTCCCTGCCATCCAGGACCTCTATACCAGGCGGTGTCAGAGGAAGGCCATAAAAATTGTTCCAGCCTCCAGCCACCCAAGTCATAGACCTGGCAAGCGGTACCGGAGCGCCAAGTCTGGGACCAAAAGGCTTCTGAACAGCTTCTACTCCCAAGGCTGCTGAACAGCTCATCAAATGGCTACCCGGACTATTTGCGTTGACCCCCTTTTTATTTGCACCGGCTCTATCCACACTCACTGGACTCTACCCACACATACTACTACACTGACACAAAACACATTAACTCCACACACACACACACACACACACACACACACACACACACACACACACTCTTTACATACGCTGCTGCTACTCTGTTTATTATCTATCCTGATTGCCTAGTCACTTTTATCCCTACCTACATGTACATATTACCTCAATTACCTCGTACCCCTGCACGTTGACTTGGTACTGGTACTCCTTGTATATAGTCTCGTTATTGTATTTTATTGCTACTGTTTCCTTTTTAGCACATTTTTCGTACTTTTTAACTCTGCATTGTTGGGAAGGGCTCGTAAGTAAGCATCTTACGGTAATGTCTACACCTGTAGTATTCGGCGTATGTGCCAAATACATTTGATTTGATTTTTATTTGAATGATTGACGAACAATAAAACTTACCAATTTGTTTCATGTTACAGTTGAAGTCAACACTTGTTATGGTGTCTCTGTGGCCCTTGAAGTGCCTCTCCAGGGTTGGGTCGTCCTAACAATGTGAAAGGAAGATGTTCACAGCATTAGCTTGTTGGCATCTCATCATCATCATCATCATCATCATGTTCACTTACCATTGCGGAAGTCATCTTCAGGTGATGAACAAGCACAACTCCCTCAGAAAATATAACTAGTTAGCTGCCTAGTAAGCTAGCAAACTGTTCTCAAATACAGTAACGTTCAGCACAAATAGGTAGCTAGCTAACTAGCCAAACATTTCTGTGCAACACAAGGCATTGTTTACGAATTCACTGGGTGGTTTGCCAGCTGCTTGGTTACCAACAATGCCAACTCGTTAGCCACCGTTACCTAGCCTTCTTCCTGGCTTCAAATAATGCACCATAAACTTACTGGCGCAGTCATGAAAATGTTTCCGTACATCCAAAGTTACGAGACGACTTATAACTAGATACTTCTTTTCATAAAACGATGTCGTTTGAGATTTTTTGCTATATCTGCTTGCTGCTTGCAATCGACGTTGCTGACAACCAACTCCAGTTTCGTTTGAGTTTGCGCGCCGCATCGGGCGCCAGCTTCGGTTCAATAATTTTAAAGGCGAAGGTAATGTCCTTATGTTATTGGCCGACCGAAATACAACTGTAATCAACACCGTAGACACCAGGGGTCAGTAGAATCACTTTGGTAAAGGTCACTTCACACAAGTTTGCTTTAAACAGGGTTGCTCTAACAAAATACATTTTGAAAGGATACACATTCAACATTGGCCATGGTGTCAATCCAGCATGACTTCTGCCGCTTTCAAAACAACTGGAAACTCGGAACTGGGAAATCTCAGACTTCAGTGAGTTCAAGACAACTGGGAACTCTGAAGAAAACGAGCTCCGACTGGGAAAATATGTTTTGAACGGCAATCCAACTTGGAATTCCGAGTCGGGATCCCGGGCCTCTTTCTAGAGCGCCGACCTGAAGATCACTGACGTCATGATTCGACCTTGTTCCCAGTTGTCTTGAAAGCACCATAAATCCAGAGAATGACAGACTTTGATGACAACATTTTTCAAGTGTAGTATTTGTAATGCTGCGTTTAAACAAGGGATGCAAAAACCATCATACCAGTCGGTATAGCGGGACAAGAAAGCAAGAAAGAGGGTGATGGCAAAAGCAAGCCAGCGCAACTTTATGCGTTGCTTTGGTGATTTCAATAAACAAACAGTGCAAATCAACATCCGGTAGAAAAAAAAACTCACGGACCAGGCAAGGAGGGCATTAATCAGAGAGGCAACAAAGATACCAAAGATAAGCCTGAAGGAGCTTCAAAGCTCCACAGCGGAGATTGAAGTATCTGTCCATAGGACCACTTTAAGCCGTACATTCAACAGAGTTGGGCTTTACGGAAGAGTGGCCAGAAAAAAGCCATTGCTTATAGAAAGAAATAAGCAAACACGTTTGGTGTTTGCCAAAAGGCATATGGTAGACTCCGCAAACATATGGAAGAAGTTACTCTGGTCAGATGAGACTAAAATTGAGCTTTTTGGCCATCAAGGAAAACGCTATGTCTGGCACAAACCCAACACCTCTCATCACCCCGAGAACACCCTCCCCACAGTGAAGCATGGTGGTGGCAGCATCATGCTGTGGGGATGTTTTTCATCGGCAGGGACTGGGAAACTGGTCAGAATTGAAGGAATGATGAATGGCGCTAAATACAGGGCAATTCTTGAGGGAAACCTGTTTCAGTCTTCCAGAGATTTGAGACTGGGACGGAGGTTCACCTTCCAGCAGGACAATGACCCTAAGCATACTGCTATAGCAACACTCGAGTGGTTTAAGGGGAAACATTGAAATGTCTTGGAATGGCCTAGTCAAAGCCCAGACCTCAATCCAATTGAGAATATGTGGTATGACTTAAAGATTGCTTTACACCAGCGGAACCCATCCAACTTGAAGGAGCTGGAGCAGTTTTGCCTTGAAGAATGGGCAAAAATCCCAGTGGATAGATGTGCCAAGCTTATAGAGACATGCCCGAAGAGACTTGCAGCTGTAATTGATGCAAAAGGTGCCTCTACAAAGTATTGACTTTGGGGGGGGGTGAATAGTTATGCACGCCCAAGTTTTCTGTTTTTTTGTCTTATTTCTTGTTTGTTTCACAACAAAAAATGTTTTGCATCTTCAAAGTGGAAGGCATGTTGTGTAAATCAAATGATACAAACCTCCAAAAAAATCAATTTCAATTCCAGGTTGTAAGGCAACAAAATAGGAAAAATGCCAAGGGGAGGTGAATACTTTCGCAAGCCACTGTAGGTGCTGGCAATTTCTTAGCTAAGCTATGTAGCAAAGTGGTTAGCTTTGTAGTTAGATAGCTATCTAACTGGCTTGACTGTATTAATGAACTTCCGTTTGTACCACCGTGCAGTAAATCAACGCAAAAGTTGAAAATATTGAATGCATGCGGTACACAGAACCCACCGCTGCCTAGTGCAGCATCCCCAAAGCAGCGTTGCGGACTGCTCCATCGACAATGAATGACTTCCGCCTGAATGCAATGAGCTTGATGCATCTGGTGGACATGAGGCTTTTTGTTTCCTCTTGCGGCTGTTCCCCACACACACCTAGCCCCGCCCCTGTCACTCAAGCAGCACAGTTTTTCCTTCTCACCGTGGGAAGTAGGGAGGCTGAGGGTGCTGCAGCATCCATGATAAATTGAAATTAAAAATAATAATAATTAAGAAATATATATATATATTATTGTTATTATTTTCCCACAAAATGATATTACTCCTGTGTGAACTAGAGCTTTATTACTCCTGCATGTACAGACAAAAATACTCCTCAGCACTGCCAACCCAAAAACATTTTCCAATGGCTATGCTCCTTGCTGTTAAGATTCACTATACATTTGAATGCTGTTGTGGTAGCTACGTCAAATGCAGTCAACTGACTGTTCCTGTCACGGTTTCGGCCGAGGCTGCCTCTCTTCCTTGTTCGGGCAGGCTTCGGCGTTCGTTGTCTCCGGAATACTAGCTGCCACCGTTGCATGTTTCTATGTTCGTTTGCTTTTGTCTGTTTGTTGTGACACCTGTTCACGTTTAGTGTAATTAGTGTCCTATAAGTTTCTCGTTGTGTTTGTCTAGTGTTGTGTGTGATTGATTTATTTCTGTCGTGTGTTGTGCTTGTATATTACTTATTCGCTCGGTTGAGCTCTACTCCACTGTGTTGGAGCGTTTTACGCACATGTGTAGTGCGCCTTTTGTTTTGTCGCCTTCGTGCGTAGTTTCGCCTTCGGGCAAGTTTGTTCGATTTTTCCTTGTTGGAAATTGCACTAAAGTCTTTTGGACTATACTTCGGTGTCCTGCGCTTGATTCCACCACTACACCCACCTACAGCATTACTGACAGAATCACACACCATCAAGAATGGAATCAGCAGGAGCCGCAGCAGCCCAGGCGACGCTGGAGGACAAGGTCCGTGAACAGAGTGACCAGATCCTGCAGATGGGGTCCGCACTGCAGGAGGTGATCACCACCATCCGAGGCTGGGGGACTCCTCCACCGCCATCCTCTCTGCCAGCACCATCGGCAAGTCAGCCCATTCCCGCTCCGGAACCCAGAGGAGTTCGACTCTCGCTCCCGAGGGCCTACGATGGGACCGCGGCCGGGTATCAGGGATTCCTTCTCCAGATGGAGCTGTACCTGGCCACCGTGCACCCGGCGCCCTCGGGACATGAGAGTGTGTCTGCCCTGATCTCCTGCCTTTCCGGGAAGGCGTTGGAATGGGCCAACGCAGAGTAGAGGAGGATCGACGCGGACACCATCACCTACGACGAGTTCTCCCGCCGCTTCAGGGCGGTGTTTGACCATCCCCCGGAGGGGAAAGCGGCGGGGGAGCGTCTGGTCTTCCTCCGGCAGGGGAGGAGGAGTGCCCAGGAGTTCGCCCTAGAATTCCGTACTCTAGCGGCGGATGCAGGGTGGAATGAGCGGGCTCTCATCGATCACTACAGATGTAGTCTACGCAAGGACGTCCGTCGGGAGCTGGCCTGTAGGGACACCAGCCTCTCGTTTGACCAGTTGGTCGACATGTCCATCAGGCTGGATAACCTGCTAGCTACCCGCGGACGTTCCGAGGGGGGTCCGTCCATTTCACCCTCCAGCGCCTCCGAGCCGTGCCCCATGGAGCTCGGGGGCGCTGGCGCTAGAGAGAGGAGGGGTCGGCTTACGAGGGGGTCCATCTCCTGCACCAACTGTGGTCGGGGAGGACACACCGCGGCTAGGTGCTAGGGATGGCCTCCTAGGGGAGAGGACGACAGGTCCCGCACTGGGGAGTCCTTCCAGGTGAGTAGGCGCCCCACTCACCCAGAGCTCTCTGTTGCACATTTCTGTATACCTGTGCGTTTTCCACAGGTAGCACCTCATTCCCAGCATAAGGCGCTGGTAGATTCAGGCGCGGCTGGGAATTTTGTTGATAAGAAGTTTTGTTTAGCCTTAGGGATTCCCCTTCTCCCTGTTGATGTCCCTTTCCCCGTTCATGCCCTAGATAGCCGTCCGTTGGGTGCGGGCTTGATCAGGGAGGTCACTGCGCCACTTAGGATGTGTGCGCAGGGGGGTCATCAGGAGATGATTCAGCTATTTCTGATCGACTCGCCTGCGTATCCGGTGGTGCTGGGCATGCCCTGGTTGAGTACCCATAACCCATCTATTTCGTGGCAGGAGAGGGCTCTGATGGAGTGGTCTGCCCAGTGTGTGGGTCGATGTTTGGGCGTTTCCGTAGGGGCTACCTCGGTGGAGAGTCCAAACCAGGTGCCCGCATTGCACGTTCCCCCTGAGTATGGGGATTTGGCTATTGCGTTTAGTAAGTCGAGGGCGACGCAGTTGCCAACCCATAGGCAGGGAGATTGTGCGATAGACCTCCAGGCAGGAGCTGCGCTCCCACGGAGCCATGTGTATCCTCTGTCTCAGGAGGAGAAGAAAGCTATGGAGACTTACATAGACGAATCTCTGAGACAAGGATACATACGGCCTTCCACTTCCCCTGCGTCCTCGAGTTTCTTTTTTGTGAAGAAAAAGGATGGTGGTTTACGCCCGTGCATCGATTACCGTGGTCTCAATCAGATCACGGTGAAGTACAGTTATCCACTCCCGCTGATTGCGACCATGACTGAGTCATTGCATGGGGCGCGTTTCTTCACTAAATTAGATCTCAGGAGCGCGTACAACTTGGTGCGCATCAGGGAGGGCGATGAATGGAAGACAGCCTTTAGTACCACCTCGGGCCATTACGAGTATCTTGTCATGCCATACGGGTTGATGAACGCTCCGTCAGTTTTCCAATCATTCGTGGATGAGATCTTCAGGGACATGCAGGGGCAGGGGGTGGTTGTGTACATAGATGACATTCTCGTGTACTCGCCTACCCGAGTCGAGCATGTGGCCCTGGTGCGCAGAGTGTTGCGGAGGCTGGTGGAGCACGACCTGTATGTTAAGGCAGAGAAGTGTCTGTTTTTCCAGGAGTCGGTCTCCTTTTTGGGGTATCAGTTGTCTGCGTCAGGGGTGAAGATGGAGGTAGACCGGGTGTCAGCCGTGCGTAATTGGCAAACGCCAACCACTGTGAAGGAGGTGCAGCAGTTTTTGGGGTTTGCGATTTACTACCGGAGGTTTATCCGGGGTTTTGGACAGGTGGCAGCTCCCATCACGTCTCTTTTGAAGGGGGGTCCGGTGCGTCTGCAGTGGTCTGCTGAGGCAGACAGGGCGTTTGGGAGGCTGAAGTACCTGTTTACCTCGGCCCCGGTGCTGGCGCATCCGGATCCCTCTTTGCCATTTCAGGTAGAGGTGGACGCGTCAGAGGCCGGTATAGGAGCCGTGCTTTCACAACGGTCAGGCGCGCCACCTAAACTCCGCCCCTGTGCTTTTTATTCCAAGAAGCTCAGTCCGGCGGAGCGAAACTATGACGTAGGGGACAGGGAGCTGTTAGCCGTGGTACAGGCCCTAAAGGTGTGGAGGCACTGGCTCGAGGGGGCTCAACACCCTTTCCTCATTTTGACGGACCACCGTAACCTGGAGTACATCCGGGCAGCGAGGAGGCTGAACCCTCGCCAGGCAAGATGGAATATGTTTTTGACCCGGTTTACATTTAAGATCACGTACATCCCTGGGTCACAGAACGGTAAGGCAGATGCACTGTCTCGGCGGTATGACACGGAGGAGAGGTCCGTGGAGCCCACTCCCATACTGCCGGAGTCGTGTCTGGTGGCACCGGTAGTGTGGGAGGTCGATGCTGAGCTCGAGCAGGCGTTACGCACCGACCCTAGTCCACCGCAATGACCGGAGGGTCGGAAGTACGTTCCGCTCGAGGTTCGGGATCGATTGATCTATTGGGCTCACACGTCACCCTCCTCTGGACACCCTGGTATCGGCCGGACAGTGCACTGTCTTAGTGCCAAGTACTGGTGGCCCACGTTGGCAAGGGATGTGAGGGTTTATGTTTCCTCCTGCTCGGTGTGCGCCCAGTGTAAGGCGCCTAGACATCTGCCTAGGGGTAAGTTACTACCCCTGCCCGTTCCACAACGACCATGGTCTCACCTCTCGGTGGATTTCCTTACTGACCTTCCTCCTTCACAGGGGAATACCACTATACTGGTCGTTGTGGACCGGTTTTCTAAGGCCTGTCGTTTGCTCCCCATGCCGGGCCTTCCTACTGCCCTGCAAACTGCCGAAGCACTATTCACCCATGTGTTCCGGCACTACGGGGTACCCGAGGATATTGTGTCCGGCACCGAGAGGTGAGACCAGTGAGCTCCTGAGTGGCGCAGTGGTCTAAGGCACTGCATCGCAGTGCTAACTGTGCCACTAGAGATCCTGGTTCGAATCCAGGCTCTGTCGCAGCCGGCCGTGACCGGGAGACTCATGGGCGGCGCACAATTGGCCCAGCGTCGTCCAGGGTAGGGGAGGGAATGGCCGGCAGGGGATGTAGCTCAGTTGGTAGAGCATGGCGTTTGCAACGCCAGGGTTGTGGGTTCGATAAAATAATGTATGCGCTAACTGTAAGTCGCTCTGGATAAGAGCGTCTGCTAAATGACTAAAATGTAAATGTAAAAATGTGTCTGATCGAGGTCCCCAATTTACCTCCAGGGTCTGGAGAGCCTTTATGGAGCGGTTGGGGGTCTCGGTGAGCCTCACCTCGGGTTACCACCCGGAGAGTAATGGGCAGGTGGAACGCGTGAACCAGGATGTGGGTAGGTTTCTTAGAACATACTGCCAGGACCGGCCGGAGGAGTGGGCAAGGTACGTTCCCTGGGCCGAGATGGCCCAGAATTCCCTACGCCATTCCTCCACTAACCTAACCCCTTTCCAATGTGTGTTAGGTTACCAGCCGGTTCTGGCACCTTGGCAGCAGAGCCAGATCGAGGCTCCTGTGGTGGATGAGTGGGCGCGGCGCTCGGAGGAGACATGGAACGCTGCACACGTCCACCTGCAGCGGGCCCTCCGTCGTCATAAGGCGAGCGCCGATCTCCACCGCAGTGAGGGACCGGTGTACGCACCTGGTGATCGAGTCTGGCTCTCTACCAGAAACCTGCCCCTCCGCCTGCCCTGTCGGAAACTGGGTCGGCGGTTTGTAGGGCCATTTAAAGTCCTGAGAAGGTTGAACGAGGTGTGTTACAAATTACAACTACCTGTTGAATATAAAAGTATTAACCCCTCGTTCCATGTGTCTCTTCTCAGGCCGGTGGTAGCTGGCCCATTCCAAGAAAGTGAGATCAGGGAGACTCCTCCGCCCCCATTGGACATCGAGGGGGCACCGGCGTACTCCGTGAGGTCCATCTTGGATTCGAGACGTCGGATGGGGGGTCTCCAATATCTAGTGGAGTGGGAGGGGTACGGTCCGGAGGAACGGTGCTGGGTGCCGAGGAGAGACATTTTGGACCCGTCTCTCCTGACGGAATTCCATAGTGGGCACCCGACGCACCCTGCTCTGCGTCCTCCTGGTCGTCCCCGAGGCCGGAGTCGGCGCACGTCTGGAGCCGCGCGTCAAGGGGGGGGTACTGTCACGGTTTCGGCCGAGGCTGCCTCTCTTCCTTGTTCGGGCAGGCTTCGGCGTTCGTTGTCTCCGGAATACTAGCTGCCACCGTTGCATGTTTCTATGTTCGTTTGCTTTTGTCTGTTTGTTGTGACACCTGTTCTCGTTTAGTGTAATTAGTGTCCTATAAGTTTCTCGTTGTGTTTGTCTAGTGTTGTGTGTGATTGATTTATTTCTGTCGTGTGTTGTGCTTGTATATTACTTATTCGCTCGGTTGAGCTCTACTCCACTGTGTTGGAGCGTTTTACGCACATGTGTAGTGCGCCTTTTGTTTTGTCGCCTTCGTGCGTAGTTTCGCCTTCGGGCAAGTTTGTTCGATTTTTCCTTTTTGGAAATTGCACTAAAGTCTTTTGGACTATACTTCGGTGTCCTGCGCTTGATTTCACCACTACACCCACCTACAGCATTACTGACAGTTCCAAACGAGAACGATGCTGCTTTCCACTTTGCTTCTTAATATAGGTCATTTATATTTCCATGATTCCAACAGTTCACCCCAAGTGTTTTGACCTATATCCCATGAAAAACCGCCATCTCACCCCCAGTGTTTTGACCTATATCCCATGAAAAACCGCCATCTCACCCCCAGTGTTTTAACCTATATCCCATGAAAAACCGCCATCCCAATATTTGGTAAAAAAAAAAACACACACATAGATTTTTTTTGCCCATATCATGCAGCTCTACTCCCCCCCCATGTCTTGGTTGGTTATATGTTTCACAACCTCTTTAAGCTTCATGGTACAGCCTTTCTCATCATGACAATAAGAACTCTGTTTTCTCTTCGATGACCCAAGTAGCCTACACAATGTTAACATCTTGGTCATTTAGCAGACGCTCTTATCCAGAACGACTTACAGGAGCAATTAGGGTTAAGTGCCTTGCTCAAGGGCACATCGACAGATTTTTCACCCTAGTCGGCTCGGGGATTGGAAACCAGCGACATTTCGGTTACTGGCACAACGCTCTTAACCACTAAGCTACCTGCCGCCCTAGTTTTAATCACAGCGGTCCTACCTACTACACAAGACCCTGAACCATCTGATGTACAGATTGGTTGTGGCCTCTTACTGACCCATCAGCTGCTTGTTGTGAATCCCTTTAGAACACGTAAGTGTGGGCTGTCCTTTGTGGTGTTCAACCCTGTCATTAGGAGCTGTCACCGTAATCACATGCACTGTTACATCCTCTTTTGACCCTATCACGTGGTGTCATTGGTGTGTGTGTGTGTGTGTGTGTGTGTGTGTGTGTGTGTGTGTGTGTGTGTGTGTGTGTGTGTGTGTGTGTGCGGTGGGACACCTGGTTCATGACAACAACCACAGATAAAAACCTTAGGGGACCTCAATCCCTCAGTTGACCGTGTAGGATTTGAATAGGCTGAACTTAATGCCTGCCTAAGTAAGTCTAACGATGGGGTATTTGAGCTCGTCACCTGTTAAGGTGAGTTACAAGCCTTGTAATCTCCACAACAGAACAAACTATTTTGAGGTATGTGGAGCATAAATACTTCACCTACATTACAACCCCAGAGAAAAACCTTAGCGGACCCCAGTCCCACAGTAGTATAAATGTAACTTAATGACTGCCTCAGTAGTGTAATTACCAGTCCACAACATAACAACCCAATTTGAGGTATTGTAGCTAAATACTTCATTTCTACACGCCCACAACATGCCTGCGGTACACTGTCTAATGCTGGGTCCTAAATCTGTCAAATGTGTATATATATTCTTTCTGAAAATCAAGAGCTTTAAATCAACATTCTGTATGAACATTTTGTTTATTTTGTTTTTAAATTCACATAAAACTGTTCTATTCCTTTCATATTGACACCAGATGGCAGGAGACACCAACTTTCCCTATCCTTAAGAACAAGTGACGACTAATTGCTAATACTACTAAAGAAGGCTCACACCTATGCACCTTTAGGTTGATACGTTGTTAAATTGTCCACAATTGTCTGATTGTTTGAGGGCAAACTCACATCAACTTGCTGCACATTAGAATACAGTTCACATTTACCCATACAGAGATCACCTTTCCCTCAGAGTAGACCTATATCTATAGAGATCACCTTTCCCTCAGAGTAGACCTATATCTATAGAGATCACCTTTCCCTCAGAGTAGACCTATATCTATAGAGATCACCTTTCCCTCAGAGTAGAACTATATCTATAGAGATCACCTTTCCCTCAGAGTAGAACTATATCTATAGAGATCACCTTTCCCTCCGAGTAGAACTATATCTATAGAGATCACCTTTCCCTCAGAGTAGGCCTATATCTATAGAGATCACCTTTCCCTCAGAGTAGACCTATATCTATAGAGATCCCCTTTCCCTCAGAGTAGACCTATATCTATAGAGATCACCTTTCCCTCAGAGTAGGCCTATATCTATAGAGATCACCTTTCCCTCAGAGTAGGCCTATATCTATAGAGATCACCTTTCCCTCCGAGTAGGCCTATATCTATAGAGATCACCTTTCCCTCAGAGTAGATCTATATCTATAGAGATCACCTTTCCCTCAGAGTAGACCTATATCTATAGAGATCACCTTTCTCTCAGAGTAGACCTATATCTATAGAGATCACTTTTCCCTCAGAGTAGACCTATATCTATAGAGATCACCTTACCACCAGCACAGATAAGTTACCACCGGCTAAATCTATGACGTTGAAATGCTTATTTACTCTGTTCCCATCTGACTGCGCAATCCACTGTCTCATCAGCCCAGCCAGCCAATTTATAAACTTGATCATCACTATAAAAAGCGTCTAGACATTATCTCACTGTCACGAATTCAGCCGAGGCTGCTCCTCCTCCTTGCTCGGGCAGGCTTCGGTGTTCGTCGTCACCGGAGTACTAGCTGCCACCGATCTATGTTTCTGTGTTCTACTTGTTTTGTCTAATTTGCACACACCTGGTTCCAATTACGATAATTTGTTTCCCTATTTTACCCTCTGGTTCCCTCATGGTGTTGTGCGTGATTGTTCATTGTTTTGTTGTCATTGACATGTTTGTCGGTATTGTCTTCCCTGCGTGGAAGATATGTTATTTACTCTTGACAAGTAAAGTAGCCGTTGACTTTTTATGGATATGTACAGATATATACAAAGAAATATCTGTAGAAAACAGGTAAAACTAAACGAAGTGCAGCTAGTTTGCGGTCTTTCCAGCTTCAGTTTGAAGTGATTGTGTTAGCTGTGTTGTTGGCTAGCTCCTCTGAACAACAGTGTCCTGACGAGATAGCCCATTTTCTACGCCAGGCGAAATTGCGCCTCATTAGCTCATTGTTATAGATGTATCCAAATAAATGTCACGAGAAAACAGCTTAAACAAATGCAAATAGTTATTGTTGTTAATCTGGCTGCACTGTTTGATGTGACTGTAAATTATCCGTAGTTGGCTAGCTAGCAAGCAAGCGATAAGAACGTTGCCAGCCAGTATGGCAATGGAACATTTAGAACGAACGACTGGGTCCATAGATACAGAACAAAAAGACTGAACGACTGGGTCGCGTCCATAGATACAGAACAAAAAGACTGAACGACTGGGTCGCGTCTCTGGCAACGGAACCGATGGAATGAACGACCAGCCGGCTTGGGTAGCAACCCTAGATTTGTGTCGGGACTATATCTTGCGGAAGGATGAAATAGTATGAATAAATTCATCAAAATAATGTTTTCGATGAAAATATGAAGATCATTATTTGAATATGTTGTATAAAAGTGATAATGCCCTCGAAGCCGGTGTTTGGAGGATATATTGGCACGGTTTGCCGGCCCTCGACTTCGTTTCAGGCCAAACAACAACTGTGCCAATATATCCGCCAAACACCGGCTTCTTGGGCATTATCACGTAAACACGTCACCTTTCACTCTTTTAAGAGTAGGTCTGCATCTACAGAGTTGAACCTTTCCCACCACTCAGCCAGTACATGCATGACATCAGTGGATGACGTCGCTGGAATACAACACAGAGGTTCAGATTAAGTTCAATATGATTCATACTAGTCTAACTCTAGAAGTAACCTAACCCATTTCTATTGCCTCCTTGATGTTTGAAGACTGTTTACTCAAAACCCATTTTATTTATATCCCTCTTGAAAAGTAAAGCCAATGAATTTATTCATTAATGCACTGCACTCTTCTCCACCAGATCTTGTTTCTAATACCAGTCGTAGTAAACTCAGTGTGACCCTACGTTACCCTCTAAATTACCACTGAAATATAACCCTTCTACACTTAACATGACACCCTATTCACTACAGAGAGCACTACTTTTGCCCAGAGCGCTGTGGAGAATAGAGTTCCATGGGACCCCCCCACTGTTTAAGTGAAAGACAATATATGTAATTTATGGCAGTCGGGCAAGTTGAGCCTGCTCTGAGAATGTTTTACTGATAACCAAGAATTCCAGTACTTCAAGTACTGCAGTACTATGTATATTTCTGGTCCCTCCCCTATGTGCAGGTGAAAGGCAGGTCATATGTAGCTCTTCTGCATAAATAGCTCATTTACATTTTTGGGGCAAGGGATCGTAATCTTCGGGGGCAACCAGAAATACTCCTGACTTCCCGATGGGCAAGGGCCTTTCAGACTTGAATGTCAATCCCTTCCTGTGGTGTTGTACTCCTTCTGACCTGGAGTCAACTGATGCTATAATCCCTGTCTATCTTCATCTGCTCTTCCCTCCAAAACATCAGATCTCCTGATCTGTCCTGAGATTCCCCTTACGGTGCAGCTAGCATACTGTATAACGATTGTATTACACGTTACGGTGCAGGAAAGGGGAGACTCTCACGAACACGATGGTGTTCTCTGTTTGGCTTTACGACCCCCTAAAAGTTTCAGGAGACTCGTCTGAAGTCGGTACCGTGATGTGCCCAACTTCACCCGTTTGGGCTTCAAACCACTGTTGAAAGTGGAGATTTTTCGCAAACACGATGGTGTTCTCCGTTTTGCTCTACGGCCCCCACAGGTGTCATGGGACTCGTCTGAAGGTAACCAGTACTGGTTTTTAAAAAACAAATGGAAGTATGAATGTAGTTTTGTGCCTACCCAAAAACAGGGGTTAAATATGTGTACAAAAAATATATTTCCTGAGTTTTCTACATCTCCTAGACAAATTTTTTTTTGACTGTCCTTTTTGCCATTTCTGAATGTGTTATTCAATGTGTTACACATTACGGTACAGCCAGCATACTGTATAACGGCTGTATTACACACACTGTAGAGAGAAAGATGTATGTCTCTTTAGGAAGACATATGATGTTTTGATGGAGTTAATTATAAACCATTGACTAGTTTAATCCTTAGCAGACCCCTAGTCTAATCTCGTTAAGGGTGTATGAGATCTCAGGGTGAACTTTCACTGCCTTCCCTGTCCGATGATACTTTCCTAGTACTAAAGACCATCTGCTTCATCAGATTGGGTTGTCAGGGACGACCCCGTCAGTCGTATATCCGTGTCACCCTGTTGCTGTTGTTGTGCACTTTGTGCTTTGTGAAAAAGGCCGGTCAACGACCTGCTTACTGTAATGAAACCAGGTTGAAGGAACAAGTGAATGACTGAAAGATGATACATGTACTGTCAATATAGTGTCAATATACTATCAATATACTCTCAATATACTGTCAATATACTATCAATATACTCTCAATATACTGTCAATATACTGTCAATATACTGTCAATATACTTTCAATATACTGTCAATATACTTTCAATATACTGTCAATATACTGTCAATATACTGTCAATATAGTGTCAATATACTCTCAATATACTGTCAATATACTGTCAATATACTGTCAATATACTGTCAATATAGTGTCAATATACTCTCAATATACTGTCAATATACTGTCAATATAGTGTCAATATACTCTCAATATACTCTCAATATACTCTCAATATACTCTCAATATACTCTCAAAATGTTGTCAATATACTGTCAATATACTATTAATATGCTCTCAACATACTGTCAATATACTATCAATATATCCTCCCGAGTGGCGCAGTGGTCTAAGGCACTGCATCCCAGTGCTAACTGTGCCACTAGAGATCCTGGTTCGAATCCAGGCTCTGTCGTAGCCGGCCGTGACCGGGAGACCCATGTGGCGGCGCACAATTCGTTCAGGGTAGGGGAGGGAATGGCCGGCAGGGATGTAGCTCAGTTGGTAGAGCGTGGCGTTTGCAACGCCAGGGTTGTGAGTTCGATTCCCACGGGGGGCCAGTATGAAAAAAAATAAAAATAATGTATGCACTCACTAACTGTAAGTCGCTCTGGATAAGAGTGTCTGCTAAATGACTAAAATGTAAATATACTCTAAATATTCTGTCAATTCTACAACAGACGGAGGGAAAGAATGAATAGCAGGAAAGGAGAGTTTACTGTCTGTGTTTACTCCCACTACACGCACCCACTGCTGAGAAGTGTCACCATCTGATTGACACAGAATGCCTTCCAGCGATAATACAATAACGAAGTGAGGCAAACCAGTTCTGAGTGCCATTGACGAGATAATCACATCGTGAACATCATGTCTAAGTGAAGGTGGGAATGTTGTCTCGTGAGATAATTGAGAATACAAGCACATTGATGGAAGAAGTTTTATCAATTCTGTAGGACAAAAATATATTATATTGGGGCGGCAGGTAGCTTAGTGGTTAAGAGCGTTGTGCCAGTAACCGAAAGGTAGCTGGTTCTAATCCCCGAGCCAACTAGGTGAAAAATCTGTCGATGTGCCCTTGAGCAAGGCACTTAACCCTAATTGCTCCTGTAAGTCGCTCTGGATAAGTGCGTCTGCTAAATGACTAAAATGTAAATGTAAAAACATTTTGTAAGTTGAGTTGTGGGTTTTATCTAGACGTAGAGTGAGATGGTTAAGAGACAGAACCATAGAGATACACCTTTCTTCCTTCCTACAGATCTCCCACCAATAGAGGGGTGAATAGCAGTTGACTTCAATCATTTACAACAGTGACATGGATATCTTTTAAAGGGTCACAGCACCAAACCATTGGGCCATCACTGCAAAGCAAACACTTGGCACTCTGTAACGAAATATCACTACAAAACAGCATGCAAGACCTGGGTTCGAATACTATTTGACATCTTTCAAATACAGTACATAGCCTGCCTGAAGTACCAGGTGGGCGGGGTCAGGCAGTACCAGGTGGGCGGGGTCAGGCAGTACCAGGTGGGTGGGGTCAGGCAGTACCAAGTGGGCGGGGTCAGGCAGTACCAGGTGGGCGGGGTCTAGAAACAGGCTTAATCAGGCACAGCTAAAGCATTTATAATAATAATAATAATAATAATAATAATAATAATAAATAATAGTCCCCTGTAGCTCAGTTGGTAGAGCATGGTGTTTGCAACGCCAGGGTTGTGGGTTCGTTTCCCACGGGGGGGGCCAGTATGAAAAATGTATGCTCTGTGCTCTGTCGCTCTGGATAAGAGCGTCTGCTAAATGACTTAAATGTTATAATTTTGAATCAATCATGCCACACACCGTGCAGCATGCGTCTCAAATGACACTCTATTCCCTACATAGTGCACTACTTTTGACCAGAGCTCTATGGGCCCAGGGGAACACTAGGGAATAGGGTACTATTTGGGATGCAACGTTATGTGGCTCCTATTGAGTTTCATGTAATCGCTGGGCTGCTTGAGCGCGGGCACGTAGTGCATTCCAAAACAAACAAACAAAGGGTTTCCTTCTTGTGAAAATGTTTTTTATCAATTCTCACCCCTGCAGCTAATTATAGCCCATAATAGCCTTGACAGCCTCAAAGGGGATTTCAGAGGTTTTGTTCCATTCTTGTTAAATTCTGTCAAGCTTCTCAACCACGAATCTAAGAGTGAACAGTTACCAGAGCAAAACAAGGTGAACAACTCCCTACTCAAAACAAAAACGTAATGACATGTGATTGAGGAAATCTGGATACGTCAATTCATCCACAGTTATACGACTTGTCATCTGCTTCAATGCAGGAAAGAAGAATAAATACTGTAAGTTGAACATGTGACGCCAATAAACCATCATTAACTGATCGTATCGGGTGTTTTCCCTCTCTCCTGCTCCCTGATAGGCTTACAGGGAGACAGACACAATAGATTGATTTATTCCTCTGAGAAGGACATTCTTTTTCACAGGCTTGTAGATTTACAAACCCCAAACTAACAATTCATCACACCCAGACATTGACATCGATATCACAGGGAGTTGTATATATGATTTATAGACAAGGAAATACCTCATTCTGACAGTTAATTATACTGGTTTCCCCATTCAGACACCACGCCACAGGGAACCTTTATTAACTGTAACAAGATACCGTTTCCTGTATGGTATTCCCAGTTGCTCTTGCCAACTCCATTGCTCGTTGTCACGCCACATTGGCATGTGCTGAGGCTATCACACAGGGGCATGTAAGGACACCAGGTCACCTGCCAAAGAAATATAACAATAGATTAGATTGTAATATATAATGAGAGAGAGAGAGAGAGAGAGAGAGAGAGAGAGAGAGAGAGAGAGAGAGACAAAGAGAGACAGAGACAGAGAGAGAGAGAGAGAGAGAGAGAGAGAGAGAGAGAGAGAGAGAGAGAGAGAGAGAGAGAGAGAGAGAGAGAGAGAGAGAGAGAGAGAGAGAGAGAGAGAGAGAGAGAGAGAGAGAGAGAGAGAGAGAGAGACAGAGACAGAGAGAGAGAGAGAGAGAGAGAGAGAGAGAGAGAGAGAGAGAGAGAGAGAGAGAGAGAGAGAGAGAGACAGAGAGAGCATTGTGCTAGAACATTTTACATTATACAGTTATTTCTATGGTTTTGTTAATATAACCCTGCATAATGTTTGAACTGAGCAATTTAGATCTGAAAGGTGCTTAAGAATGTTTATCAACTCTACATTGATGAAAGTCCAGCTGTCTTGTGAAGAAATGGGGTAACAGTTTAAGGGTAGTGGTTGACCAGTCTTTGTCTCGCGAGGAAGTGGCTGTAGATCGGTTTTTGACTAGATGGTATACAGTTTATGTCAGAATTGACTTTTTGTAGCAGGTTAGGAGAATTTGCGCAGCAGGTTGGGAGAATTAGGTTAAGGTTAGGAAAAGCGTTAGGTTTAGCTAAAATGCAAAGAAAATCTACACTGAACAAAAATATAAATGCAACATGCATTTAAAAGATTTTACTGAGTTACAGTTCATATGAGGAAATCAGTCAATTGAAATAAATTCATTAGGCCCTAATCTATGGATTTCACATGACTGGGAATACAGATATGCATCTGTTGGTCACAGATACCTTTAAAAAAAAGTAGGGGCGAGGATCAGAAAACCATTTAGTATCTGGTGTGACCAGCATTTGCCTCATGCAGCGTGACACATCTCCTTCGCATAGAGTTGATCAGGCTGTTGATTGTGTCCTGTGGAATGTTGTCCTACTCCTCTTCAATGGCTGTGCAAAGTCGCTGGATATTGGTGGGAACTGGAACACGCTGTCGTACACGTCGATCTAGAGCATCCCAAACAGGCTCAATGGGTGACATGTCTGGTGAGTATGCAGGTCATGGAAGAACTGGGACATTTTCAGATTCCAGGAATTGTGTACAGATCCTTGCGACATGGGGCTGTGCATTATCATGCTGGAACATGAGGTGATGACGGTGGATGAATGGCACAACAATGGGCCTCAGGATCTCGTCACGGTATCTCTGTGCATTCAAATTGCCATCGATAAAATGCAATTCTCCATAGCGTATGCCTGCCCATACCATAACCCCACCGCCACTACAGTGCACTCTGTTCACAACGTTGACATCAGCAAACCGCTCGCCCACACAACGCCATACCCCGGTATAGTTGAAACCAGGATTCATCCGTGAAGAGCACACTTCTCCAGGGTGCCAGTGGCCACCGAAGGTGAGCATTTTCCCACTGAAGTCGGTTACGACGCTGAACTGCAGTCAGGTCAAGACCCTGGTGAGGACGACAAGCACGCATTTTAGAGTGGCCTTTTATTTTCCCCAGCACAAGGTGCACCTGTGTAATGATCATGCTGCTTAATCAGCTTCTTGATATGCCACACCTGTCAGGTGGATGGATTATCTTGGCAAAGGAGAAATGCTCACTAACAGGGATGTAAACAAATGTGTGCACCAAATTTGAGCGAAATAAGCTTTTTGTGCGTATTGAATATTTCTGGGATCTTTTATTTCAGCTCATGAAACATGGGACCAACACTTTACGTGTTGCATTTATATTTTTGTTCAGTATATTTTGGACGTCAATTTGGACATAAGCTGTATCCCATCTAGACATCACCCTGCAGATCAAGGCAACAAAACAGTAGCACTTACCTACAACCACCTCTGGCGATCTCTGACCCCTGACCTCAAATCTCTTTGTATCCCCTGGTCAGAGAATTCACACACATACTGTAGTTTAAAACTATGTCTCTGTCATCAATGTATGTGATGTCAGTAACACGATGGTGAGTACAGTAACCGCAACAAAGATACATACAGTGGGGGAAAAAAAGTATTTAGTCAGCCACCAATTGTGCAAGTTCTCCCACTTAAAAAGATGAGAGAGGCCTGTAATTTTCATCATAGGTACACGTCAACTATGACAGACAAAATGAGAGAAAAAAATCCAGAAAATCACATTGTAGGATTTTTAATGAATTTATTTGCAAATTATGGTGGAAAATAAGTATTTGGTCATTAACAAAAGTTTCTCAATACTTTGTTATATACCCTTTGTTGGCAATGACACAGGTCAAACGTTTTCTGTAAGTCTTCACAAGGTTTTCACACACTGTTGCTGGTATTTTGGCCCATTCCTCCATGCAGATCTCCTCTAGAGCAGCGATGGTGAGTACAGTAACCGCAAAACAAAGATACATATGTCAAAGGCTGGAGCTGCGTGACTCATTTTATTGACAGAGCCGTGATTCTATCAGTCTTTCCGGCCTCCAGAAAAAAAACTCCAGCAGAACTTGGCAGTGTCGAGTTACAGAGAGAGAGAGAGGGGGGGGAGGGTTGTGGTTTGTGGTGACGCAGGAACCTATAAGGAAACAGATTAGTATCCAAGGAAATATCTGTTTTGTATTGGTGACTAAGTATTTCTGCTCTTCTCGTATATAGAAAGACAGGTAGCTATATTACCTTTGTACATCCTTGTTCCTGGCTTTGTATCAACCAATGGGAGAGGCCTGTCAGAGTTCACTGGAGCAAAGGCAGTACACGCGAAAATACACACAAATGACTTCACTGGAGTCATTAACCTGCAACACTACTTCACTTTTGTATTTATTTATACTGCTAGAGGGTTAGGGTTATTATTTATACTGCTACATGGTTAGGGTTATTATTTATACTGCTAGAGGGTTAGGGTTATTAATTATACTGCTACATGGTTAGGGTTATTATTTATACTGCCAGAGAGTTAGGGTTATTATTTATACTGCTAGAGGGTTAGGGATATTATTTATACTGCTACATGGTTAGGGTTATTATTTATACTGCTAGAGGGTTAGGGTTATTAATTATACTGCTAGAGGGTTAGGGTTATTATTTATACTGCTACATGGTTAGGGTTATTATTTATACTGCTAGAGGGTTAGGGTTATTATTTATACTGCTAGAGGGTTAGGGTTAGGGTTATTATGTATACTGCTAGAGGGTTAGGGTTATTATTTATACTGCTAGAGGGTTAGGGTTATTATGTATACTGCTAGAGGGTTAGGGTTATCATTTATACTGCTAGAGGGTTAGGGTTATTATTTATACTGCTAGAGGGTTAGGGTTATTATTTATACTGCTAGAGGGTTAGGGTTAGGGTTATTATTTATACTGCTAGAGGGTTAGGGTTATTAATTATACTGCTAGAGGGTTAGGGTTATTATTTATACTGCTACATGGTTAGGGTTATTATTTATACTGCTAGAGGGTTAGGGTTATTATTTATACTGCTAGAGGGTTAGGGTTATTATTTATACTGCTAGAGGGTTAGGGTTAGGGTTATTATGTATACTGCTAGAGGGTTAGGGTTATTATTTATACTGCTAGAGGGTTAGGGTTATTATTTATACTGCTAGAGGGTTAGGGTTAATATTTATACTGCTAGAGGGTGTCAGGCGTCAGTGTGTAGCGGTAGGACGGAGTCAGGCGCAGGACACAGAGCTAGTAGACAACGTACTTTACTCGTGAAAATAAATGAACATAACCTCCACGCAGGGAGTTCAAATCCCGCTCACCAGTCGATGACACCAAACATAGAACAAACAGGCACATAACACAGTGGGAGCCAGAGGGTTAAATAGGGAACAAATCATGGACATAATGGGAACCAGGTGTGTACAATAAAGACAAAACAAGTAGAACACAGAAACATAGATCGGTGGCAGCTAGTACTCCGGTGACGACGAACGCCGAGCAAGGAGGAGGGGCAGCCTCGGCTGAATTATTATTTGGGTTATTATTATTTGGCTGGGTTATTATTTATACTGCTAGAGGGTTAGGGTTATTATTTATACTGCTACATGGTTAGGGTTATTATTTATACTGCTAGAGGGTTATTATTATTTGGCTGGGTTATTATTTATACTGCTAGGGGGTTAGGGTTATTATTTATACTGCTACATGGTTAGGGTTATTATTTATACTGCTAGAGGGTTAGGGTTATTATTTATACTGCTAGAGGGTTAGGGTTATTATTTATACTGCTAGAGGGTTAGGGTTATTATTTATACTGCTAGAGGGTTAGGGTTATTATTTATACTGCTAGAGGGTTAGGGTTATTATTTATACTGCTAGAGGGTTAGGGTTAGGGTTATTATTTATACTGCTACATGGTTAGGGTTATTATTTATACTGCTAGAGGGTTAGGGTTATTATTTATACTGCTAGAGGGTTAGGGATATAATTTATACTGCTAGGGGGTTAGGGTTATTATTTATACTGCTAGAGGGTTAGGGTTATTATTTATACTGCTAGAGGGTTAGGGTTAGGGTTATTATTTATACTGCTAGAGGGTTAGGGTTATTATTTATACTGCTAGAGGGTTAGGGTTATTATTTATACTGCTAGAGGGTTAGGGTTATTATTTATACTGCTAGAGGGTTAGGGTTAATATTTATACTGCTGGAGGGTTAGGGTTATTATTTATACTGCTAGAGGGTTACGGTTAGGGTTATTATTTATACTGCTGGAGGGTTAGGGTTATTATTTATACTGCTGGAGGGTTAGGGTTATTATTTATACTGCTAAAGGGTTAGGGATATAATTTATACTGCTAGGGGGTTATTATTTATACTACTAGAGGGTTATTATTTATGCTGCTAGAGGGTTAGGGTTATTATTTATACTGCTGGAGGGTTAGGGTTATTATTTATACTGCTAGAGGGTTAGGGTTAGGGTTATTATTTATACTGCTGGAGGGTTAGGGTTATTATTTATACTGCTAGAGGGTTAGGGTTATTATTTATACTGCTACATGGTTAGGGTTATTATTTATACTGCTAGAGGGTTAGGGTTATTATTTATACTGCTAGAGGGTTAGGGTTATTATTTATACTGCTAGAGGGTTAGGGTTATTATTTATGCTGCTAGAGGGTTGGGGTTATTATTTATACTGCTAGAGGGTTAGGGTTATTATTTATACTGCTAGAGGGTTAGGGTTATTATTTATACTGCTAGAGGGTTATTATTTATACTGCTAGAGGGTTAGGGTTATTATTTATACTGCTAGAGGGTTAGGGTTAGGGTTATTATTTATACTGTTACATGGTTAGGGTTATTATTTATACTGCTAGAGGGTTAGGGTTAGGGTTATTATTTATACTGCTACATGGTTAGGGCTATTATTTATACTGCTAGAGGGTTAGGGTTATTATTTATACTGCTAGAGGGTTAGGGTTATTATTTATACTGCTAGAGGGTTAGGGTTATTATTTATACTGCTAGAGGGTTAGGGTTATTATTTATACTGCTAGAGGGTTAGGGTTATTATTTATACTGCTAGAGAGTTAGGGTTATTATTTATACTGCTAGAGGGTTAGGGTTATTATTTATACTGCTAGAGGGTTAGGGTTATTATTTATACTGCTACATGGTTAGGGTTATTATTTATACTGCTAGATGGTTAGGGTTAGGGTTATTATTTATACTGCTACATGGTTAGGGTTATTATTTATACCGCTAAAGGGTTAGGGTTATTATTTATACAGCTAGAGGGTTATTATTTATACTGCTAAAGGGTTAGGGTTATTATTTATACAGCTAGAGGGTTATTATTTATACTGCTAGAGGGTTATTATTTATGCTGCTAGAGGGTTAATATTTATACAGCTAGAGGGTTATTATTTATGCTGCTAGAGGGTTATTATTTATGCTGCTAGAGGGTTATTATTTATACTGCTAAAGGGTTAGGGTTATTATTTAT
Organism: Coregonus lavaretus; assembly: GCF_964263955.1. NCBI lineage: Eukaryota > Metazoa > Chordata > Actinopteri > Salmoniformes > Salmonidae > Coregonus > Coregonus lavaretus. The sequence continues at coordinate 59,320,636 of NC_139995.1, forward strand.
ACAGCTAGAGGGTTATTATTTATACCGCTAGAGGGTTATTATTTATACAGCTAGAGGGTTATTATTTATGCTGCTAGAGGGTTATTATTTATACTGCTAGAGGGTTATTATTTATACTGCTAGAGGGTTATTATTTATGCTGCTAGAGGGTTATTATTTATACAGCTAGAGGGTTATTATTTATGCTGCTAGAGGGTTATTATTTATGCTGCTAGAGGGTTATTATTTATACTGCTAAAGGGTTAGGGTTATTATTTATACAGCTAGAGGGTTATTATTTATACTGCTAGAGGGTTATTATTTATACAGCTAGAGGGTTATTATTTATACTGCTAGAGGGTTATTATTTATACTGCTAGAGGGTTATTATATATACTGCTAAAGGGTTAGGGTTATTATTTATACAGCTAGAGGGTTATTATTTATACTGCTAGAGGGTTATTATTTATACAGCTAGAGGGTTATTATTTATACTGCTAAAGGGTTAGGGTTATTATTTATACAGCTAGAGGGTTATTATTTATACTGCTAGAGGGTTATTATTTATACAGCTAGAGGGTTATTATTTATACTGCTAGAGGGTTATTATTTATACTGCTAGAGGGTTATTATATATACTGCTAAAGGGTTAGGGTTATTATTTATACAGCTAGAGGGTTATTATTTATACTGCTAGAGGGTTATTATTTATGCAGCTAGAGGGTTATTATTTATACTGCTAAAGGGTTAGGGTTATTATTTATACAGCTAGAGGGTTATTATTTATACTGCTAGAGGGTTATTATTTATACAGCTAGAGGGTTATTATTTATACTGCTAGAGGGTTATTATTTATACTGCTAGAGGGTTATTATTTATACAGCTAGAGGGTTATTATTTATGCTGCTAAAGGGTTAGGGTTATTATTTATACAGCTAGAGGGTTATTATTTATGCTGCTAGAGGGTTATTATTTATACAGCTAGAGGGTTATTATTTATGCTGCTAGAGGGTTATTATTTATACTGCTAGAGGGTTATTATTTATACTGCTAAAGGGTTAGGGTTATTATTTGTACAGCTAGAGGGTTATTATTTATACTGCTAGAGGGTTATTATTTATACAGCTAGAGGGTTATTATTTATACTGCTAAAGGGTTAGGGTTATTATTTATACAGCTAGAGGGTTATTATTTATACTGCTAGAGGGTTATTATTTATGCTGCTAGAGGGTTATTATTTATACTGCTAGAGGGTTATTATTTATACAGCTAGAGGGTTATTATTTATACTGCTAAAGGGTTAGGGTTATTATTTATACAGCTAGAGGGTTATTATTTATACTGCTAGAGGGTTATTATTTATACAGCTAGAGGGTTATTATTTATACTGCTAGAGGGTTATTATTTATACTGCTAGAGGGTTATTATTTATACTGCTAGAGGGTTATTATTTATACTGCTAGAGGGTTATTATTTATACTGCTAGAGGGTTATTATTTATACTACTGGAGGGTTTCTGTTGTCGGTTGGAAATCCTGATCCACTATTATGTATTAATATTGCTGATCCTGTAGATGCTGCGCACTGCACAGAACACCAGAATAATTATAACCGTGAATGATTGTAATGTTATCAAGGAATGTTTGTCTATGTGTCAATTAATCCCCTATGGGGTGGGCTGTCAGCTGGCGATTTGACCATGTTATTCACACAAATAACTTCACTGGAGCAAAGGCATCACGTATACCTGTTCAAATGTTACTGGTCATTATTCCATAAGAATATCTACAAGAGAGCGCAGCAGTCTAAGGCCATCACTACAGGCCCCGGGTTCCATCCCAGACTGCATTGCAGCCGGACGTGACCGGGAGATCCCACGAGGCGGCGCACAATTGGCCCAGCGTCGTCCGGGTTAGCGGAGGATTTGGCCGGCTGGGAGTTGCATAAACGTCTGCAATAGATTGTCCTGTCATTAATAGTTTATTCAGCTAAAACATTCAAAAATGTTCCTTTCAAGGACATCCTTGTGGGTGTTTGTGTGTGTGTGGTCACATTCAACCTTGCCTGGGGAGGGCGACCAAGGCAGCCGCTGCAGGAATGTCCAGCTGGTCGGAGTGCTATGCCAGGGAGGTCAGGGCTTCAGGGGGCCTGGGGGGGCCTGGGGGGGCCTGGGGGGGCCTGGAGGGGCCTGGAGGGGCCTGGGGGGGCCTGGAGGGGCTTGGAGGGGCCTGGAGGGGCCTGGGGGGGCCTGGGGGGGCCTGGGGGGGCCTGGAGGGGCCTGGGGGGGCCTGGGGGGGCCTGGAGGGGCCTGGGGGGGCCTGGGGGGGCCTGGAGGGGCCTGGGGGGGCCTGGGGGGGCCTGGAGGGGCCTGGGGGGGCCTGGGGGGGCCTGGAGGGGCCTGGGGGGGAGGGGCCTGGGGGGGCCTGGGGGGGCCTGGGGGGGGCCTGGAGGGGCCTGGAGGGGCCTGGGGGGGCCTGGGGGGGCCTGGAGGGGCCTGGGGGGGGCCTGGGGGGGCCTGGAGGGGCCTGGGGGGGCCTGGGGGGGCCTGGAGGGGCCTGGGGGTGCCTGGAGGGGCCTGGGGGGGCCTGGGGGGGCCTGGGGGGGCCTGGGGGGGCCTGGGGGGGCCTGGAGGGGACTGGGGGGGCCTGGAGGGGACTGGGGGGGCCTGGGGGGGCCTGGAGGGGCCTGGAGGGGCCTGGGGGGGCCTGGGGGGGCCTGGAGGGGCCTGGGGGGGCCTGGGGGGGCCTGGGGGGGCCTGGAGGGGCCTGGAGGGGCCTGGGGGGGCCTGGGGGGGCCTGGGGGGGCCTGTAGGGGCCTGGAGGGGCCTGGGGGGGCCTGGAGGGGCCTGGGGGGGCCTGGAGGGGCCTGGAGGGGCCTGGGGGAGGGGCCTGGGGGGGCCTGGGGGGGCCTGGAGGGGCCTGGAGGGGCCTGGGGGGGCCTGGAGGGGCCTGGGGGGGCCTGGGGGGGCCTGGAGGGGCCTGGAGGGGCCTGGGGGGGCCTGGAGGGGCCTGGGGGGGCCTGGGGGGGCCTGGGGGGGCCTGGAGGGGCCTGGAGGGGCCTGGGGGGGCCTGGGGGGGCCTGGGGGGGCCTGGAGGGGCCTGGGGGGGCCTGGGGGGGCCTGGGGGGGCCTGGAGGGGCCTGGAGGGGCCTGGGGGAGGGGCCTGGGGGGGCCTGGAGGGGCCTGGGGGGGCCTGGGGGGGCCTGGGGGGGCCTGGAGGGGCCTGGAGGGGCCTGGAGGGGCCTGGGGGGGCCTGGGGGGGAGGGGCCTGGAGGGGCCTGGAGGGGCCTGGGGGGGCCTGGGGGGGAGGGGCCTGGAGGGGCCTGGAGGGGCCTGGGGGGGCCTGGGGGGGAGGGGCCTGGAGGGGCCTGGAGGGGCCTGGGGGGGCCTGGGGGGGAGGGGACTGGAGGGGCCTGGGGGGGCCTGGGGGGGCCTGGAGGGGCCTGGAGGGGCCTGGGGGGGCCTGGGGGGGCCTGGGGGGGCCTGGGGGGGCCTGGGGGGGCCTGGAGGGGCCTGTGTCTCTTTCAGGAGAATAAGTGTGTCTGTGTCCAGTGTGGCTCAGTTGGTAGAGGATACATGGTACTTGCAACGGCAGGGTTGCGGGTTCATTTCCCACGGGGGGGGGGACCAGTACAAAAAAGTATGAAAACGTATGCTCTGTAACTCGTTCTGGATAAGAGCGTCTTCTAAAATGCAAACGTGTATTCGTGTGCCTCTGTCAGTAGAATACCACCCAGCCATATCTTTAATTAGATCATCCTGTTGTTGTGGGAATTTTGAGTATATTCAAGGTTTACAAAGGCGGTAACACTTTACTTGACATCCAGCGCAAGTAACATGTCATAACCATGTCATAATGTGACATAACTTGTCATAAAATGGTCATAAGAAACTGTCATGACACATATTGTATATTTAGACCTGTTGTGACATATGTTGCGTTGTTTTATGGCTGGTTATGACATCTACATAAGAGTGTCAAAACCCACACTCATTAAAATGTGTTTTTTTCCCTGCCGAGAAGTTTCCTTCCGTTTGAAAGTTTGTTTCTTAAGTCCTTTGTTCATGTTGTAATATTTGGGTCGTGACAGTGTTATGACCGTATTATGACAGGATATCACAAGCTATGTCACCTGCTATGTCAGCACCTCTAAATTACAGTTACTCTATAATGTAGTTTCCCTCTTAGCGTAAGAAAACACCTCTAAATTACAGTTACTGTAATATCTTGTTGCCCAAAGTTGACAAATGACTTTTGACATTTGACTTTTGGAAAGTTATTTTCCTGCCCAGCATGTTTCCATAAATACCTGGATGAACAAAAGAAGAACGCTTCAAAAAAGTACAAGCTGACCAATGAAGTCAGACTGAAGGAAGTAAAACAGAAAAAAAAGATATAAAATACTTCACGTGTCACAGAACAAAGGTACACCCATTACTCTGTACTTGTGGGGAATTATTTTGTTTCCTGTTTGAATACAGAAAAAGTCTGTATTGTCAGTCTGTCTTGTAATAATGGAATGGTTTCATAGATCTTGCAATCACAAAAACGTTTGTTTGTCAAGACTGGGTCAATGTTCTTTGAGATAATATAGTTCAGCAAACTGTAACAGTCATCATGGTCATTTGAGTCCTACTAAGGTCAGTTTCTCTTGTCTCAGCATGTGACTATGGGTTTCCTTTTCTGTGAGAAGTCCTGTTTGAAAATGTAAAATGACCACATTACTAGGGTTATAATGCAGCAGAAGAAATATGAGGATGTACTTTTCCAGTTACAACACCACCTCTGGCCTTTACACACACACACACACACACACCACTACCTCTGGCTGGCCTTTCTACCACTGTGCTATGTTTACTCTGCATGCTGGCTGACCCTGGGACAGAGAGGAGAGAGGAGGGGAGAGGAGGGGAGGGGAGGGGAGGGGATGGGAGGGGAGGAGAGGAGAGGAGAGGAGAGGAGAGGAGAGGAGAGGAGAGGAGAGGAGAGGAGAGGAGAGGAGAGGAGAGGAGAGGAGAGGAGAGGAGAGGAGAGGAGAGGAGAGGAGAGGAGAGGAGAGGAGAGGAGAGGAGAGGAGAGGAGAGGAGAGAGAGAGGGGAGAGGGGAGAGGGGAGAGGAGAGACGAGAGAGGAGAGACAAGACGAGACGAGAGGAGCGAGGAGAGAGGGTAGAGGACAGGGTAGAGGAGAGAGTAAAAGAGAGAGGAGAGAGGAGAGCGGAGAGAGTCAAGTGATCATTCCTCCTGGGGCCCTGAGCTTCAAGGACTAATAGATAGCAGGACCTTGATGAGACCATGATGAGAACGCTAACCCTTGATGGGACCATGATGATAATTCTAACCTTTACATTTACATTACATTTTAGTCATTTAGCAGATGCTCTTATCCAGAGCGACTTACAGTTAGTGAGTGCATACATTATTTATTTTTAATTTTTCATACTGGGAATCGAACCCACAACCCTGGCGCCACTCGGGAGTCTATCATCATAGTCTTTAATGAGACTATGATGATAATCCTAACCCTAAACCTTGATTTTATTTATTTTATTTTTAATTTCACCTTTATTTAACCAGGTAAGCCAGTTGAGAACAAGTTCTAATTTACAACTGCGACCTGGCCAAGATAAAGCAAAGCAGTGCGATTAAAAACAACAACAACACAGAGTTACATATGGAATAAACAAAACGTACAGTCAATAACACAATAGAAAATCTATATACAGTGTGTGCAAATGTAGCAAGTTATGGAGGTAAGGCAATAAATAGGCCATAGTGCAAAATAATTATAATTTAGTATTAACACTGGAGTGATAGATGTGCAAAATATGATGTGCAAATAGAGATACTGGGGTGCAAATTAGCAAAATAAATAACAATATGGGGATGAGGTAGTTGGGTGGGCTAATTATAGAAAGGCTGTGTACAGGTGCAGTGATCGGTAAGCTGCTCTGACAACTGATGCTTAAAGTTAGTGAGGGAGATAAGAGTCTCCAGCTTCAGAGATTTGTGCAGTTCGTTCCAGTCATTGGCAGCAGAGAACTGGAAGGAATGGCGGCCAAAGGAGGTGTTGGCTTTGGGGACTAGCCTTTAGGTCTCTCTGACTAGCCTCCAGGTCTCCCTGACTAGCCTCCAGGTCTCCCTGACTAGCCTCCAGGTCTCCCTGACTAGCCTCCAGGTCTCTCTGACTAGCCTCCAGGTCTCTCTGACTGGCCTTTAGGTCTCTCTGACTGGCCTTTAGGTCTCTCTGACTAGCCTCCAGGTCTCTCTGACTAGCTTCCAGGTCTCTCTGACTAGCCTCCAGGTCTCTCTGACTAGCCTTTAGGTCTCTCTGACTAGCCTCCATGTCTCTCTGACTAGCCTCCAGGTCTCTCTGACTAGCCTCCAGGTCTCCCTGACTAGCCTCCAGGTCTCTCTGACTAGCCTCCAGGTCTCTCTGACTAGCCTCCAGGTCTCTCTGACTAGCCTTTAGGTCTCTCTGACTAGCCTCCAGGTCTCCCTGACTAGCCTCCAGGTCTCTCTGACTAGCCTCCAGGTCTCCCTGACTGGCCTTTAGGTCTCTCTGACTAGCCTTTAGGTCTCTCTGACTAGCCTTTAGGTCTCTCTGACTAGCCTCCAGGTCTCTCTGACTAGCCTCCAGGTCTCTCTGACTAGCCTCCAGGTCTCCCTGACTGGCCTTTAGGTCTCTCTGACTAGCCTTTAGGTCTCTCTGACTAGCCTTTAGGTCTCTCTGACTAGCCTCCAGGTCTCTCTGACTGGCCTTTAGGTCTCTCTGACTAGCCTTTAGGTCTCTCTGACTAGCCTTTAGGTCTCTCTGACTAGCCTTTAGGTCTCCCTGACTAGCCTTTAGGTCTCTCTGACTAGCCTTTAGGTCTCTCTGACTAGCCTTTAGGTCTCCCTGACTAGCCTTTAGGTCTCTCTGACTAGCCTTTAGGTCTCTCTGACTAGCCTTTAGGTCTCTCTGACTAGCCTTTAGGTCTCCCTGACTAGCCTTTAGGTCTCTCTGACTAGCCTTTAGGTCTCCCTGACTAGCCTCCAGGTCTCCCTGACTAGCCTTTAGGTCTCTCTGACTAGCCTTTAGGTCTCTCTGACTAGCCTCCATGTCTCTCTGACTAGCTTCCAGGTCTCTCTGACTAGCCTCCATGTCTCTCTGACTAGCCTCCAGGTCTCCCTGACTAGCCTCCAGGTCTCCCTGACTGGCCTCCAGGTCTCCCTGACTAGCCTCCAGGTCTCCCTGACTAGCCTCCAGGTCTCCCTGACTGGCCTCCAGGTCTCTCTGACTAGCCTTTAGGTCTCTCTGACTAGCCTCCAGGTCTCTCTGACTAGCCTCCAGGTCTCTCTGACTAGCCTCCAGGTCTCTCTGACTAGCCTTTAGGTCTCTCTGACTAGCCTTTAGGTCTCTCTGACTAGCCTCCAGGTCTCCCTGACTAGCCTTTAGGTCTCTCTGACTAGCCTTTAGGTCTCTCTGACTAGCCTCCATGTCTCTCTGACTAGCTTCCAGGTCTCTCTGACTAGCCTCCATGTCTCTCTGACTAGCTTCCAGGTCTCTCTGACTAGCCTTTAGGTCTCTCTGACTAGCCTCCATGTCTCTCTGACTAGCTTCCAGGTCTCTCTGACTAGCCTCCAGGTCTCTCTGACTAGCCTCCAGGTCTCCCTGACTAGCCTCCAGGTCTCTCTGACTAGCCTTTAGGTCTCTCTGACTAGCCTCCAGGTCTCTCTGACTAGCCTTTAGGTCTCTCTGACTAGCCTTTAGGTCTCTTTGACTAGCCTCCAGGTCTCTCTGACTAGCCTCCATGTCTCTCTGACTAGCCTCCAGGTCTCTCTGACTAGCCTCCATGTCTCTCTGACTAGCCTCCAGGTCTCTCTGACTAGCCTTTAGGTCTCTCTGACTAGCCTCCAGGTCTCTCTGACTAGCTTCCAGGTCTCTCTGACTAGCCTCCAGGTCTCTCTGACTAGCCTCCAGGTCTCTCTGACTAGCCTTTAGGTCTCTCTGACTAGCCTCCAGGTCTCCCTGACTAGCCTCCAGGTCTCTCTGACTAGCCTCCAGGTCTCCCTGACTAGCCTCCAGGTCTCCCTGACTGGCCTTTAGGTCTCTCTGACTAGCCTCCAGGTCTCTCTGACTAGCTTCCAGGTCTCTCTGACTAGCCTCCAGGTCTCCCTGACTGGCCTTTAGGTCTCTCTGACTAGCCTCCAGGTCTCTCTGACTAGCCTTTAGGTCTCTCTGACTAGCCTCCAGGTCTCTCTGACTAGCCTTTAGGTCTCTCTGACTAGCCTCCAGGTCTCTCTGACTAGCCTCCAGGTCTCTCTGACTGGCCTTTAGGTCTCTCTGACTAGCCTTTAGGTCTCTCTGACTAGCCTCCAGGTCTCTCTGACTAGCCTTTAGGTCTCTCTGACTAGCCTCCAGGTCTCTCTGACTAGCCTTTAGGTCTCTCTGACTAGCCTCCAGGTCTCTCTGACTAGCCTCCAGGTCTCTCTGACTGGCCTTTAGGTCTCTCTGACTAGCCTTTAGGTCTCTCTGACTAGCCTCCAGGTCTCCCTGACTAGCCTCCAGGTCTCTCTGACTAGCCTCCAGGTCTCTCTGACTGGCCTTTAGGTCTCCCTGACTAGCCTCCAGGTCTCCCTGACTAGCCTTTAGGTCTCTCTGACTAGCCTCCAGGTCTCTCTGACTAGCCTTTAGGTCTCTCTGACTAGCCTCCAGGTCTCCCTGACTAGCCTCCAGGTCTCCCTGACTAGCCTTTAGGTCTCTCTGACTAGCCTCCAGGTCTCTCTGACTAGCCTTTAGGTCTCTCTGACTGGCCTTTAGGTCTCTCTGACTAGCTTCCAGGTCTCTCTGACTAGCCTCCAGGTCTCTCTGACTAGCCTCCAGGTCTCCCTGACTAGCCTCCAGGTCTCTCTGACTAGCCTTTAGGTCTCTCTGACTAGCCTCCAGGTCTCTCTGACTAGCCTTTAGGTCTCTCTGACTAGCCTCCAGGTCTCTCTGACTAGCCTTTAGGTCTCTCTGACTAGCCTTTAGGTCTCTCTGACTAGCCTCCAGGTCTCTCTGACTAGCCTCCATGTCTCTCTGACTAGCTTCCAGGTCTCTCTGACTAGCCTCCAGGTCTCCCTGACTGGCCTTTAGGTCTCTCTGACTAGCCTCCAGGTCTCTCTGACTAGCTTCCAGGTCTCTCTGACTAGCCTCCAGGTCTCCCTGACTGGCCTTTAGGTCTCTCTGACTAGCCTCCAGGTCTCTCTGACTAGCCTTTAGGTCTCTCTGACTAGCCTCCAGGTCTCTCTGACTAGCCTTTAGGTCTCTCTGACTAGCCTCCAGGTCTCTCTGACTAGCCTCCAGGTCTCTCTGACTGGCCTTTAGGTCTCTCTGACTAGCCTTTAGGTCTCTCTGACTAGCCTCCAGGTCTCTCTGACTAGCCTTTAGGTCTCTCTGACTAGCCTCCAGGTCTCTCTGACTAGCCTTTAGGTCTCTCTGACTAGCCTCCAGGTCTCTCTGACTAGCCTCCAGGTCTCTCTGACTGGCCTTTAGGTCTCTCTGACTAGCCTTTAGGTCTCTCTGACTAGCCTCCAGGTCTCCCTGACTAGCCTCCAGGTCTCTCTGACTAGCCTCCAGGTCTCTCTGACTGGCCTTTAGGTCTCCCTGACTAGCCTCCAGGTCTCCCTGACTAGCCTTTAGGTCTCTCTGACTAGCCTCCAGGTCTCTCTGACTAGCCTTTAGGTCTCTCTGACTAGCCTCCAGGTCTCCCTGACTAGCCTCCAGGTCTCCCTGACTAGCCTTTAGGTCTCTCTGACTAGCCTCCAGGTCTCTCTGACTAGCCTTTAGGTCTCTCTGACTGGCCTTTAGGTCTCTCTGACTAGCCTTTAGGTCTCTCTGACTAGCCTTTAGGTCTCTCTGACTAGCCTTTAGGTCTCTCTGACTAGCCTTTAGGTCTCTCTTACTGGCCTTTAGGTCTCTCTGACTAGCCTCCAGGTCTCTCTGACTAGCCTCCAGGTCTCCCTGACTAGCCTTTAGGTCTCTCTGACTAGCCTTTAGGTCTCTCTGACTAGCCTTTAGGTCTCTCTGACTAGCCTCCAGGTCTCCCTGACTGGCCTTTAGGTCTCTCTGACTAGCATCCAGGTCTCTCTGACTGGCCTTTAGGTCTCTCTGACTAGCCTCCAGGTCTCTCTGACTAGCCTTTAGGTCTCTCTGACTAGCCTCCAGGTCTCTCTGACTAGCCTTTAGGTCTCTCTGACTGGCCTTTAGGTCTCTCTGACTAGCCTTTAGGTCTCTCTGACTAGCCTCCAGGTCTCCCTGACTAGCCTCCAGGTCTCCCTGACTAGCCTCCAGGTCTCTCTGACTAGCCTCCAGGTCTCTCTGACTAGCCTTTAGGTCTCTCTGACTAGCCTTTAGGTCTCCCTGACTAGCCTCCAGGTCTCCCTGACTAGCCTTTAGGTCTCTCTGACTAGCCTCCAGGTCTCTCTGACTAGCCTTTAGGTCTCTCTGACTAGCCTCCAGGTCTCCCTGACTAGCCTCCAGGTCTCCCTGACTAGCCTTTAGGTCTCTCTGACTAGCCTCCAGGTCTCTCTGACTAGCCTTTAGGTCTCTCTGACTAGCCTCCAGGTCTCTCTGACTAGCCTTTAGGTCTCTCTGACTAGCCTCCAGG
>NC_139995.1:59336242-59361242 GCF_964263955.1 Coregonus lavaretus
AGCAATTAGGGTTAAGTGCCTTGCTCAAGGGCACATCGACAGATTTTTCACCTAGTTGGCTCGGGGATTAGAACCAGCGACCTTTCGGTTACTGGCACAACGCTCTTAACCACTAAGCTACCTGCTTAGAGAGTTTTCATCTATATTTTTCATAGCTGTCTATTTACCACCACAAACCAATGCTGGCATTAAGATTTCACTGAATGAGCTGTATAAGGCCAAAAGTCAACAGGAATACGCTCATCCAGAGGCAGCGCTCCTAGTGGCCGGGGACTTTAATGCAGGGAAACTTAAATCCGTTCTACCTAATTTCTACCAGCATGTTAAATGTGCAACCAGAGGAAAAAAAACTCTAGACCACCTTTACTCCACACACAGAGACACATACAAAGCTCTCCCTCGCCCTCCATTTGGCAAATCTAACCATAACTCTATCCTCCTGATTCCTGCTTATAAGCAAAAACTAAAGCAGGAAGCACCAGTGACTCAGTTAATAAAAAAGTGGTCAGATGACGCAGATGCTAAGCTACAGGACTGTTTTGCTAGCACAGACTGGAACATGTTCCGGGATTCTTCAGATAGCATTGAGGAGTACACCACATCAGTCACTGGCTTCATCAATAAGTGCATCGATGATGTCGTCCCCACAGTGACCGTATGTACATATCCCAACCAGAAGCCATGGATTACAGGAAACATCTGCACTGAGCTAAAGGGTAGAGCTGCCGCTTTCAAGGAGCGGGACTCTAACCCGGACGCTTATAAGAAATCCCGCTATGCCCTCCGACGAACCATCAAACAGGCAAAGAGTCAATACAGGACTAAGATTGAATCGAACTACACCGGCTCTGACGCTCGTCGGATGTGGCAGGGCTTGAAAACTATTACAGACTACAAAGGGAAGCACAGCCGCAAGCTGCCCAGAGACACGAGCCTACCAGATGAGCTAAACCACTTCTATGCTCGCTTCGAGGCAAGCAACACTGAAGCATGCATGAGAGCACCAGCTGTTCCGGATGACTATGTGATCACGCTCTCCGTAGCCGATGTGAGTAAGACTTTTAAGCAGGTCAACATTCACAAGGCCGCAGGGCCAGACGGATTACCAGGACGTGTACTCCGAGCATGTGCTGACCAACTGGCAAGTGTCTTCACTGACATTTTCAACATGTCCCTGACTGAGTCTGTAATACCAACATGTTTCAAGCAGACCACCATAGTCCCCGTGCCCAAGGACACTAAGATAACCTGCCTAAATGACTACTGACCCGTAGCACTGACGCCTGTAGCCATGAAGTGCTTTGAAAGGCTGGTCATGGCTCACATCAACACCATTATCCCAGAAACCCTAGACCCACTCCAATTTGCATACCGCTCCAACAGATCCACAGATGATGCAATCTCTATTGCACTCCACACTGCCCTTTCCCACCTGGACAAGAGGAACACCTATGTGAGAATGCTATTCATTGACTACAGCTCAGCATTCAACACCATAGTGCCCTCAAAGCTCATCACTAAGCTAAGTTATCCTGGGACTAAACACCTCCCTCTGCAACTGGATCCAGGACTTCCTGATAGGCCGCCCCCAGGTGGTAAGGGTAGGTAACAACACATCTGCCACACTGATCCTCAACACGGGGGCCCCTCAGGGGTGCGTGCTCAGTCCCCTCCTGTACTCCCTGTTCACCCATGACTGCATGGCCAGGCACGACTCCAACACCATCATTAAATTTGCTGACGACACAACAGTGGTAGGCCTGATCACCGACAACGATGAGACAGCCTATAGGGAGGAGGTCAGAGACCTGGCCGTGTGGTGCCAGGATAACAACCTCTCCCTCAACGTGCTTAAGACAAAGGAGATGATTGTGGACTACAGGAAAAAAAAGAGGACTGAGCACGCCCCCATTCTCATCGACGGGGCTGTAGTGGAACAGGTTGAGAGCTTCAAGTTCCTTGGTGTCCACATCACCAACAAACTATCATGGTCCAAACACACCAAGACAGTCGTGAAGAGGGCACGACAAACCCTATTCCCCCTCAGGAGACTGAAAAGATTCGGCATGGGTCCTCAGATCCTCAAAAAATTCTACAGCTGCACCATCGAGAGCATCCTGACTGGTTGCATCACCGCCTGGTATGACAACTGCTTTGCCTCCGACCGCAAGACACTACAGAGGGTAGTGCGTACGGCCCAGTACATCACTGGGGCCAAGCTTTCTGCCATCCAGGACCTCTATACCAGCCGGTGTCAGAAGAAGGCCCTCAAAATTGTCAAAGACTCCAGCCACCCTAGTCATAGACTGTTCTCTCTGCTACCGCACGGCAAGCGGTACCGGAGTGCCAAGTCTAGGTCCAAAAGACTTCTCAACAGCTTCTACCCCCAAGCCATAAGACTCCTGAACAGCTAATCATGGCTACCCGGACTATTTGCACTGCCCCCCCACCCCATCTTTTTACGCTGCTGCTACTCTGTTAATTATTTATGCATATTCACTTTAACTCTACCCACATGTACATATTATTTCAACTACCTCAACTAGCCGGTGCCCCCACACATTGACTCTGCACCGGTACCCCCCTGTATATATAGCCTCCCTACTGTTATTTTATTTTACTTCTGCTCTTTTTTTCTCAACACTTTTTTGTTGTTGTTTTATTTTACTTTTTTATTAAAAATAAATGCACTGTTGGTTAAGGGCTGTAAGTAAGCATTTCACTGTAATGTCTGCACCTGTTGTATTCGGCGCATGTGGCCAATAACATTTGATTTGATTTGATTTTGAGTAGTACACAGTGTTGTATGAGATCTTCAGTTTCTTGACAATTTCTCGCATGGAATCGCCTTCATTTTTCAGAACAAGAATAGACTGACGAGTTTCAGAAGAAAGTTCTTTGTTTCTGGCCATTTTGAGCCTGTAATCGAACCCACAATTGCTGATGCTCCAGATATTCAACTAGTCTCAAGAAGGCCAGATTTATTGGTTCTTTAATCAGCACAACAGTTTTCAGCTGTACTAATATAATTGCAAAATGGTTTTCTAATGATCAATTAGCCTTTTAAAATGATAACCTTGGATTTGTCATGTCTCCTCCCGTTGCTCCCTTTCGCCGGTCTACTGAGCCACCGGTCTGAGCGCACCACCTCGGCAACACCGGAATGGAAACCCAACGCACCCTACCCACCTCCAGCGCACCTGCACCTCATCATCTCATCACCACCCCTATATAGCCCTGGACTGTTCAGTGTTGTGTTGTGTGTGATTGTTAGTGTCATGTCGTGTACTCACGCTTTGTTGTTCTCTTGCTCAGTGTTAAGTAAACCTTTATATTGTTGATTTCTGCGTCTGCGTCCTGCCTCTTCGTATCCTCAGTACTCGTCACAGAATCACACACCAATCACGAAGATGGATGCAGCAGGTAATCCTCCTGGAGTTTCCCAGCGCCTGGATCAGCACCAGCAGCAGATTGCCCAGCTGAACGCCGCCATGCAGGAAGTGCTCCAAACGCTGCATAAACTGACCATCGTTTTGGTTCCACCTCAGGGAGCGGCGAGTGCATCCAGTCCACCTCCTCCCGGGCTATCACCAATGTCTGAGGGACCCCTTGCCCTGCCGGAGCACTATGACGGGAAAACAACGAAATGTAGAGTCTTCCTGCTACAGGTTTCAATGTATCTGGCGCATCAGCGTGGGGCATCTCCATCGGACCAAGCCAGGATAGCGCTGGTGATTTCACTACTGAAGGGAAAGGCACTGGATTGGTCCACGACAGTCTGGGAAGGACCGTGTTCGATCATCCCACGGAGGGAAAGGACGTTGCCCACCGTGCCACTGCCTTCTCCGCTACACGTCACCTCGCTGGACAATAAACCACTTGGATCAGGCACCATTACGCACGTCACTCTCCCCATCACCATCACCATTTCCCACACTACTGGAGCAGCACGAGGAGCTGTCATTCCACATCGTCACGTCACCCCTTCACCGGATCGTCTTGGGATTGCCCGGTACTTTAACAAGTTGGACCTGAGGAGTGCCTACAACCTGATCCGAATCCAGGAAGGAGACGAGTGGAAGACGGCATTCAGCACTACCTCAGGCCACTATAAATACTGCGTCATGCCCTACGGCCTCGCCAACGCACCTTCCGTGTTCCAGTCCTTCGTCAATGACGTGTTCCGAGACATGCTGAGTAGACAGGTGGTGGTGTACAGTCGTGGTCAAAGGTTTAGAGAATGACACAAGTATTGGTCTTCACAAAGTTTGCTGCTTCAGTGGTTTTAGATATTTTTGTCAGATGTTACTATGGTATAATTACAAGCATTCCATAAGTGTCAAAGGCTTGTATTGACAATTACATTAAGTTTATGCAAAGAGTCAATATTTGCAGTGCTGATCCTTCTTTTTCAAGACCTCTGCAATCCGCCCTGGCATGCTGTCAATTAACTTCCTGACTGATGGCAGCACATTCTTACATAATCAATGCTTGGAGTTTGTCAGAATTTGTGGGTTTTTGTTTGTCCACCCGCCTCTTGAGGATCGACCACAAATTCTCAATGGGATTAAGGTCTGGGGAGTTTCCTGGCCATGGACCCAAAATGTCGATGTTTTGTACCCCGAGCCACTTAGTTATCACTTTCACTCGCTGTGTTCTGCAGCACTCCACCAATCAGGCCTTTATGGTAAAGTGGCCAGACGGAAGCCACTCCTCAGTAAAAGGCATATGCCAGTCCGCTTGGAGTTTGACAAAAGAGCGCTCAGGACCTCAGACTGGGGTGAAGGTTTACAGAACAACGACCCTAAGCACACAGCCAAGACAATACAGGAGTGGCTTCGGGACAAGTCTCTAAATGTCCTTAAATGGCTCAGCCAGAGCCCAGACTTGAACCCGATCTAACATCTCTGGAGACACCTGAAAATAGCTGTGCAGCGACACTCCCCATCCAACCTGACAGAGCTTGAGAGGATCTGCAGAGAAGAATGGGAGAAACTCCCCAAATACAGGTGTGCCAAGCTTGTAGCGTCATACCCAAGAAGACTCGAGGCTGTAATCGCTACCAAAGGTGCTTCAACAAAGTACTGAGTAAAGGCATTGAAGACGTACGTAAATGTGATGTTTCCGTTTTTATATTGAATACATTTGCAAACATTTATAAAAACCAGTTTTTGCTTTGTCATTATGGGGTATGTGTGTAGATTGATGAGGGGGAAAAAACTATTTAATCCATTTAGAATAAGGCTGTAACGTAACAAAATGTGGAAAAAGTCAAGGGGTTTGAATACTTTCCAAAGGCACTGTACATGTTATCAGGTCAGTATCTCATAGCCAGCTATATACAGTTGAAGTCGGGAGTTTACATACACTTACGTTGGAGTCATTAAAACTAGTTTTTCAACCACTCCAAAAATGTATTGTTAACAAAACTATAGTTTTGGCAAGTCGGTTAGGCCATCTACTTTGTGCATGACACAAGTAATTTTTCCAACAATTGTTTACAGACAGATTCTTTCACTTATAATTCACTGTATCACAATTCCAGTGGGTCAGAGGTTTGCATACACTAAGTTGACTGTGCCTTTAAACCGCTTGGAAAATTCCAGAAAATGATGTCATGGCTTTAGAAGCTTCTGATAGGCTAATTGACATCATTTGAGTCAATTGGAGGTGTACCTGTGGATGTATTTCAAGGCCTACCTTCAAACTGCCTCTTTGCTTGACATCATGGGAAAATCAAAAGAAATCAGCCTTGGGAGCAATTTCCAAACGCCTGAACGTACCACGTTCATCTGTACAAACAATAGTATGCAAGTATAAACACCATGGGACCACGCAGCCGTCATACCGCTCAGGAAGGAGACGCGTTCTGTCTCCTAGAGATGAACGTACTTTGATGCTTTGGCTAGACCGAGTGGCACAGTGGTCTAAGGCACTGCATCGCAGTGCTAGCTGTGCCACTAGAGATCCTGGTTCAAATCCAGGCTCTGTCGTAGCCGGCCGTGACCGGGAGACCCATGGGGCGGTGCATAATTGGCCCAGCGTCGTCCAGGGTAGGGGAGGGAATGGCCGGCAGGGATGTAGCTCAGTTGGTAGAGCATTGCGTTTGCAACGCCAGGGTTGTGGGTTCAATTCCCACGGGGGGCCAGTATAAAAAAAATATAAATAATGTATGCACGCACTAACTGTAAGTTGCTCTGGATAAGAGTGTCTGCTAAATGACTAAAATGTAAATGTAAGGTGTATATATTTACCACCCCAAAAAAGATATATGCGGGATTGGAAATGATGCAGAGAATTACATTGATAGAAGCCACAATGTATCTGCTATATTAAAGCTGACCTACCCCCGCCCCATAGAGTTATGGTCAGATTTGCCAAATAGAGGGCATTGAAGAGCTTTGTATGCATTTCTGTGTGTGGAGTAAAGGTGATCTAGAGTTTTTTCCCCTCTAGTTGCACAGGTGACACGCTCATAGAAATTAGGTTAAAATGGATTTCAGTTTCCCTGCATTAAAATAACCGGCCACTAGGAGCGCCGCCTCTGGATGAGCATTTTCCTGTTTGCTTATGGCCCTGTAGAGCCCCACAGTGGATGTGTCATAATACCCATAAAACCTAGCGGTCAAACAGGGAAATGGTTCCAATCATTTTTCCACCATACATTTTTCCCATAGGGGATTTTAGAAAGACTTAAAATAAGGGCTGTGTTTCGTGTAGGCTTACCCTGGCGTGACGTTTTGATAACCGTGTAAATCTCTCTAGGAAAAGTTGATGTTTATCAATATATTCAGCTCTATTTACACTCAGAATCGAAAATGCTAATTAGCGTCAAAGTAGACATCACGCAAGACTACAAATCCCTGCAAGCTCCTGCACGTCATCTCGAGCCGGAACCTTTGCTAACAGGTACATTTAAAGATGCCATTTTGTTCATTACTATATTTAGTTAACATTAGATAGTTAATCCAGAGATTCTTACCTTTGCCTCGATTTGGCAGTCTCGTCCAGATCATCATGGCATTTGTAGTTCGTTATGATAGCAACATTAGCAGCTAATTACATTTTAGCATTTCATGTATTTATTTGTTGTTGTTGGGGGGGGGGGGGGGGGTAAATACAGGCAAATATATTGATAAAAGTCACCTTGTTCTAGAGATTTACACGGTTATCTAAATGTGCACTTTTATCTGCAACAAGTACATTTTATGGAAACATCTCTGGTGCAAAAATGTGTATATTGTGTTTATGCGAATTTTAGAATATGAAAATCTGTCACCAATTGGATGGAAACCTAGCTACTGTCTAATAAAAATGAAGTGGTCGAAGTGTGTCCATTAGCCTGTATGCCCTCCCACCTATCTGTTTCGTGTCTCAAAAGCCAGCTTGTATAGAATGCAATAATTTACTAATATTTGCCATATTCTAATAATTCTCATGTGCCAACGTATCGCCATGGTCCATGCCATGGTGAAACTTGCACTCCTGTAGATCTGAAATAATTTGATGGTGAAACTTGCCAGCAAACCAGAAAAGCAAGGTGAAGCAATTCAAGCAATCTTGAAAGTCAGGACAATCCCTTGTCCTGCAAAGAAATAAGATAAAAATAATTGATTTTTGAAAATAATAGATTTTTGCAAGCAGTTGGCATTTAGAGTGGAGTGGAGCTTTATAGTTATGTAATGACATCACGTGCCACGCATACCTTCATAATTATTCATCATTTATTCGAAAAACACTATCCATCATCATTTGGTGGTCCTCTGTAGCTCAGCTGGTAGAGCACGGCGCTTGTAACGCCAAGGTAGTGGGTTCGATCCCCGGGACCACCCATACACAAAAATGTATGCACGCATGACTGTAAGTCGCTTTGGATAAAAGCGTCTGCTAAATGGCATATTATTATTATATTATTATTTGTCCAAATAAAGAAAAGTTAGACAAAAGAAAAATCCACCCGTCAAAAGGATAAAGATGTTGATCTTTAGAAAATGTCTCCTACATCTGCCGTTTGCATTACACACGTCACAATTACTTTTTTTTGTGACATTGCTTTTGAATAAACCTGGGTCAATGGAAACCTATTGTTAAAGGTAGACTCAGAAAGATAAAAGCATAGTGGGTACATTTCTGCAACAACTAAGAGCATTGAAGCCCAACTTCTTCACTGTTTTGGTTCCCTGGCTACCACACTAACGGCACGAAGCGAGCACATGCACATGATACAGTGATACGTGAGATGATACACGATACAGACACACGAGAGGCTGTGTGAGAGGGAAGTCGTTTGAGTGGCAAGGCTAAAGCTGTAGACGAAAGTTCGGCATCTGCGACAGCCGAAAGTCCGACACTAAAGTGGTTTTCCAACAACCCTCATATCACAAACTGAAATCACATGTGTGCAATATTATTATGACTTCTGTAGCCTTGGTTTCTTGCATGTTAACATCAGAAGCCTCCTCCCCAAGTTTGAGTTATTCACTGCGTTAGCACACTCTGCCAACCCTGATGTTCTAGCAGTGTCTGAATCCTGGTTTTGGAAGGCCACCAAAAATTCAGAAATGTCCATCCCGAACGACAACATTTTCCGCCTAGATAGAACTGCCAAAGGGGGCGGAGTTGCAATCTACTGTAGAGATAGCCTGCAGAGCTCTATCATACTATCCAGGTCTGTGCCCAAACAGTTTGAGCTTCTACTTCTAAAAATCCACCTTTCCAGAAATAAGTCTCTCACTGTTGCCGCTTGCTACAGACCCCCCTCAGCCCCCAGTTGTGCCCTGGACACCATATGTGAATTGATTGCCCCCCATCTATCCTCAGAGTTTGTACTGCTTGGTGACCTATACTGGGATGTTCTTAACACCCCGGCCGTCCTACAATCTAAACTAGATGCCCTCAATCTCACACAAATTATCAAGGAACCTACCAGGTACAACAATAAATCCGTAAACATGGGCACCCTCATAGATATCATCCTGACTAATTTACCCTCTAAATACACCTCCGCTGTCTTCAACCAGGATCTCAGCGATCACTGCCGCATTGCCTGCGTCTGTAATGGGTCCGCGGTCAAACGACCACCCCTCATCACTGTCAAACGCTCCCTAAAACACTTTAGCGAGCAGGCCTTTCTAATTGACCTGGCACGGGTATCCTGGATGGATATTGACCTCATTCCGTCAGTAGAGGATGCCTGGATGTTCTTCAAAAGTGCTTTCTTTTCCATCTTAAATAAGCATGCCCCATTCAAAAAATTCAGAACTAAGAACAGATATAGCCCCTGGTTCTCCTCAGACTTGACTGCCCTTGACCAGCACAAAAACATCCTGTGGCGTACTGCATTAGCATCGAACAGCCCCCGCGATATGCAACTTTTCAGGGAAGTCAGGAACCAATATACACAATCAGTTAGGAAAGCAAAGGCTAGCTTTTTCAAACAGAAATTTGCATCCTGTAGCACTAACTCCAAAAAGTTTTGGGACACTGTAAAGTCCATGGAAAATAAGAGCACTTCCTCCCAGCTGCCCACTGCACTGAGGCTAGGAAACACTATCACCACCGATAAATCTACGATAATCGAGAATTTCAACAAGCATTTTGCTACGGCTGGCCATGCTTTCCACCTGGCTACCCCTACCCCGGCCACCAGCTCTGCACCCTCCGCTGCAACTTGCCCATGCCCCCCCCGCTTCTCCTTCACCCAAATTCAGATAGCTGATGTCCTGAAAGAGCTGCTAAATATGGACCCCTACAAATCAGCTGGGCTAGACAATCTGGACCCTTTTTCAACCTCTCTTTCGTATCGTCTGAGATCCCCAGAGATTGGAAAGCTGCCGCGGTCATCCCCCTCTTCAAAGGGGATGACACTCTAGATCCAAACTGTCACAGACCCATATCCATCCTGCCCTGCCTTTCGAAAGTATTTGAAGGCCAAGTTAACAAACAGATCCCCGACCACTTCGTATCTGTACCTTCTCCGCTATGCAATCTGGTTTCCGAGCTGGTCATGGGTGCACCTCAGCCATGCTCAACGTCCTAAATGATATAATAACCGCGATCGATAATAGACAGTACTGTGCAGCCGTTTTCATTGACCTGGCCAAGGCTTTCGACTCTGTCAACCACCGCATTCTTATTGGCAGACTAAATAGCCTTGGTTTCTCAAATGACTGCCTCGCCTGGTTCACCAACTACTTTTCAGATAGAGTTCAATGTGTCAAATCGGAGGGCCTGTTGTCTGGACCTCTGGCAGTCTCTATGGGGGTGCCACAGGGTTCAATTCTCGGGCCGACTCTATTCTCTGTGTATATCAATGATGTCGCTCTTGCTGCTGGTGACTCTCAGATCCACCTCTATGCAGACGACACCATTTTGTATACATCTGGCCCTTCATTGGACACTGTGTTAACAAACCTCAACGAGCTTCAATGCCATACAACACTCCTTCTGTGGCCTCCAACTGCTCTTAAACGCTAGTAAAACTAAATACATGCTCTTCAATCCGACTAGAATCACTACTCTCGGCGGGTCTGACTTAGAATATGTGGACAACTACAAATACCTAGGTGTCTGGTTAGACCGTAAACTCTCCTTCCAGACTCACATTAAGAATCTCCAATCCAAAGTTAAATCTAGAATCGGCTTCCTATTTCGCAACAAAGCCTCCTTCACTCATGCTGTTAAACATGCCCTCGTAAAACTGACTATCCTACCGATCCTTGACTTCGGCAATGTCATTTACAAAATAGCTTCCAACACTACTCAGCAAATTGGATGTAGTCCATCACAGTGCCATCCGTTTTGTCACCAAAGCCCCATATACTACCCACCATTGTGACCTGTACGCTCTCGTTGGCTGGCCATCACTACATATTAGTCTCCAAACCCACTGGCTCCAGGTCATCTATAAATCATTTCTAGGCAAATCCCTGCCTTATCTTAGCTCATTGGTCACCATAGCAACACCCACCTGTAGTATGCGTTCCAGCAGGTATATCTCACTGGTCATCCCCAAAGCCAACACCTCCTTTGATCGCCATTCCTTCCAGTTCTCTGCTGCCAATGACTGGAACGAACTGCACAAATCTCTGAAGCTGGAGACACTTATCTCCCTCACTAACTTTAAGCATCAGTTGTCAGAGCAGCTTACCGATCACTGCACCTGTACACAGCCCATCTGTAATTAGCCCACCCAACTACCTCATCCCCATATTGTTATTTACATTGTTATTTATTTTGCCCATTTGCACCTCAGTATCTCTATTTGCACATCATCTTCTGCACATCTATCACTCCAGTGTTAATACTAAATTGTAATTATTTTGCACTACGGCCTATTTATTGCCTTACCTCCATAACTTACTACATTTGCACACACTCTATATATATTTTCTATTGTGTTATTGACTGTATGTTTTGTTTATTCCATATGTAACTCTGTGTTGTTGTTGTTTTTAATCGCACTGCTTTGCTTTATCTTGGCCAGGTCGCAGTTGTAAATGAGAACTTGTTCTCAACTGGCTTACCTGGTTAAATAAAGGTGAAATTAAAAATAATAATATAAATAATAAATTAAGAGAGAGCCATAATATGCCATTTTAAAATGTCTCAAATATCACATTTGGTTCGCGTGGGTCAAACAAAAACACCCCAATGATTGGTCGATAATAAGAGCCTCCCACAATGCAGACAATGGTTTGCCGGATGAAGTTAGTGAAGAACAACTGCATGCTCACGATTTATGTCCAGTTCATGCAGTCTACATGTAGGCGCAAGTCTGACCATTTCTATCCCCACAACGCAACAAACTTTTAAAAGTCACCGACTTGACAAGTGATCCGCTCGAACACGGCCATCATCTTCGGCGCTGTACGTGGCAACGTCATTTCGGTGAGTCTACCTTTAACCAATAGACGTACGGGGCTACCAGACCCCGGATCAGGGATGGCTAACTCTGGAGATCCCTTCCATCTCCACTGAGTTGGGGTATATCTGCTTTAGGTTGTCCACCACGATGGATCTGTCTCAGTTCCTACGATTAAAGCACTGAACCCGATTTGTGCCAGAGGCGGGCTAAACAAAAAGGCTTTGTCGTCACTAATCTTAGAACTCAAAACCAATCTTGTGCGCGCTCGCCAGCTCCTCAACAGTGTCCTTATTCAACTAGGGAAATAAACCCTTCCATTGATCAGAGCTTCAGTGTGGAAAAAGGGTTAAAATAGGTTAGAGAGAAATTAGTTGTACTTTCTTTTGCTCAACTGTGACACGTGACCAACTACTTACAAAAAGAGAAGTGTTGTTACAGTGTAGTTAATCGTTTATGACTCAAGTTCAAAGGAACATTGCTAGAATATGCAACACTTCCTGCGGGTCATTCACAGTGTGACAGTTCTGGGTTCCGAGATTACAAGACTATCATTTCTAATGTGTACTGTAGAAACCCTCTGGGATCCATCTTCAGATGCATTATAAATTCCACACTACGGGCCGGTTTCCTGGACACAGATTAAAACCAAAGAAGCATGGTGAATTGAGAATCTCATATAGCTTGCTTAGGCTGCATTTACACAAGCAGTCCAATTCTGATATCTTTTTCCCGAGCTGATCTTATTGGTCAAAAGACCAATCAGTAAAAAAAAAAAAAAGAAAAAAAAAAAGACCAAAATTGGTCTGCCTGTGTAAAATGCTGCAATTGCTGTGTCCGGGAAACCGGTCCTTAGAGTTATAAACACCTTATTGGGTTAGGACTTCAAACCAGATGACTCAAGTGTCTTTCATGAGACGTGACAATAACACAAAACACTCAACTTCTTTTACTCTCAAATTTATTTCAACCATATAGACCGGCGGTATTCAACTCTGACCCTATGAGGTCCCTGATTAGTGGGGATTAGAGGGGAACATGGAGGGGGAAAAAATGCAGTGCAACTGGCTTCGAGGTCCAGAGATGAGTTTGAGGGATATAGAAGATCTGGTGCCCATGAAATACTCAATAAGTTATGACACTTATAAAAGACAATATAGACAGATATACATTCTATGGATAGATCACAAATGGCACCCTATTCAGTGCACTACTTTTGACCAGAGCCCAATGGGCCCTGGACAAAAGTAGGGCACTATAAAAAGGGAATAACGTTGCTTTCAAGACAACTGGGAACTCATGAAAAAAAAAAAGTCAAACCATGACGTCAGTGATCCTCAGGTCAGAAAGTCAGAGCTCTAGAAAGATGCCCGAGTTTCCAACTTGGAACTTTGAGTTGGACGACCGTTCAAAACAATTTTTCCCCAGTCTGAGCTGA
Source organism: Coregonus lavaretus (assembly GCF_964263955.1). Lineage (NCBI taxonomy): Eukaryota > Metazoa > Chordata > Actinopteri > Salmoniformes > Salmonidae > Coregonus > Coregonus lavaretus. The sequence continues at coordinate 59,349,544 of NC_139995.1, forward strand.
GGTTTTTTTCCCGCCGAGTTCCCAGTTGTCTTGAACGAACTGATGTCGGATAGTTCCCAGTTGTTTTGAACGCGGCATATGGTACCATTTGTGAATACAGCTTATGACAGCGATAGTCGGTGAATGCCAAACCACCCCCTCAACTGGCCTCGCCCCTACCAACTCGCTCAGAGGGCCCTCCGTTGTCACGTGTTGCTGACAAAACTCTGAGGGAGACTTTCTGAGAGGGACTCAATAAACCCCATCAACTTCAGGACACACTCATGACTTGAATGATGCAATTCATGTTCCACATTCAAATAAAACAAACACGAAATTCAAATGAACAAATTTCCCGTCGTTTTACAAGAGATAAACAGTTAAATATTTAATTTGGCAGGTAATCCATGTTACATGTGTAAAGCTTTGAAATAAGACAAAAACAAAAATGCACGTGACGGATAATTAGGCACGCCTCTCCATTCTTTTGTATGAAATTGTGCAAACTCCAAAACACTGGCTTGGTCGAAGTGGCTATCCGAGAGTCTAAATTAGCCCCCTAATTTTCACTCCCTCAGCTTTGGAGCAGTTGTGCATATGGCGGAGGCGCATGTGAAAGCGCATTCTGTAGGGCAGAGGGAAGGGAGTGATTCGGGATTCAGGACAGAGGAATTGGGTTGAGTGTATTCTGTAGTGTCGTCACGCGTGAGCGGAGATGGGGTGGCTCAGGCCTCTGAAGTAAGACTTTTCTCTCTCGGTCATCAGCTCAAAGTGCAGCGGCTGCTGGCAGAAGTTACACTCTCCCGAAGAACGGGGCTTCAGAGGTAGACCGGACTCCTTCCACGTCTGAACCAGCTTCTCTGTAGAGGGGAAATAGTGTTTTAAAAAACAGGGGTATCCAACCGTTAGATCCCCCAGCTATCAATAGCTTACAGCCCATTTATGAGTAGCTCGTCAAGTAAGTACATATTTTTTTTTTTTTACATGTGTTCCATCGCAAACTGTCATAAGCATAAAAGCTACCAGCTATCGACATTCTGCTAAACAGACATTCCTCTCTTGCTTAAGCACAATTAAAGGTGAATTACACTCAAATCTAAATGTGTTCTTTTTTGTGGGGTGGGGTGGGGAGATACCTCAAAATTGGTCTTCTGATGTGATTCAAGCATTGACATGTTCTCAAACAACGAAAATGTATGTTCTATCTACGAATAATCCTAAAATGAGAGTAAAAATGAAAAAATTCTAAAACCAGGAAAAATAAAACAGAATTCTAGAAAACACAAAAGATTTTGGGTTTTGGTAAAGCCAGTAGCCTGTGTTGCGGCTAGTGCTGATCACAACCCACGTTTAAAAAAACAGACCCCAAGAAACCCTTCACCGCAGTCATTTCCTGTTGTTTACTTGCTTGCTAGACCAAAAAACACTGCTCTCTTACCGACGAAGTATGTCATCATCTGGGGGGTGTGGTGCGGCGTGGGGGCGATGCGTAGAAGCTCCTCCCCCCTGGCGACCGTGGGGTAGTTGATGGCCTGGACGTAAATGTTGTAACGGCTCATCATGACGTCAGACACCTCAGTGTTCTTCTCCGCATCGGACACCTGCAGGCCACGTCAAAATCACATTAAAATCAAATGGAAGATCATGTTGAGAACGTCAATCAATACTAATAAAATGTTGAGGATGGGCGGCAGGTAGCTTAGTGGTTAAGAGCATTGTGCCAGTAACCGAAAGGTCGCTGGTTCTAATCCCGGAGCCGACTAGGTGAAAAATCTGTCGATGTGCCCTTGAGCAAGGCACTTAACCCTAATTGCTCCTGTAAGTCGCTCTGGATAAGAGCGTCTGCTAAATGACCAATTATTATTTTTAATTATTATGTCAATTAGTCAATATTAACCACGTCAAATCAATAAATGTTGAGGCTAATCAATACTATGCCGATCCAGATTAACAATTTTTATACGTTTTTAGTCAACAGTTAACACCATGACCTCTCTAGGTGTCTAGCTGACAGACATGACCAGGAATTGTATCTGCTCAGGGATATCTCTGATAATTATCTCTGGGTCTTAATGATAATCATGTAACCACGTGCTGATTCCAGCCTCTCATGCGACCACATGTAAAATACCCAAATGCGATGACTATGCGGGACAGCGTAGCCTACATGAATAAACGTTCGCCTCGCGCAAAACTTTGGTGATGCAAAAAAAACAAGAGGGCACATGTGTGGTTGTATTATGAACATCTGGGAATATCTGGCCACGGAAACATTTCTGGTTGGTCTCAGGGAAATGTAAAACAGTTAGGAATGAATGAGCAACTAATGAGCATGGAGGGCCTCAGAAGTTTCCGGACAAATTTCCAATTCACATTGGACAATAAAGTTGTACTGATTCTCACCCTGACAGGGATGATGTGAGAGGGGCAGTGGACGAGGGGCAGTCCAGAGTCCATGAGCATCTGCCTCAGCAGCTTGACGTTGCGTTGGTGTTTCCTCCTGAGGGCGCGGCCCTCCTCCCCTTTAAGGATCTGGATGGACTCGCGGGCACCGGCCAGCAGCATGGGGGGAAGAGACGTGGTGAATATGAAGCCTGCAGCGTAGCTACGGACCGTGTCCACCAGGGCGTCGGTACTGGCGATGTAACCTCCTACACAGCCAAACGCCTTGCCTGGAAGAACAAGATCATGTAAAAAATAAAAATCTAAATCAGATTGTTGTATTTGGCGCATGTGACAAATACAGGTGTAGACCTTACAGTGAAATGCTTACTTACAAGCCCTTAACCAACAATGCAGTTGCAAGAAAGAATACAAAAAAAATTAAAAAATAACACAAAATAAAAGTAACATAATTAAAGAGCAGCAGTAAAAATAACAATAGCGAGGCTATATACAGGGGGTACCAGTACTGAGTCAATGGGCTGGGGTACAGGTTAGTCCAGGTAATAATGAGGCTATATACAGGGGGGGTACCGGCACCGGTTAGGCGAGGTAATTTGTACATGTAGGTAGAGTTATTAAAGTGACTTTACATAGATAATAAACAGAGTAGCAGCAGCGTAAGAGAGTTGGGGGGGGGGACAATGCAAATAGTCTAGGTAGCCATTTGATTAGATGTTCAGGAGTCTTGTGTCTTGGGGGTAGAAGCTGTTGAGAAGCCTTTTGGACCTAGACTTGGCGCTCCGGTACCGCTTGCCGTGCAGTAGCAGAGAGAACAGTCTATGACTAGGGTGGCTGGAGTCTTTGACAATTTTGAGGGCCTTCCTCTGACACCGCCTGGTATAGAGGTCCTGGATGGCAGGAAGCTTGGCCGCAATGATGTACTGGGCCGTACGCACTACCCTCTGTAGGCCGAGCAGTTGCCATACCAGTGATGCAACCAGTCAGGATGCTCTCGATGGTGCAGCTGTATAACCTTTTGAGGATCTGAGGACCCATGCCAAATCTTTTCAGTCTTCTTAGGGGGAATAGGTTTTGTCGTGCCCTCTTCACGACTGTCTTGGTGTGTTTGGACCATGATAGTTTGTTGGTGATGTGGACACCAAGAAGCTCTCAACCTGCTCCACTACAGCCCCGTCGATGAGAATGGGTGCGTGCGCGGTCCTCTTCTTTGTCCTGTAGTCCACAATCATCTCCTTTGTCTTAAGCACGTTGAGGGAGAGGTTGTTGTCCTGGCACCACACGGCCAGGTCTCTGACCTCCTCCCTATAGGCTGTCTCGTCGTTGTCGGTGATCAGGCCTACCACGGTTGTGTCATCGGCAAACTTAATGATGGTGTTGGAGTCGTGCCTGGCCACGCAGTCATGGGTGAACAGGGAGTACAGGAGGGGACTAAGCACGCACCCCTGAGGGGCCCCCGTGTTGAGGATCAGTGTGGCAGATGTGTTGTTGCCTACCCTTACCACCTGGGGGCGGCCCGTCAGGAAGTCCAGGATCCAGTTGCAGAGGGAGGTGTTTAGTCCCAGTGTCCTTAGCTTAGTGATAAGCTTCGTGGGCACTATGGTGTTGAACGCTGAGCTGTAGTCAATGAATAGCATTCTCACATAGGTGTTCCTTTTGTCCAGGTGGGAAAGGGCAGTGTGGAGTGCAATAGAGATTGCATCATCTGTGGATCTGTTGGGGCGGTATGCAAATTGGAGTGGGTCTAGGGTTTCTGGGATGATGGTGTTGATGTGAGCCATGACCAGCCTTTCAAAGCACTTCATGGCTACAGACGTGAGTGCTACAGGTCGGTAGTCATTTAGGCAGGTTATCTTAGTGTTCTTGGACACAGGGACTATGGTGGTCTGCTTGAAATATGTTGGTATTACAGACTCAGTCAGGGACATGTTGAAAATGTCAGTGAAGACACTTGCCAGTTGGTCAGCGCATGCTCGGAGTACACGTCCTGGTAATCAGTCTGGCCCTGCGGCCTTGTGAATGTTGACCTGCTTAAGTCTTACTTCAATCGGCTACGGAGAGCGTGATCACATAGTCATCCGGAACAGCTGATGCGCTCATGCAAGTTTCAGTGTTACTTGCCTCGAAGCGAGCATTGAAGCGATTTAGCTCGTCTGGTAGGCTCGTGTCACTGGGCAGCTCACGGCTGTGCTTCCCTTTGTAGTCTGTAATAGTTTACAAGCCCTGCCACATCCGACGAGCATCAGAGCCGGTGTAGTACGATTCAATCTTAGTCCGGTATTTACGCTTTGCCTGTTTGATTGTTCGTCGGAGGGCATAGCGGGATTTCTTATAAGCTTCCAGGTTGAAAGCGGCAGCTCTACCCTTTAGCTCAGTGCGGATGTTGCCTGTAATCCATGGCTTCTGGTATGTACGTACAGTCACTGGGAACGACGTCGTCGATGCACTTATTGTTGAAGCCAGTGACTGATTTGGTGTACTCCTCAATGCTGTCTGAAGAATCCCGGAACATATTCCAGTCTGTGCTAGCAAAACAGTCCTGTAGCTTAGCATCTGCGTCATCTGACCACTTTTTTTATTGACAGAGTCACTGGTGTTTCCTGCTTTAGTTTTTACTTGTAAGCAGGAATCAGGAGGATAGAGTTATGGTCAGATTTGCCAAATGGAGGGCGAGGGAGAGCTTTGTATGCGTCTCTGTATGTGGAGTAAAGGTGGTCTAGAGTTTTTTTTTCTCTGGTTGCACATGTGACATGCCGGTAGAAATTAGGTAGAACGGATTTAAGTTTCACTGCATGAAAGTCCCCGGCCAATAGGAGCGCCACTTCTGGATGAGCGTTTTCCTGTTTGTTTATGGCCTTATACAGTTCGTTGAGTGCGGTCTTAGTGCCAGCATCGGTTTGTGGTGGTAAATAGACAGCTACGAAAAATATAGATGAAAACTCTCTTGGTAAATAGTGTGGTCTACAGCTTATCATGAGATACTCTACCTCAGGCGAGCAAAACCTCGAGACTTCATTAGATATCGTGCACCAGCTGTTGTTTACAAATATACATAGACCGCCACCCCTTGTCTTACCAGAGGCTGCTGATAACACACTTTAAAAAAACAGATCCACTTAGGCTCTTCCTCTAGATCAGGGAAATTAGCATTTAGCTGAAAGATACATTTATGGTTCACAACAAATAGAGCATCACCGGTTATTGGAGATTAAAATAGGCCTCCTTGGTATTCAACAGGTCTTGTCGTTGTGAAGCAGTTCTGCTGGCTTTCGTTCTGGTCATCTTGACATGGTTCTATTCTACCAAGACAAAGCAACAGATGATTGGCCTGCTGTGGTGCGTTTGTACCGATTGGTCTCTCAGCTGGCCCCAGGCTTTAGAGGAAACTCAATGAGGGCTGTGGTCTCTTAGCAACAGGAACAGACTATAGTTCCTGATTCTCCAGTGTCCCATCAGGTGACAATCTGAACCTCTTTGGTTTCAGACAACCAAAAGAAACTCGACTACAAATGTCAAGAGAACTGATTTTTTTTACATTGTGCTGTAAATGCTGTTAACTAGTAGTCAATGGTGACATTTCGGACAGTGTTTGGTTTTAATACGGACCCAGTGTTCCAGAGATGATGTCCATCTTGTGCATGATGCCGTCCCGGTCACCGATGCCTCCTCCTCTGGCGCCGTACAGCCCCACCGCATGCACCTCGTCTACAAACGTGATGGCTCCGAACTCATGGGCCACGTCACACATCTCTTCCAGAGGACACACCGCACCTTAAAAAAAAAAAAAAAAAAAACTTTAATTAGGCTTTTTTTTAAAAACAGGGTTTACAGTGGGACGCACCATACCTTTAAAAAAACAACAAAAGGGTTAATATCATAACTAATTTAGCAGGAGGGTTTTACACTAGGGCCGGAATCATACCAATATTTCTTCCATGGCAAAAAATTAAAACACAAAGTAGGCCAAACTGTTTGTTCTTTAAAGACCTGCTGTATGTAATATACATTGTGATATAGCTTGGAAATCAATACATGTGACAACATAATGATATTTGTTTCCAACATTAGGGCTGTTTTCCTAAAGAAGTTAAATCCGCTTCGTGTTTTGCTTCCTTGCTACCGATACTAAACGAGTATCGCGATACTGACATTGTCCCTAAATTTACACATTTCTTCAACAGGAACCAACAGTAAATATCATATAACCAGTATTGGACATTTTAATACTGCCATTCAGGCTTCACTGAGTCATCTCCAGATAAGAACTATTCAGGCAAATAGGACTTGTAACGTTATATCATAGCACTGACGTCAACAGGATATTTCAGTTACACATCATTGGTCACGTTAAGGCTCTTCACATAGGGAATAGGGCTCCATTTGGGAAGCACACCAAGCACTACCCCACTCACCATCCATAGAGTGGACTGTCTCGAAGGCCACGATCTTTGGAGTGGACGGGTCTGACTTCAGCAGCAGATCTCTCAAGTGGTTGGGGTCATTGTGACGGAACACAAACTTCTTGGCTCCGCTGTTCCTGATGCCCTGGATCATGGAGGCGTGGTTCCCTGCATCAGAATAGATCTCACAGCCTAGCGAGAGAGAGGGGAATAAAACACCTGTTTAGTACCATTTCATGTTGATCATTTAGCAGACGTTCTTATCCAAAGCGACTTAGTCAGTGCATTCAACTAAGGTAGACAAAAACAAACACATATCGTAGTCATTAGCTTTCCTCAAAGCAAGCGAAGCCAGTTAAGCTTTCCTCAAAGCAGCCCTCCTCAAAGCCATGACACAGATTCACTTTTTGATCCTTTGTTTATTCAGGAGATCATATTGACAACCTCTTTTGTGACGGACAATAAAAGCCTGTTTAGTAGAATTTTAGTACCCATTTAGTTCCATGATAACCCAGATTAATATGGTGTATGATACAATTAATAACCTTATTTTTTACCTAGGTGGCTATGTTGATTGACATTTCAGTTCTATGGTCGTGATCCACAGAGAGCCAACATGGAGTTGGAAGTACAACCGCTGGAATCAACACCACCTGGTCTAGAGGGACTGATAAACCAGCACCTGACCTGGTCTAGAGGGACTGATAAACCGGCACCTGACCTGGTCTAGAGGGACTGATAAACCAGCACCTGACCTGGTCTAGAGGGACTGATAAACCAGCACCTGACCTGGTCTAGAGGGACTGATAAACCAGCACCTCACCTGGTCTAGAGGGACTGATAAACCAGCACCTGACCTGGTCTAGAGGGACTGATAAACCAGCACCTCACCTGGTCTAGAGGGACTGATAAACCAGCACCTCACCTGGTCTAGAGGGACTGATAAACCAGCACCTCACCTGGTCTAGAGGGACTGATAAACCAGCACCTGACCTGGTCTAGAGGGACTGATAAACCAGCACCTCACCTGGTCTAGAGGGACTGATAAACCAGCACCTCACCTGGTCTAGAGGGACTGATAAACCAGCACCTGGTCTAGAGGGACTGATAAACCAGCACCTCACCTGGTCTAGAGGGACTGATAAACCAGCACCTGGTCTGGAGGGACTGATAAACCAGCACCTGGTCTGGAGGGACTGATAAACCAGCACCTGGTCTGGAGGGACTGATAAACCAGCACCTGGTCTGGAGGGACTGATAAACCAGCACCTGGTCTGGAGGGACTGATAAACCAGCACCTGGTCTGGAGGGACTGATAAACCAGCACCTGGTCTGGAGGGACTGATAAACCAGCACCTGGTCTGGAGGGACTGATAAACCAGCACCTGGTCTAGAGGGACTGATGGGCACAGGGTGCTCTTTATTTTGGCACTACAATGTCTGTTAGTTCAGATGATGATGATGATGATTATTATTTTAGCTGGCCCTGTAAGTACAGTGTGTGTTAGTTCAGTACAGGTAAGGTGATATGGTTACCTGGCATCATCTTGGCCAGGGTGAACAGGGTGGAGTCATTGGCTACGAAGCAGGAAGTGAAGAGTAGCGCAGCGTCCTTCCCGTGGAGATCTGCCAGTTCCTGTTCCAGTTCCACGTGGAACTTACTGGTCCCAGAGATGTTCCTGGTTCCTCCAGCCCCGCTGCCGTGCTTACGCAACGTCTCCCTGGAAACAACAGTCAACAACAACAACACCGGTTAACAACAGCCTCAGAACCATGATTACCCAACGTCACCCTGTCAACAACACCAGGCAACAATAGTAAAACAGGCCAATTACCATGTGTACACCTTCCCTGGGTTATTATCAGCTCTGTGTGGGCATCTATAGAAAGGCCAATGGGATAGGTAATTGGTCCTTAAATGAAACTAACGGTTTCTTTTGTCATGTCGCCTCAGGGAGCAATATAGCCCATTGATCTATCCATGGTTGTATTCAGTAGGCAATAAGAAAACATGTTCACTAGTTTACTCCAAGTAGGGAAGGGGTGGTGGGGTTGGAAAGTAATAAAGGGAAATATATATTTTTAAAGGATATGTGAATTTATATGTATGCATGTATGTATATGCGAGAGAAAAAAAACATATGGGGGATTGGAAGTGATGCAGACAATTACATTGATGGAAGTTACAATCTATCTGCAATATTAAAGCTGATCTACCCCCTAAAGAAGAAATAAAAAATGTTTTTGAAAGAGTGAAACTGGGATGTACTACTATATGGGGGGGATATGCAAATTAAATTGGTTTCAAATGGGAAATAAAACAACCCCTTTCTATAGCCCTACTGAGCACGACCTGTCTGTCTGTCTGCGTCTGTATCCCTCTATCCATCCAACTATCCAGAAACGATCCACCCATCACCGGTTGTCCGGCTACTTACGTGATGGAGTTGACGACCCGTGGGTGTCTGCTCATGCCCAGGTAGTCATTGGAGCACCAAACGGACACGTCTCTCCTGTTGCTAAGGGAATCGGTGTAGTCGTCACCCATGGGGAAGTCAGTGGCCCGTCGGTTCACCGTCTTAAAGACACGGTACGTGTGGTCGCTCTTCTTCTCCTCAATCTTCCTCTCAAAGAACTCATCGTAGTGGAAGTTAGAGACTGCAGGGAGGAAGCAAACATGATTAGGAGTGAGGAGGTAATGATCACATTGAGTTGTCCAGTTTCAATCAAAGGTAAGAAGAGAACATGCTCAACTCTACCCTCTTTCATAACACTTTGAACGGTTTATTCAATGTTTCATAGTTGTGTGTGTGTGTGTGTGTGTGTGTGTAACCTAAAATGGGAAATAATTTTAGAATAAGGCTGTAACGTAACAAAATGTGGAAAGTCAAGGGGTCTGAATACTTTCCGAATGCACTGCATTACATTTTAGTCATTTAGCAGACGCTCTTATCCAGAGCGACTTACAGTTAGTGAATATATATATATATATTTTATTTTTATTTTTATACTGGCCCCCCATGGGAATCGAACCCACAACCCTGGCGTTGCAAACGCCATGCTCTATCAACTGAGCTACATCCCTGCCGCCCATTCCCTCCCCTACCCTGGACGACGCTGGGCCAATTGTGCGCCGCCCATGAGTCTCCCGGTCGCGGCCGGCTGCGACAGAGCCTGGATTCGAACCAGGATCTCTAGTGGCACAGTTAGCACTGCGATGCAGTGCCTTAGACCACTGCGCCACTGTATGGGCTGCATGATGCGACTAAAGGCTATTGATGATTTGAGAAAGTTGCCAAAAAAGGCCTTCCTTGCCTCTGGCTGCACAGCTGTGGTCTCCGGGATCATACTCTTAACAGGCTTTGGTTTTTCCATTTATATTTTCCGAGGTTGGACGTTAGCACGTGGCTGGCCCAGTGCTCCATTCGTCTTAAGAGATGTGGAGGGTTAACGCCTTTAGTTGGCTCTCCTTATTTCATTTCTAAAAAGAACAATCCTTTATCTTCATCTTCCCTGATTTCATTTTGCTCCACTTTGTGGTTTGCTTCCTGTCTTTCAGTTTGGTGGGTTTTATAGTTTGGGGTTTTAGTTTGTTTGCCTCTTAAAAAATGGGCAACTTTAGTGTGTGTCTTTTAGGTCCCAGTTGGTGTTGCTAGTTAACTTCCAGTGGACACCCCCATGAATGTCTTTCAGAACCCCTCCTAAAACCCCACCCGTTTCATTTTGGTTGTTGTCAGAGACTTTGTTGGTTCCCTCTTCTGTTTTAGCACCATTTCTGGTTTTCTTGCTGGGGAACATCACAATATTTTCACCCATCAATTAAATTTAAAATCTTGTCTTTACTAATATGGACAATTTGTTTAGATTTAGGAATGGTCCATTATCCAAATGGGGAGGGGAAATAGGACAGGCCTTTGCTTTTCACTCGGGTAAGCCACTCCGGTTATTTCAACACACAAACCACTGTTTGAGGAGCATGCTCTCACTGCATGACAGATCATATTCCGCCCAAACTCTGTATGCCATGGGCTCTCCAACCCTGTTCCCCCAGCTACCCGGTACTCTGTATGCCATGGGCTCTCCAACCCTGTTCCTGCAGCTACCCAGTACTCTGTATGCCATGGGCTCTCCAACCCTGTCCCTCCAGCTACCCAGTACTCTGTATGCCATGGGCTCTCCAACCCTGTCCCTGCAGCTACCCGGTGCATAAATTTGCGAAACCAAGTGAAATGTGTTTGGGAACATCGATAGTAACGTTTTCACAACAAAACATATTTCCTTAAAACTGTAGACTCTTTCTGCGTGCTGGAGGAATTATTGAAGGAGAGGAGATGGAAACGCACGGTGCCGATATATTCTGTAGCTAAAGGTAATGTCATCCTATTCATTATATAAACATAAATGCCCTAATTACTAGGCTATTCAAATTCACTATAATTGGGTAGGTTTAATGTTAAGAGTATAGGCCATGTACTAAAGGCATCTTAAATCATTTTAAAATATATATTTTTCTGCCATGCGTAGTATGCGGTAGGGTATTTATTGTATAGAAGGCACAATCTTAATTTTAAGATGCATCAGCTCTAATATGCATATGGAAGTTTTGAATTAATCGTCACTTTAGAAAGCGCTGTCCATTTCGTTGCGTTAGGCTTTGACACAACATCCACGTTTTCCACTCAGTTTCAACCTGCTGTTGAACTTCTTTCTTCAAATTGATCATCACAGTGAGACGAGTTTTAAAAAGTACGGTAAGACCTAAGGTTTTGATAAGTGTTTGATGTGATTTGCGATTGCATTGATGTCAGAGTGTTTAGGGACACAATAGAGCCCTGAGTACCGGGCCGTTAGCGACCCGATGGTTAGAGGGACAATAGAGCCCTGAGTACCAGGCCGTTAGCGACCCGATGGTTAGAG
>NC_139995.1:59363742-59508742 GCF_964263955.1 Coregonus lavaretus
TATATATATATATATCCTGCAATTCTACACATTTGCCATGAGGCAGAGAGAAAACGTTGCAGTTTTAAAGATTCAATTACAGCATTTATGTAAAAAGTATTGAGTTGAAAAATGAAAAAATTGGTAGAGTACTGCAGTGGATACCAATATCCCTCAGAGCTTCCCAGGCCCATGTTGCCCAGGGTTAAGAACATACATTGTAGATTAATAATATTACACCCTCTAAACTTATTCCACGGATCCCTTGTCCAAAATGCATTTAATCTGTTAGTAATATTCATTTAAAAAAATATATAACATAAAGGTAACAAAATGTACAGTACCAGTCAAAAGTTTGGACACCTACTCATTCAAGGGTTTTTCTTTATTTTTACATTGTAGAATAATAGTAAAGACATCAAAACTATGAAATAACACATAGAATCATGTAGTAACCAAAGAAAGTGTTCAACAAATCAAATTATATTTTATATTTGACATTCTTCAAATAGCCACCCTTTGCCTTGATGACAGCTTTGCACACTACTTCTTAATGTGTTTGAGCCAATCAGTTGTGTTGTGACAAGGTAGGGTTGGTATACAGAAGATAGCCCTATTTGGTAAAAGACCAAGTCCATATTATGGCAAGAACAGCTCAAATAAGCAAAGAGAAACGACAGTCCATCATTACTTTAAGACATGAAGTCAGTCAATACGGAACATTTCAATAACTTTGAAAGTTTCTTCAAGTGCAGTCGCAAAAACCATCAGGCGCTATGATGAAACTGGCTCTCATGAGGACCGCCACAGGAATGGAAGACCCAGAGTTACCTCTGCTGCAGAGGATAAGTTCATTAGAGTTACCAGCTTCAGAAATTGCAGCCCAAATAAATGCATCACAGAGTTCAAGTAACAGACACATCTCAACATCAACTGTTCAGAGGGGACTGCGTGAATCAGGCCTTGATGGTTGAATTGCTGCAAAGAAACCACTACTAAAGGACACCAATAAGAAGAAGAGACTTGCTTGGGCCAAGAAACACGAGCAATGGACATTAGACCGGTGGAAACGTGTCCTTTGGTCTGGAGTCCAAATTGGAGATTTTTGGTTACAACCACCGTGTCTTTGTGAGATGCGGTGTGGGTGAACGGATGATCTCCACATGTGTATTTCCCACCGTAAAGCACGGAGGAGGAGGTGTTATGGGGTGGGGGTGCTTTGCTGGTGACTTAACCAGCATGGCTACCACAGCATTCTGCAGCGATACGCCATCCCATCTGGTTTGGGCTTAGTGGGACTATCATTTGTTTTTCAACAGGACAATGACCCAACACCCCTCCAGGCTGTGTAAGGGCTATTTTACCAAGAAGGAGAGTGATGGAGTGCTGCATCAGATGACCTGGCCTCCACAATCCCCCGACCTCAACCCAATTGAGATGGTTTGGGATGAGTCAGACCGCAGAGTGAAGGAAAAGCAGCCAACAAGTGCTCAGCATATGTGGGAACTCCTTCAAGACTGTTGGAAAAGCATTCCAGGTGAAGCTGGTTGAGAGAATGCCAAGAGTGTGCAAAGCTGTCATCAAGGCAAAGGGTGGCTATTTGAAGAATCTCAAATATAAAATATATTTTGATTTGTTGAACACTTTTTTTGGTTACTACATGATTCCATATGTGTTATTTCATAGTTTTGATGTCTTCACTATTATTCTACAATGTAGAAAATATAACAAATAAAGAAAAACCTTTGAATGAGTAGGTGTGTCCAAACTTTTGACTGGTACTGTGTGTCCTGAAGTATTGACCCCTGCAATAAAGCTCCAGGGGGTTTAACCCATTGTGTACCTTTCTGGATGGTGCGGACCTCCTGCACGTCCTCCTGCAGCTGGATGCTGGCCTGGCGCACCACACCGCTGTTCTGGCCCATCTCAGCCGCCAGGAAGGGGCACTTGGAGGCCCCCGAGGCCTGGCCAGAGGGGGGCATGGGGTGGGGGTGGACCTGAGGCAGCTTGGTGGTGGTGCCCCCATTGGCTCCTAAAGGACAGAAGATACTAGGGTTAGGAGACTTAAGATACAGATCTTTAAACCTACACAATACTATATGAATAGGGTCAGGGTTTTTTTTTCCTAATGATGGGAGCCGGTTGGAAAAACATAGCCCTAGAGATTTTTCCGACCAGGGAAACCTTGGGGCCATAATTCATATGTTAACCTAACAAACCATTACAGTCTATGACCAGATCACTTACTCTTCTCGGCTGATGTCTGGGCGGAAGTCACGGTGTCACCAGATCACTTACCCTTCTCGGCTGATGTCTGGGCGGAAGCCACGGTGTCACCAGATCACTTACCCTTCTCGGCTGATGTCTGGGCGGAAGCCACGGTGTCAGCAGATCACTTACCCTTCTCGGCTGATGTCTGGGCGGAAGCCACGGTGTCACCAGATCACTTACCCTTCTCGGCTGATGTCTGGGCGGAAGCCACGGTGTCACCAGATCACTTACCCTTCTCGGCTGATGTCTGGGCGGAAGCCACGGTGTCACCAGATCACTTACCCTTCTCGGCTGATGTCTGGGCGGAAGCCACGGTGTCACCAGATCACTTACCCTTCTCGGCTGATGTCTGGGCAGAAGCCACGGTGTCCTCAGCCTTCTGGAAGCTAGCTGAGGAGGAGCAGAGGGAACGGGCCAGAGGCTTAGAGGCCAGGTCCATCATCACAGGACATTTCTGGGCATAGACCACCAGGGACGTCCGGGCCTGCTGGAGGAAAGCCTGGGGCACGCGGGACAGGAACGGGCAGCGGCGAATTATAGTCTCCATCCTTCCAACGACTGTTCAGGCCTGAGGAAAACAAACGAGGAGTTTAGGACAACGTCTTTCCTTATCTCGAGTCAGACATTTTATGGGTGCACATGCCTTCACGTGTCTGTGTCTTTCTATCATGTGTTTGATACGAGTCTTGTCCCGTGTAGCTCAGTTGGTAGAGCATGGCGTTTGCAACGCCAGGGTTGTGGGTTCGATTCCCACGTGGGGGCCAGTATGAAAATGTATGCACTCACTAACTGTAAGTCGCTCTGGATAAGAGCGTCTGCTAAAATGACTAAAATGTAAAATGTCTTGTCCTTAAAACAATTTCCCAAGTTGGAACCAACAATAAAAAGTTATACTATCCTCTACTCTGAGTGAGAAGGAAAACATTGTAATGTGTTATGGACGGCTATGCATTCCATTTCTTATCTGAAGCACATAGGTCATAGGTCATGCTATGCCAAAACGGGCTGTGGAATAGGAATATGCCAGATCCATAGGAAACTAATGGAACAGATGTGATATTTTTTTTTTAAACTGTTTTTGTTATTATGGAGTATTGTGTGTAGATTCATGAGGGGGGGACAATTTAATCCATTTTAGAATAAGGCTGTAACGTAACAACATTTGGAAAAAGTCAAGGGGTCTGAATACTTTCCGAATGCACTGTATGTAAAAGGATCAAAGGGGATTGGATGCACGTTGTAAAGACACGCCCCTCAAGATTAGAGTGGAACTGAGAGAGAACGTTCTCCACCGAGTTTATAAAACGGTAAAAAGCGCAGCAGGGTAGCGATGTTTTAAATACAACGTCAACAAAATGGAGGTTGCGGTTACTCCCGTCCCCGTTGCAGAACGCAGCCTTTTGACAGCATGCACTACGGTTGATTTAATCCACACTAGTCCCCTCGTTTGGTCATTGGCATTCAGGCTGTGACAACGAAAAGGCAGCAGACAGACAGACAGTATGTTTTAGCAGGAAGTTCGGTGACCTGATGTGTGTAACTGAAAATCATTTTGTAAAAAAGATTGTGAACCCAAAAGTGTAAGTTTGATTCTAGATTAAACAATAAATATAAAAAATAGTTTGGGTAGAGTGTAGGGGCAGATTAAGGTAATATTTTCTTCAGGAGATTTTATTAGCTATTTAAATTATTTAGTCTGATCAGTGGAATAATTCTCATTCTTACCAATGGACTATAATCTAGGGTAAATACTGAGCTTGTCAGCAACAACTACTGTATTATTCCACTTCTTCCCAGTTCTGCATAATCACATTTGAAATCTGATATGCCTACTTCTGTCTTTGAAAAATTAAATATATGAGGCTATGCATTTTTTTTGCAGCCATTCATGGACAGTTTTGAATGTCATGCAAATAAGCATTGGATATTAAATGCTCCAGGAATCAAAAATAAAATTTGACATTTTAGTATTGTGCACATGCTAGACAGATGGTAGGGGGACTCACAACTCATCAATGCATCATATTGTGTCTATGTCGAGTATGATGATGGCAAGGAATAACTAGCCTTGGTTTCTCCACTGACTGCCTCGCCTGGTTCACCAACTACTTCTCAGATGGAGTTCAACGTGTCAAATCGGAGGGCCTGTTGTCTGGACCTCTGGCAGTCTATGGGGGTGCCACAGGGTTCAATTCTCGGGCCGACTCCATTCTCCGTGTATATCAATGATGTCGCTCTTGCTGCTGGTGACTCTCAGATCCACCTCTACGCAGACGACGCCATTTTGTATACATCTGGCCCTTCATTGGACACTGTGTTAACAAACCTCCAAACGAGCTTCGATGCCATACAACACTCCTTCCGTTGCCTCCAACTGCATCTCCAATCCAAAGTTAAATCTAGAATCAGCTTCCTATTTCGCAACAAAGCCTCCTTCACTCATGCTGCCAAACATGCCCTCGTAAAACTGACTATCCTACCGATCCTTGACTTCGGCAATGTCATTTACAAAATAGCTTCCAACACTCTACTCAGCAAATTGGATGTAGTCTATCACAGTGCCATCCGTTTTGTCTCCAAAGCCCCATATACTACCCACCATTGTGACCTGTACGCTCTCGTTGGCTGGCCCTCACTACATATTCGTCGCCAAACCCACTGGCTCCAGGTCATCTATAAATCACTTTTAGGCAAATCCCGCCTTATCTTAGCTCATTGGTCACCATAGCAACACCCACCCATAGTATGCGTTCCAGCAGGTATATCTCACTGGTCATCCCCAAAGCCAACACCTCCTTTGGCCGCCATTCCTTCCAGTTCTCTGCTGCCAATGACTGGAACGAACAGCAAAAATCTCTGAAGCTGGAGACACTTATATCCCTCACTAACTTTAAGCATCAGTTGTCAGAGCACCTTACCGATCACTGCACCTGTACACAGCCCATCTGATATTAGCCCACCCAACTACCTCATCCCCATATTGTTATTTACATTGTTATTTATTTTGCTCATTTGCACCCCAGTATCTCTATTTGCACATCATCTTCTGCACATCTATCACTCCAGTGTTAATACTAAATTATAATTGTAATTATTTTGCACTATGGCCTATTTATTGCCTTACCTCCATAACTTGCTACATTTGCACACACTGTATATAGATTTTCTATTGTGTTATTGACTGTACGTTTTGTTTATTCCATATGTAACTCTGTGTTGTTGTTGTTTTTAATCGCACTGCTTTGCTTTATCTTGGCCAGGTCGCAGTTGTAAATGAAAACTTGTTCTCAACTGGCTTACCTGGTTAAATAAAGGTGAAATAAATAAATAAATTTAAAGGATCTTCAACTAGCAGGCATAAACCACCTGAATATTCATTTGATTTTCTTGAAGGTTGGGGGATCTTGAGAAATTAATTGTTATAACAAGAAAATGTTCAAACACTCTCCTGGAGAGACATAGCTCTGGGTTGACCAACCCTCCTGGAGAGACATAGCTCTGGGTTGACCAACCCTCCTGGAGAGACATAGCTCTGGGTTGACCAACCCTCCTGGAGAGACATAGCTCTGGGTTGACCAACCCTCCTGGAGAGACATAGCTCTGGGTTGACCAACCCTCCTGGAGAGCAAGCAGGATTTTCTTCCCTCCCTATTTTAAAAAATAGATAGTTCACCCAAATGACAAAATATAAAATGTTTGTGTCCTTACTTTGAAAGCAGTCTATGGACAAGCAGACTGCAATCTATGATTTGGTTACCCTCTGGCATCCACCATTAATATTAACATTTCCTGTGCAGAGCCTTGGTGTAGTGGTAACACTCCCAGGCAAATGTTGCACAACTTTCCACCTGAGAACAGCGACCATTCATTCCCTGCTTCCAACCTTCCCACTGTTTCTAGCATTTACCCGTCTCCCCCTCTTATTTCATTACTGTCCGAAGAAAGTTTCAAACCACCTAAAAAAAAAAGTACAAAATATTTGCATACCCAAAAAAACTAAAAGTAACAAAGTCGTCGAATTTTACATTTTATGTCATTTAGCAGACGCTCTTATCCAGAGCGACTTACAGTTAGTGAGTGCATACATTTTTCATACTGGCCCCCCGTGGGAAACGAACCCACAACCCTGGTGTTGCAAGCGCCATGCTCTACCAACTGAGCTACACGGGGACATGAGTGTTCATTTAATGTTCAAAGTATCCTGAATACACCTCATTTCTCACCCTGGTCATTGGCCTAAGCAATGTCAAAATACATAGAATTGCAGGAAATGAGCTTTAAAACAGTAAGATCTTCCTGAGGAAGAACACCCAGTCCCCAGTCTAGAGATTGTGCCAGGGGGCAATGAAATTCACATAACAAATCCCACTCCAAACTTTCTTCAAAACTTGGCAGCCGTGATACAAATATTTTACAAACTAGCTACATTCCTGTGTAATCCGAGGAGCCAAATCAAGTCACGCAAACCGAAAATACCGTCAATCGTGCGTCAATAATTCAACCCCCCCCCAGTCATAATCTTTTTAAATCATGAAAATGTATCCACTCCATATGGATACCAAGTTTCATAGCTATACCGACTGTTTTAGTAACTACTTACATTTCAATGTCATCGTTACCCAATGAATACCGCTAGCTAGATCTTCATTTAGCCAAGCGGCTAGAAAATGCCCCGGTTTGCCCCCACTAGCATGCCGGTATCTGGCTAACCCAAGACCGAGGAACTGAGGACGAAAAGGAGGCTATATCTCGTTTTACTTACCTCGATATGCTTCGGATCACCCTCTCACAAACTACGTAAAAAAAAAGCTAGCTTGGCTTGGAAAAGATCTCAGCGCTGTTTCGGTGTAAATATAAAACTCTAATAGTTGATATAACTACTGTTTCGTTATCCTGCACTGAGGACGAACGAAAGGACAAGGCTACTGCAACCGGTTTATAAAACCGAACGGGAATTCAACTATCGCGAGAGGAGGCGTGTGTACGTCATAGCATCCGGACAGTCCCCCAGAGAATGTTCCATTATGTCAAAAGCAACATGTGATTCACATCCTCAGTCTTCTTTTGCAATATCCAATGAGTCTACGCTGTAGCTAAACATTTACATGTAAAACATATATTTTTTTTTTTTACAGGTAAACACAATTTTGACGTGTAAACATTTACGTGTAAATTCTACTTAAAACAAAATGTATGATGAGGAGCGTATCCACTGGTATCCACTTTTATTTGAAAACTGATCATTTCACAATTTGAAAAGCAAAATATATGTACTCTCAGTTCACAAATCTCCCGAAATGTAGTCTACCAGTACGCACTGTAAATGTCACACAAATCAAAGTGTGTCACATGCGCCAAATACAACGGGTGTAGACTTTACCTTGAAATGCTTGCTTACGATGCAGAGTAAAACAATTAAAATAATAGTTGTTCGTGTAATTGTTGACTTGGGGAAAAAAATATTTAAAGAGAATGGTCATATGTTGTATTTGTAGAACAATAACATTGTATTCACTTCACTACACACAGTCTGACCTTCCATCATGGGCCAAATGTGTTACTGAATGAAGATTGTGAAATGCTGAACCAAAGGACTTTGTTGTGGAGAGTGCTCCCTCTACTGTTAGTTCTGCAATAAAGCAACACAGCAACGCTGCATGATGTGTCCTTATTTGCGCTTGACCAACTACATTTAGGAGAAGGATATTCTGGATCATCTTCTGGTATCATAAACATTGAACCGCTGTAGTTTACAACAATTATAATTTCTAAAGTGGAAGTTGGGAGAGTTATATTTGAGTGTTTCAGTGAAACGTAAGTGAGGGAGGCCCCGCTCTCTCGCTTTCCCAGATGTTTAGTTAATTCCGATCTCCTTTGCATTATTGTAGCCTTTTTCTGTAGCCTGTCAACTATGTGTCTGTCTATCCCTGTTCTCTCCTCTCTGCACAGGCCATACAAACGCTTCACACCGCGTGGCTGCTGCCACTCTAATCTGGTGGTCCCTGCGCACACGACCCACGTGGAGTGTCCCCCAGGGCTCAGTTCTAGGCCCTCTCCTATTCTCTCTATACACCAAGTCACTTGGCTCTGTCATATCCTCACATGGTCTCTCCTATCATTGCTACGCAGATGACACACAATTCATTTTCTCCTTTCCCCCTTCTGATAACCAGGTGGCGAATCGCATCTCTGCATGTCTGGCAGACATATCAGTGTGGATGTCGGATCACCACCTCAAGCTGAACCTCGGCAAGACGGAGATGCTCTTCCTCCCGGGTAAGGACTGCCCGCTCCATGATCTCGCCATCACGGTTGACAACTACATTGTGTCCTCCTCCCAGAGTGCAAAGAACCTTGGCGTGACCCTGGACAACACCCTGTCGTTCTCCGATAACATCAAAGCGGTGACCCGATCCTGCAGGTTCATGCTCTACAACATTCGCAGAGTACGACCCTACCTCACACAGAACGCGGCACAGGTCCTAATCCAGGCACTTGTCATCTCCCGTCTGGATTACTGCAACTCGCTGTTGGCTGGGCTCCCTGCCTGTGCCATTAACCCCCTACAACTTATCCAGAACGCTGCAGCCCGTCTGGTGTTCAACCTTCCCAAGTTCTCTCACGTCACCCCGCTCCTCCGAACACTCCACTGGCTTCCAGTTTAGGCTCGCATCTGTTACAAGACCATGGTGCTTGCCTACGGAGCTGTGAGGGGAACGGCACCTCCTTACCTTCAGGCTCTGATCAGACCCTACACCCAAACGAGGGCACTACGTTCATCCACCTCTGGCCTGCTAGCCCCCCTACCTCTACGGAAGCACAGTTCCCGCTCAGCCCAGTCAAAGCTATTCGCTGCTCTGGCACCCCAATGGTGGAACAAGCTCCCCCACGACGCCAGGACAGCGGAGTCACTGACCACCTTCCGGAGACACTTGAATCCCCACCTCTTTAAGGAATAACTGGGATAGTGTAAAAGTAATCCTTCTTCCCCCACCCCCCCATAAAAAAAAATATATATATATATTCTCTGTAAATGGTAGCTTGCAGAGAACATGTGTGTTGAGGTTTAAGCATGTTTAAGTGCCCATGAAACAAGTACCAACCTAAGATACAGCTTCACCAATAGGAATTATGATTATTTAATAAAACTGGAGAAAAAAATACATACACTGAGGTTATAGGACTATTCAAGACACAGAAGTAGGTGCTTGCGTGCGTGCGTCACACGCGATATCGTATGCCGCGTTAAAACAACTGGGCAAGAAGGGATCAAGCTTTTGTCAAATTAAAGTCAGATTGGACTTCTCGTAGCAGGTTAGGATAATTAACGTAGCAGGTTGGGATAATTAGGTTAAGGTTAGGAAATTAGCTAAAATGCCCCCAAAATCAACTTTTGACGTTAATTTGACAGCAGGTACGAGCTCCGCAAAGACTCAAACTTTAATTTATGTTCAATGTTCAACTCAGACTCGCAACGCTTGTGGCAAGGACTACAGACTATCACAGACTATAAAGGCAAATCCAGCTGTGTGGTGCCCACCGAAGCCTCCCTCCCAGACGAGCGTAACACATTCCATGCTCGCTTTGACGCAGACAATACCGAGCCATCCAGGAAGACTCTTGCTGCTCCGGACTACCAGGTGCTTTCGCTCTCGGAGGCTGATGTGAGGAAAAGTCTCAAAAGAGTGAATACGCCAGCCCAGATGGCATCCCTGGCCGCGTCCTCAGAGTGTGTGCTGACCTGCTGGCGGGCGTCTTCAACATGTCCCTGTCCCAGGCTGTAGACCCCACCTGCTTTAAAGAGACCACCATCGTCCCAGTGCCCAAGAAAACAAGGTGACATGCCCAAATGACTATCGCCCTGTCGCACTCACCCGTTATCATGAAGTGCTTTGAGAGGCTGGTCATGACCCACATCAAGGCCAGCATACCAGGCACACTGGACCCACTCCAATCTGCCAACCACTCCAACAGATCCACGGTGTGAGGTCAGGGCTTTGTGATGGCCACTCCAATACCTTGACTTTGTTGTCCTTAAGCCATTTTGCCGCAACTTTGGAAGTATGCTTGGGGTCATTGTCCATTTGGAAGACCATTTTTTTTTGGACTGATTTCTTTTCATTTTCCCATGATGTCAAGCAAAGAGACACTGAGTTTGAAGGTAGGCCTTGAAATACATCCATAGGTACACCTCCAATTGACTGAAATGATGTAAATTATTAGCCTATCAGAAGCTTTAAAGCCATGACATCATTTTCTGGAATTTAGGCACAGTCAACTTAGTGTATGTAAACTTCTGACCCACTGGAATTGTGATACAGTGAATTATAAGTGAAATAATCTGTCTGTAAACAATTGTTGGAAAAATTACTTGTGTCTTGCACAAAGTAGATGACCTAACCGACTTGCCAAAACTATAGTTTGTTAACAAGAAATTTGTGGAGTGGTTGAAAAAAAAAGTTTTAATGACTCCAACCTAAGTGTATGTAAGCTTCCGACTTCAACTGTATGAACTGTAACTCAGTAACATCTTTGAAATTGTTGCATGTTGCGTTTTATAGGTTTTTTTCTGTGACCTCAATGCGCAGTTTCTCCAGAGATACATCAGATCACGCCCGAACTGTGCGATGTAGTACGGAGTTGTAGTTTCCAACAGGCCCCAATATTCTACATAGTTTAGCACAGAAAACGTGGTAATTAACTACAATGACCATAATCCATTGCGCACCTACTTGTCAGGTCTGTGTGGTGGTGTCCCCTCCTCCCAGGCCGTTGCCATGGTGCAGGAGCAGATAGGGTCAAAGTAGTGGAATGGGGTAGTGGGTTTTTAATGAGTGTAGGGTTAGTTGGAAGGGTGTCTTTTTAAAAAATACAAATGTTCCTTTTTTCCCCTTTTGTATCACAAAGTATAATGGATGTAGCTCAGTTGGTAGAGCATGGCGTTTGCAACGCCAGGGTTGTGGGTTCATTTCCCACGGGGGACTAGTATGAAAAAAAAAAAAATGTATGCACTTACTAACTAAGTTGCTCTGGATAAGAGCGTCTGCTAAATGACTAAAATGTAAAATGTGTGGGAGAGAAGAGATGGAAGACTGATTGATAGGGCTAGAGAGCAGTTGCTTCGCGGGGTACATTATCTCTACCTGAAAATACATCATCTAAGTGATTGATAGTTGGCATTCATCAGTCATAAAAGTCTGCTTTATTTACGTTGAAGAACTACTAAAATAGTGATTTAGTCAGACAGCACAGGCAGCAGCTCTATAGAGATGAGATGAGGACTTGGAATGAAATAATAACGTCATCAAATAAAACAAATGTAATATACACAACAAATGAAATATTTTATTAAAGTAATGTGAATAACTGATGGTTAATAAGTGATCAGCAGTCATGGACAGTCACTACCATCATGGGACTTTTACTAATTGTTTTATTCTGTGTTAAAGCATTCAACCCACATAATGCAGAGTGCATTCAGAAAGTATTCATACCCGTTGACTTATTACCCATTTTGATGTGTTACCAACGTAATTCAAAATTGATGAAATATATATTTGTTCTCACTCATCTATAATTACAAAGTGAAAAACGTTTTTTAGCAAATTTAGCAAAAAATGAAATACCGAAATAAATGAAATGCAGAAATATCTAATTTCCATAAGTATTCAACCCCTGAGACAATACATGTTAGATTCACCTTTGGCAGCGATTACAGCTGTTAGTCTTTCTGGGTAAGTCTCTAAGCGCTTTGCACACCTGTATTGTACAATCAATTCCACATTTATTCTTTTTTAAAAACTCTGTCAAGTTGGTTGTTGATCATTGCTAGACAGCCATTTCCGAGTCTTGCCATAGATTTTGAAGCCAATTTAAGTCAAAAACGCTAACTAGGCCACTCAGGAAAATTCACTGTCTTCTTGGTAAGCAACTCCAGTGTAGATTTGGCCTTGTGTTTTTGGTTATTGTCCCTCTGAAAGATGAGTTCATCTCCCAGTGTCTGGTGGAAAGCAGACTGAACCAGGTTTTCCTCTGGGATTTTGCTTAGATCTATTCTGTTTCTTCTTATCCTAAAAAAACTCCCTAGTCCTTGAAGAGCATATCCATGTCTTAGGGATGCAGCTACAACGTGATGCAACTACAACCATGTTTGAAAATATGAAGAGTGGTACTCAGTGATGTGTTGTTGTGTTGGATTTACCCCCAACATAACGCTTTGTATTCAGGACATAAAGTTAATTTCTTTTGCAACATTTTTTGCAGTTTTACTTTAGTGCCTTATTGCAAACAGGATGCATGTTTTCTGTAGAGTCTTCCTTCTTTTCACTCTGTCATTTAGGTTAGTATTGTGGAGTAACTACAATGTTGTTGATCCATCCTCAGTTTTCTCCCATCACAACCATTAAACTCTGTAACTGTTTTAAAGTCACCATTGGCCTCATGGTGAAATCCCTGAGCGGTTTCCTTCCTCTCCGGTAACTGACTTAGTGTATTGATACACCATTCAAAGAGTAATTAATAACTTCACCATGCTCAAAGGGATATTCAATGTCGGCTTTTTTAAATGTTTACCCATCTACCAATAGGTGCCCTTCTTTGCGAGGTATTGGAAAACCTCCCTGGTCTTTGTGGTTGAATCTGTATTTGAAATTCACTTCTCGACTGAGGGACCTTACAGATAATTGTATGTGTGGGGTACAGAGATGAGGTAGTCGTTCAAAAATGATGTTAACCACTATTATTGGCCATGCAACTTATTATGTGACTTGTTTAGCAAATGTTTACTCCTGAACTCATTAAGGCTTGCCATAGCAAAGGGGTTGAATACTTATTGACTCAAGACATTTCAGCTTTTCCTTTTTAATTAATTAGATTTTTTTTCTAAAAACATCATTCCGCTTTGGCATTATGTGGTTTGTGACACAAATCCATTTTAAATTCAGGCTGTAAGAGAACAAAATGTGGAAAAAGTCAAGGGGTGTGAATGCTTTCTGAAGGCACTGTAATGTAAAAAATAAATACATCTAAATCTAAAACGGTGATTATTTTTTTTACAATCGAACTGAAACCAAACCGACCTCAAAAACCACTAATCGCTCAGCACTAGCAGACTCTTAATGATGAGGATATGGAACATAGACTATTCCCTGTTAGCTTGTGGGTTGCCTTTTAGATCACCCACTCTAAAGCTGTGGTTTGGAGCCACCCTGGCTGGTCATCATATTTATGGTTGATGTATGTAACCCTCACCCTTTCAGCTTTTACTCCTATCTCAGTGAAACCACAGCCCACAGACCTCTCTCTGTTCCTTGTGAGGCATAAATTAAAGACCTGCCCAAGATAAACTGTAATTAGTTGAAAAGATTCCTTGTCTCCTGGCTCTCAAATATTCAAGTCTTTTCTGATTAAGCGGTCAGTAGCGTTGGCCAACTGCACACTGTCCTGTCGTGCCTTGTGCAGGTAAATCATTTGGTTGGGTTTTGTTGGGTCAGTGTGCCAAGGTTTCTCTCTGCACCTATAATTCACTGACAATGTTCTATTTGAATTCAGCTACATTCAACCACTTCTTCTATAGACATGGTTGTAATTCTGCCAGATGCAAAGCCCTATCACAGAATAGTTTTGTTGTTGTGGATCCCACAAAATTACTGTTAAAGCGGGAAACTCCCCTCAACTGCACAGCACCTCTGCTGCATGTTAAATGATCCGTAGCCCTTCATCAAATCAAATGAAATTTTATTGGCCACATGCGCCGAATACAACAGGTGCAGACATTACAGTGAAATGCTTACTTACAGCCCTTAACCAACAGTGCATTTATTTTTAATAAAAAAGTTTAAAAAAACAACAACAAAAAAGTGTTGAGAAAAAAAGTTACAGTAGGGAGGCTATATATACAGGGGGGTACCAGTCTCCTGGGGGGGAATAGGCTTTGTCGTGCCCTCTTCACGACTGTCTTGGTGTGTTTGGACCATGATAGTTTGTTGGTGATGTGGACACCAAGGAACTTGAAGCTCTCAACCTGTTCCACTACAGCCCCGTCGATGAGAATGGGGGCGTGCTCAGTCCTCTTTTTTTCCCCCTATAGTCCACAATCATCTTTTTTGTCTTGGTCACGTTGAGGGAGAGGTTGTTATCCTGGCACCACATGGCCAGGTCTCTGACCTCCTCCCTATAGGCTGTCTCATCGTTGTCGGTGATCAGGCCTACCACTGATGTGTCGTCGGCAAACTTAATGATGGTGTTGGAGTCGTGCCTGGCCATGCAGCCATGGGTGAACAGGGAGTACAGGAGGGGACTGAGCACGC
The DNA here is from genome assembly GCF_964263955.1 of Coregonus lavaretus. Classification (NCBI taxonomy): domain Eukaryota; kingdom Metazoa; phylum Chordata; class Actinopteri; order Salmoniformes; family Salmonidae; genus Coregonus; species Coregonus lavaretus. The sequence goes on from NC_139995.1 coordinate 59,378,301, forward strand.
ACCCCTGAGGGGCCCCCGTGTTGAGGATCAGTGTGGCAGATGTGTTGTTACCTACCTTTACCACCTGGGGGCGGCCCGTCAGGAAGTCCAGGATCCAGTTGCAGAGGGAGGTGTTTAGTCCCAGGATCCTTGGTCTGCAACTAATTTCCTCCCATTAAAGGTTCTCTTAAATTTTGTTTATATGCACATATTAATTAAGACAAAGACAGACCTGTCAGGCAGAATGTGTCCATTTGTTGTAGTTATTGGTGGGAAGAAAGATTAGCTCAAGGTGTCATCCAACATTACCTTTTGTAATAACGTGCATGTTTCTCCTCGTAAAGATTGAAATATTTGGATCTGCTACTGACATTCATGATTTTTCATTGGCAAAATTATTATGTTAAGATAATAAGCCATTTAGCAGACGCTTTTATCCAAAGCGACTTACAGTCATGTGTGCATACATTTTTACGTATGGGTGGTCCCGGGGATCGAACCCACTATCCTGGCGTTACAAGCGCCATGCTCTACCAATTGAGCTACAGAGGACCACAACCATGTTGTCAATCAAGTACAGTATTTGCCTGCCCTTAACTCGATACTTCATGATGATTCACTTTGCAGTCCAAAGATAGGAATGTGAAACATTCAGCTGCACAGACCCTGTGATGCTGTAGTCTAGAGCGCCTGGTTCAATTCTGCTTAGGAGCATTTAAAAAAAAATCTCAATGGTTAAACTAGTGCGAAATATGTGATTATAGAAAACATCTGTGTTTGCTTCATTTTGCTATCATCCTAAATTAAGATATTGAGTTATTTTACAATTTCTAATGAATGTATATTACTTTCCATGGTGTGGACATTATGTGAGGTCTTGGCTGATTTCTTTAGATTTTCCCATGATGTCAAGCAAAGATGCACTGAGTTTGAAGGTAGGCCTTGAAATACATCCATAGGTGCACTCCCTTACCATCGGACAGGCAGGATGAGGTCTGATAGAAACTGTCTCTGAGCCTGTTGGTATCTACAAGCCATCAAACTGCTGAACACTTGAACTGGACTGACCACCTGCTCTGATTCTCCGCACCTTAGCACACACACACACACACACACACACACACGCACACACCCGCACAGACATACACACATCCTGTATACACATCACAACTGCTGCTACCAGACTCTTATTATGATTGATAAATACTGCACAAATTAAACACCTGCCACCCAATCCCCCTTCCCCAATCCCCCCCTTCCCCAATATCTGCCCCCCCCAATCCCCCCTTCCCCAATACCTGCCCCCCAACCCCCCCTTCCCCAATATCTGCCCCCCAATCCCCCCTTCCCCAATATCTGCTCCCCAATTCTCCCTTCCCCAATATCTGCCCCCCAAATCCCCTTCCCCAAAACACGTGTAAATATTGGACTATAAATGGTTCCTTCCTGTATGATGCTGATGCTAACATGTTTATTATGAGATAGAGGGGCGTGGACGATGCAGACCCGGTGGCGAGCGGGGTGAAACTGAGAAGACACTGTCTGCCCTTTTGAGTTTTGAAGCAGAGTCTTTACCTGATGAAGTCATGTTGGGATATGTCAGTTACCCCGTGAGAGCTTTTGTGCCGAATCCACTAAGGTGTTTTAGGGTGTTTTCACACTTGGTCCCTTTCAGACAATTTTTGTGAACTCAGTGCGGTTGGATAAATTTTCTGTCCAGTGGGAACACTCCAAAGGAACTCAGACCCCTCAAAAGAGCCCCAGAAGTGAACCGAACTGAGACCATCTCAAGAGGTGGTCTGAGTTCGGTTCGCTTGAATTCCGCGATCCGGTTCCCTTTTTAGGTCAATGTGAACACGAAGCTCCCCAGGTTCGCTTGTCATTATTCCCACACCACACACTAGACTACTGCCATAACCCCTCACACTAGACTACTGCCATAACCCCTCACACTAGACTACTGCCATAACCCCTCACACTAGACTACTGCAACACTGTTTCCCCTGCCATAACCCCTCACACTAGACTACTGCCATAACCCCTCACACTAGACTACTGCAACACTGTTTCCCCTGCCATAACCCCTCACACTAGACTACTGCCATAACCCCTCACACTAGACTACTGCCATAACCCCTCACACTAGACTACTGCCATAACCCCTCACACTAGACTACTGCAACACTGTTTCCCCTGCCATAACCCCTCACACTAGACTACTGCCATAACCCCTCACACTAGACTACTGTCATAACCCCTCACACTAGACTACTGCCATAACCGCTCACACTAGACTACTGCCATAACCCCTCACACTAGACTACTGCCATAACCCCTCACACTAGACTACTGCCATAACCCCTCACACTAGACTACTGCCATAACCCCTCACACTAGACTACTGCCATAACCCCTCCCACTAGACTACTGCCATAACCCCTCACACTAGACTACTGCCATAAACCCTCACACTAGACTACTGCCATAACCCCTCACATTAGACTACTGCCATAACCCCTCACACTAGACTACTGCCATAACCCCTCACACTAGACTACAGCCATAACCCCTCACACTAGACTACTGCCATAACCCCTCACACTAGACTACTGCCATAACCCCTCACACTAGACTACTGTCATAACCCCTCACACTAGACTACTGCCATAACCCCTCACACTAGACTACTGCCATAACCCCTCACACTAGACTACTGCTACACTGTTTCCCCTGACATAACCCCTCACACTAGACTACTGAAACACTGTTTCCCCTGTCATAACCCCTCACACTAGACTACTGCCATAACGCCTCACGCTAGACTACTGCCATAACCCCTCACACTAGACTACTGCTACACTGTTTCCCCTGCCATAACCCCTCACACTAGACTACTGCCATAACCCCTCACACTAGACTACTGCCATAACCCCTCACACTAGACTACTGCCATAACCCCTCACACTAGACTACTGTCATAACCCCTCACACTAGACTACTGCAACACAGTTTCCCCTGCCATAACCCCTCACACTAGACTACTGCCATAACCCCTCACACTAGACTACTGCCATAACCCCTCACACTAGACTACTGCCATAACCCCTCACACTAGACTACTGCAACACTGTTTCCCCTGACATAACCCCTCACACTACACTACTGCCATAACCCCTCACACTAGACTACTGCCATAACCCCTCACACTAGACTACTGCCATAAACCCTCACACTAGACTACTGCCATAACACCTCACACTAGACTACTGCCATAACCCCTCACACTAGACTACTGCCATAAACCCTCACACTAGACTACTGCCATAACCCCTCACACTAGACTACTGCCATAAACCCTCACACTAGACTACTGCCATAACCCCTCACACTAGACTACTGCCATAACCCCTCACACTAGACTACTGCCATAACCCCTCACACTAGACTACTGCCATAACCCCTCACACTAGACTACTGCCATAAACCCTCACACTAGACTACTGCCATAACCCCTCACACTAGACTACTGCAACACTGATTCCCCTGTCATAACCCCTCACACTAGACTACGGCCATAACCCCTCACACTAGACTACTGCCATAACCCCTCACACTAGACTACAGCCATAACCCCTCACACTAGACTACTGCCATAACCCCTCACACTAGACTACTGCCATAACCCCTCACACTAGACTACTGCCATAACCCCTCACACTAGACTACTGCCATAACCCCTCACACTAGACTACTGCCATAACCCCTCACACTAGACTACTGCCATAACCCCTCACACTAGACTACTGCCATAACCCCTCACACTAGACTACTGCCATATCCCCTCACACTAGACTACTGCCATAACCCCTCACACTAGACTACTGCCATAACCCCTCACACTAGACTACTGCCATAACCCCTCACACTAGACTACTGCCATAACCCCTCACACTAGACTACTGCCATAACCCCTCACACTAGACTACTGCCATAACCCCTCACACTAGACTACTGCCATAACCCCTCACATTAGACTACTGCAACACTGTTTCCCCTGCCATAACCCCTCACACTAGACTACTGCCATAACCCCTCACACTAGACTACTGCCATATCCCCTCACACTAGACTACTGCCATAACCCCTCACACTAGACTACTGCCATAACCCCTCACACTCAACTACTGCAACACTGTTTCCCCTGCCATAACCCCTCACACTAGACTACTGCCATAACCCCTCACACTAGACTACTGCCATAACCCCTCACACTAGACTACTGCCATAACCCCTCACACTAGACTACTGCCATAACCCCTCACACTAGACTACTGCCATAACCCCTCACATTAGACTACTGCCATAACCCCTCACACTAGACTACTGCCATAACCCCTCACACTAGACTACTGCCATAACCCCTCACACTAGACTACTGCCATAACCCCTCACACTAGACTACTGCCATAACCCCTCACACTAGACTACAGCCATAACCCCTCACACTAGACTACTGCCATAACCCCTCACACTAGACTACTGCCATAACCCCTCACACTAGACTACTGTCATAACCCCTCACACTAGACTACTGCCATAACCCCTCACACTAGACTACTGCCATAACCCCTCACACTAGACTACTGCTACACTGTTTCCCCTGACATAACCCCTCATACTAGACTACTGAAACACTGTTTCCCCTGTCATAACCCCTCACACTAGACTACTGCCATAACCCCTCACGCTAGACTACTGCCATAACCCCTCACGCTAGACTACTGCCATAACCCCTCACACTAGACTACTGCTACACTGTTTCCCCTGCCATAACCCCTCACACTAGACTACTGCCATAACCCCTCACACTAGACTACTGCCATAACCCCTCACACTAGACTACTGCCATAACCCCTCACACTAGACTACTGTCATAACCCCTCACACTAGACTACTGCAACACTGTTTCCCCTGCCATAACCCCTCACACTAGACTACTGCCATAACCCCTCACACTAGACTACTGCCATAACCCCTCACACTAGACTACTGCCATAACCCCTCACACTAGACTACTGCCATAACCCCTCACACTAGACTACTGCAACACTGTTTCCCCTGACATAACCCCTCACACTAGACTACTGCCATAACCCCTCACACTAGACTACTGCCATAACCCCTCACACTAGACTACTGCCATAAACCCTCACACTAGACTACTGCCATAACCCCTCACACTAGACTACTGCCATAACCCCTCACACTAGACTACTGCCATATCCCCTCACACTAGACTACTGCCATAACCCCTCACACTAGACTACTGCCATAAACCCTCACACTAGACTACTGCCATAACCCCTCACACTAGACTACTGCCATAACCCCTCACACTAGACTACGGTCATAACCCCTCACACTAGACTACTGCCATAACCCCTCACACTAGACTACTGCCATAAACCCTCACACTAGACTACTGCCATAACCCCTCACACTAGACTACTGCCATAACCCCTCACACTAGACTACTGCAACACTGATTCCCCTGTCATAACCCCTCACACTAGACTACTGCCATAACCCCTCACACTAGACTACTGCCATAACCCCTCACACTAGACTACAGCCATAACCCCTCACACTAGACTACTGCCATAACCCCTCACACTAGACTACTGCCATAAACCCCTCACACTAGACTACTGCCATAACCCCTCACACTAGACTACTGCCATAACCCCTCACACTAGACTACTGCCATAACCCCTCACACTAGACTACTGCCATAACTCCTCACACTAGACTACTGCCATAACCCCTCACACTAGACTACTGCATAACCCCTCACACTAGACTACTGCCATAACCCCTCACACTAGACTACTGCCATAACCACTCACACTAGACTACTGCCATATCCCCTCACACTAGACTACTGCCATAACCCCTCACACTAGACTACTGCCATAACCCCTCACACTAGACTACTGCCATAACTCCTCACACTAGACTACTGCCATAACCCCTCACACTAGACTACTGCCATATCCCCTCACACTAGACTACTGCCATAACCCCTCACACTAGACTACTGCCATAACCCCTCACACTAGACTACTGCAACACTGTTTCCCCTGCCATAACCCCTCACACTAGACTACTGCCATAACCCCTCACACTAGACTACTGCCATTACCCCTCACACTAGACTACTGCCATAACCCCTCACACTAGACTACTGCCATAACCCCTCACACTAGACTACTGCAACACTGTTTCCCCTGCCATAACCCCTCACATTAGACTACTGCCATAACCCCTCACACTAGACTACTGCCATAACCCCTCACACTAGACTACTGCCATAACCCCTCACACTAGACTACTGCCATAACCCCTCACACTAGACTACTGCCATAACCCCTCACACTAGACTACTGCCATAACCCCTCACATTAGACTACTGCCATAACCCCTCACACTAGACTACTGCCATAACCCCTCACACTAGACTACTGCCATAACCCCTCACACTAGACTACTGCCATAACCCCTCACACTAGACTACTGCCATAACCCCTCACACTAGACTACTGCCATAACCCCTCACACTAGACTACTGCCATAACCCCTCACACTAGACTACTGCCATAACCCCTCACACTAGACTACTGCCATAACCCCTCACACTAGACTACTGCCATAAACCTCACATTAGACTACTGCCATAACCCCTCACACTAGACTACTGCCATAACCCCTCACACTAGATTACTGCCATAACCCCTCACACTAGACTACTGCAACACTGTTTCCCCTGCCATAACCCCTCCCATTAGACTACTGCCATAACCCCTCACACTAGACTACTGCCATAACCCCTCACACTAGACTACTGCCATAACCCCTCACACTAGACTACTGCCATAACCCCTCACACTAGACTACTGCCATAACCCCTCACACTAGACTACTGCCATAACCCCAAACACTAGACTACTGCCATAACCCCTCACATTAGACTACTGCCATAACCCCTCACACTAGACTACTGCCATAACCCCTCACACTAGACTACTGCCATAACCCCTCACATTAGACTACTGCCATAACCCCTCACACTAGACTACTGCCATAACCCCTCACACTAGACTACTGCCATAACCCCTCACACTAGACTACTGCTACACTGTTTCCCCTGCCATAACCCCTCACACTAGACTACTGCCATAACCCCTCACAATAGACTACTGCCATAACCCCTCACACTAGACTACTGCAACACTGTTTCCCCTGCCATAACCCCTCACACTAGACTACTGCCATAACCCCTCACACTAGACTACTGCCATAACCCCTCAAACTAGACTACTGCAACACTGTTTCCCCTGCCATAACCCCTCACACTAGACTACTGCCATAACCCCTCACACTAGACTACTGTCATAACCCCTCACACTAGACTACTGCCATAACCGCTCACACTAGACTACTGCCATAACCCCTCACACTAGACTACTGCCATAACCCCTCACACTAGACTACTGCCATAACCCCTCACATTAGACTACTGCCATAACCCCTCACACTAGACTACTGCCATAACCCCTCACACTAGACTACAGCCATAACCCCTCACACTAGACTACTGCCATAACCCCTCACACTAGACTACTGCCATAACCCCTCACACTAGACTACTGCTACACTGTTTCCCCTGACATAACCCCTCACACTAGACTACTGAAACACTGTTTCCCCTGTCATAACCCCTCACACTAGACTACTGCCATAACCCCTCACGCTAGACTACTGCCATAACCCCTCACACTAGACTACTGCCATAAACCCTCACACTAGACTACTGCCATAACCCCTCACACTAGACTACTGCAACACTGTTTCCCCTGCCATAACCCCTCACACTAGACTACTGCCATAACCCCTCACACTAGACTACTGCCATAACCCCTCACACTAGACTACTGTCATAACCCGTCACACTAGACTACTGCAACACTGTTTCCCCTGCCATAACCCCTCACACTAGACTACTACCATAACCCCTCACACTAGACTACTGCCATAACCCCTCACACTAGACTACTGCCATAACCCCTCACACTAGACTACTGCCATAACCCCTCACACTAGACTACTGCAACACTGTTTCCCCTGACATAACCCCTCACACTAGACTACTGCCATAACCCCTCACACTAGACTACTGCCATAACCCCTCACACTAGACTACTGCCATAAACCCTCACACTAGACTACTGCCATAACCCCTCACACTAGACTACTGCCATAAACCCTCACACTAGACTACTGCCATAACCCCTCACACTAGACTACTGCCATAACCCCTCACACTAGACTACTGCCATAACCCCTCACACTAGACTACTGCCATAACCCCTCACACTAGACTACTGTCATAACCCCTCACACTAGACTACTGCCATAACCCCTCACACTAGACTACTGCCATAACCCCTCACACTAGACTACTGCCATAACCCCTCACACTAGACTACTGCCATAAACCCTCACACTAGACTACTGCCATAACACCTCACACTAGACTACTGCCATAACCCCTCACACTAGACTACTGCAACACTGATTCCCCTGTCATAACCCCTCACACTAGACTACTGCCATAACCCCTCACACTAGACTACTGCCATAACCCCTCACACTAGACTACTGCCATAACCCCTCACACTAGACTACTGCCATAACCCCTCACACTAGACTACTGCCATAACCCCTCACACTAGACTACTGCCATAACCCCTCACACTAGACTACTGCCATAACCCCTCACACTAGACTACTGCCATAACCCCTCACACTAGACTACTGCCATAACCCCTCACACTAGACTACTGCCATAACCCCTCACACTAGACTACTGCCATAACCCCTCACATTAGACTACTGCCATAACCCCTCACACTAGACTACTGCCATAACCCCTCACACTAGACTACTGCCATAACCCCTCACACTAGACTACTGCCATAACCCCTCACACTAGACTACAGCCATAACCCCTCACACTAGACTACTAGCATAACCCCTCACACTAGACTACTGCCATAACCCCTCACACTAGACTACTGCCATAACCCCTCACACTAGACTACTGCCATAACCCCTCACACTAGACTACAGCCATAACCCCTCACACTAGACTACTGCCATAACCCCTCACACTAGACTACTGCCATAACCCCTCACACTAGACTACTGCCATAACCCCTCACACTAGACTACTGCCATAACCCCTCACACTAGACTACTGCCATAACCCCTCACACTAGACTACTGCCATTACCCCTCACACTAGACTACTGCAACACTGTTTCCCCTGCCATAACCCCTCACACTAGACTACTGCCATAACCCCTCACACTAGACTACTGTCATAACCCCTCACACTAGACTACTGCCATAACCGCTCACACTAGACTACTGCCATAACCGCTCACACTAGACTACTGCCATAACCCCTCACACTAGACTACTGCCATAACCCCTCACATTAGACTACTGCCATAACCCTTCACACTAGACTACTGCCATAACCCCTCACACTAGACTACTGCCATAACCCCTCACACTAGACTACTGCCATAACCCCTCACACTAGACTACTGCTACACTGTTTCCCCTGCCATAACCCCTCACATTAGACTACTGCCATAACCCCTCACAATAGACTACTGCCATAACCCCTCACACTAGACTACTGCAACACTGTTTCCCCTGCCATAACCCCTCACACTAGACTACTGCCATAACCCCTCACACTAGACTACTGCCATAACCCCTCAAACTAGACTACTGCAACACTGTTTCCCCTGCCATAACCCCTCACACTAGACTACTGCCATAACCCCTCACACTAGACTACTGTCATAACCCCTCACACTAGACTACTGACATAACCGCTCACACTAGACTACTGCCATAACCCCTCACACTAGACTACTGCCATAACCCCTCACACTAGACTACTGCCATAACCCCTCACATTAGACTACTGCCATAACCCCTCACACTAGACTACTGCCATAACCCCTCACACTAGACTACTGCCATAACCCCTCACACTAGACTACTGCCATAACCCCTCACACTAGACTACTGCTACACTGTTTCCCCTGACATAACCCCTCACACTAGACTACTGAAACACTGTTTCCCCTGTCATAACCCCTCACACTAGACTACTGCCATAACCCCTCACGCTAGACTACTGCCATAACCCCTCACACTAGACTACTGCCATAAACCCTCACACTAGACTACTGCCATAACCCCTCACACTAGACTACTGCAACACTGTTTCCCCTGCCATAACCCCTCACACTAGACTACTGCCATAACCCCTCACACTAGACTACTGCCATAACCCCTCACACTAGACTACTGTCATAACCCGTCACACTAGACTACTGCAACACTGTTTCCCCTGCCATAACCCCTCACACTAGACTACTACCATAACCCCTCACACTAGACTACTGCCATAACCCCTCACACTAGACTACTGCCATAACCCCTCACACTAGACTACTGCCATAACCCCTCACACTAGACTACTGCAACACTGTTTCCCTTGACATAACCCCTCACACTAGACTACTGCCATAACCCCTCACACTAGACTACTGCCATAACCCCTCACACTAGACTACTGCCATAAACCCTAACACTAGACTACTGCCATAACCCCTCACACTAGACTACTGCCATAAACCCTCACACTAGACTACTGCCATAACCCCTCACACTAGACTACTGCCATAACCCCTCACACTAGACTACTGCCATAACCCCTCACACTAGACTACTGCCATAACCCCTCACACTAGACTACTGTCATAACCCCTCACACTAGACTACTGCCATAACCCCTCACACTAGACTACTGCCATAACCCCTCACACTAGACTACTGCCATAACCCCTCACACTAGACTACTGCCATAAACCCTCACACTAGACTACTGCCATAACCCCTCACACTAGACTACTGCCATAACCCCTCACACTAGACTACTGCAACACTGATTCCCCTGTCATAACCCCTCACACTAGACTACTGCCATAACCCCTCACACTAGACTACTGCCATAACCCCTCACACTAGACTACTGCCATAACCCCTCACACTAGACTACTGCCATAACCCCTCACACTAGACTACTGCCATAACCCCTCACACTAGACTACTGCCATAACCCCACACACTAGACTACTGCCATAACCCCTCACACTAGACTACTGCCATAACCCCTCACACTAGACTACTGCCATAACCCCTCACAATAGACTACTGCCATAACCCCTCACACTAGACTACTGCCATAACCCCTCACACTAGACTACTGCCATAACCCCTCACATTAGACTACTGCCATAACCCCTCACACTAGACTACTGCCATAACCCCTCACACTAGACTACTGCCATAACCCCTCACACTAGACTACTGCCATAACCCCTCACACTAGACTACAGCCATAACCCCTCACACTAGACTACTAGCATAACCCCTCACACTAGACTACTGCCATAACCCCTCACACTAGACTACTGCCATAACCCCTCACACTAGACTACTGCCATAACCCCTCACACTAGACTACAGCCATAACCCCTCACACTAGACTACTGCCATAACCCCTCACACTAGACTACTGCCATAACCCCTCACACTAGACTACTGCCATAACCCCTCACACTAGACTACTGCCATAACCCCTCACACTAGACTACTGCCATAACCCCTCACACTAGACTACTGCCATAACCCCTCACACTAGACTACTGCCATAACCCCTCACACTAGACTACTGCAACACTGTTTCCCCTGCCATAACCCCTCACACTAGACTACTGCCATAACCCCTCACACTAGACTACTGCCATTACCCCTCACACTAGACTACTGCAACACTGTTTCCCCTGCCATAACCCCTCACACTAGACTACTGCCATAACCCCTCACACTAGACTACTGTCATAACCCCTCACACTAGACTACTGCCATAACCGCTCACACTAGACTACTGCCATAACCGCTCACACTAGACTACTGCCATAACCCCTCACACTAGACTACTGCCATAACCCCTCACATTAGACTACTGCCATAACCCTTCACACTAGACTACTGCCATAACCCCTCACACTAGACTACAGCCATAACCCCTCACACTAGACTACTGCCATAACCCCTCACACTAGACTACTGCCATAACCCCTCACACTAGACTACTGTCATAACCCCTCACACTAGACTACTGCCATAACCCCTCACACTAGACTACTGCATAACCCCTCACACTAGACTACTGCTACACTGTTTCCCCTGACATAACCCCTCACACTAGACTACTGAAACACTGTTTCCCCTGTCATAACCCCTCACACTAGACTACTGCCATAACCCCTCACGCTAGACTACTGCCATAACCCCTCACACTAGACTACTGCTACACTGTTTCCCCTGCCATAACCCCTCACACTAGACTACTGCCATAACCCCTCACACTAGACTACTGCCATAACCCCTCACACTAGACTACTGCCATAACCCCTCACACTAGATTACTGTCATAACCCCTCACACTAGACTACTGCAACACTGTTTCCCCTGCCATATCCCCTCACACTAGACTACTGCCATAACCCCTCACACTAGACTACTGCCATAACCCCTCACACTAGACTACTGCCATAACCCCTCACACTAGACTACTGCCATAACCCCTCACACTAGACTACTGCAACACTGTTTCCCCTGACATAACCCCTCACACTAGACTACTGCCATAACCCCTCACACTAGACTACTGCCATAACCCCTCACACTAGACTACTGCCATAACCCCTCACACTAGACTACTGCCATAACCCCTCACACTAGACTACTGCCATAACCCCACACACTAGACTACTGCCATAACCCCTCACATTAGACTACTGCCATAACCCCTCACACTAGACTACTGCCATAACCCCTCACACTAGACTACTGCCATAACCCCTCACATTAGACTACTGCCATAACCCCTCACACTAGACTACTGCCATAACCCCTCACACTAGACTACTGCCATAACCCCTCACACTAGACTACTGCTACACTGTTTCCCCTGCCATAACCCCTCACACTAGACTACTGCCATAACCCCTCACAATAGTCTACTGCCATAACCCCTCACACTAGACTACTGCAACACTGTTTCCCCTGCTATAACCCCTCACACTAGACTACTGCCATAACCCCTCACACTAGACTACTGCCATAACCCCTCAAACTAGACTACTGCAACACTGTTTCCCCTGCCATAACCCCTCACACTAGACTACTGCCATAACCCCTCACACTAGACTACTGTCATAACCCCTCACACTAGACTACTGCCATAACCGCTCACACTAGACTACTGCCATAACCCCTCACACTAGACTACTGCCATAACCCCTCACACTAGACTACTGCCATAACCCCTCACATTAGACTACTGCCATAACCCCTCACACTAGACTACTGCCATAACCCCTCACACTAGACTACAGCCATAACCCCTCACACTAGACTACTGCCATAACCCCTCACACTAGACTACTGCCATAACCCCTCACACTAGACTACTGCTACACTGTTTCCCCTGACATAACCCCTCACACTAGACTACTGAAACACTGTTTCCCCTGTCATAACCCCTCACACTAGACTACTGCCATAACCCCTCACGCTAGACTACTGCCATAACCCCTCACACTAGACTACTGCTACACTGTTTCCCCTGCCATAACCCCTCACACTAGACTACTGCCATAAACCCTCACACTAGACTACTGCCATAACCCCTCACACTAGACTACTGCAACACTGTTTCCCCTGCCATAACCCCTCACACTAGACTACTGCCATAACCCCTCACACTAGACTACTGCCATAACCCCTCACACTAGACTACTGCCATAACCCCTCACACTAGACTACTGCCATAACCCCTCACACTAGACTACTGCCATAACCCCTCACACTAGACTACTGCCATAACCCCTCACGCTAGACTACTGCCATAACCCCTCACACTAGACTACTGCCATAAACCCTCACACTAGACTACTGCCATAACCCCTCACACTAGACTACTGCAACACTGTTTCCCCTGCCATAACCCCTCACACTAGACTACTGCCATAACCCCTCACACTAGACTACTGCCATAACCCCTCACACTAGACTACTGTCATAACCCGTCACACTAGACTACTGCAACACTGTTTCCCCTGCCATAACCCCTCACACTAGACTACTACCATAACCCCTCACACTAGACTACTGCCATAACCCCTCACACTAGACTACTGCCATAACCCCTCACACTAGACTACTGCCATAACCCCTCACACTAGACTACTGCAACACTGTTTCCCCTGACATAACCCCTCACACTAGACTACTGCCATAACCCCTCACACTAGACTACTGCCATAACCCCTCACACTAGACTACTGCCATAAACCCTCACACTAGACTACTGCCATAACCCCTCACACTAGACTACTGCCATAAACCCTCACACTAGACTACTGCCATAACCCCTCACACTAGACTACTGCCATAACCCCTCACACTAGACTACTGCCATAACCCCTCACACTAGACTACTGCCATAACCCCTCACACTAGACTACTGTCATAACCCCTCACACTAGACTACTGCCATAACCCCTCACACTAGACTACTGCCATAACCCCTCACACTAGACTACTGCCATAACCCCTCACACTAGACTACTGCCATAAACCCTCACACTAGACTACTGCCATAACCCCTCACACTAGACTACTGCCATAACCCCTCACACTAGACTACTGCAACACTGATTCCCCTGTCATAACCCCTCACACTAGACTACTGCCATAACCCCTCACACTAGACTACTGCCATAACCCCTCACACTAGACTACTGCCATAACCCCTCACACTAGACTACTGCCATAACCCCTCACACTAGACTACTGCCATAACCCCTCACACTAGACTACTGCCATAACCCCACACACTAGACTACTGCCATAACCCCTCACACTAGACTACTGCCATAACCCCTCACACTAGACTACTGCCATAACCCCTCACAATAGACTACTGCCATAACCCCTCACACTAGACTACTGCCATAACCCCTCACACTAGACTACTGCCATAACCCCTCACATTAGACTACTGCCATAACCCCTCACACTAGACTACTGCCATAACCCCTCACACTAGACTACTGCCATAACCCCTCACACTAGACTACTGCCATAACCCCTCACACTAGACTACAGCCATAACCCCTCACACTAGACTACTAGCATAACCCCTCACACTAGACTACTGCCATAACCCCTCACACTAGACTACTGCCATAACCCCTCACACTAGACTACTGCCATAACCCCTCACACTAGACTACAGCCATAACCCCTCACACTAGACTACTGCCATAACCCCTCACACTAGACTACTGCCATAACCCCTCACACTAGACTACTGCCATAACCCCTCACACTAGACTACTGCCATAACCCCTCACACTAGACTACTGCCATAACCCCTCACACTAGACTACTGCCATAACCCCTCACACTAGACTACTGCCATAACCCCTCACACTAGACTACTGCAACACTGTTTCCCCTGCCATAACCCCTCACACTAGACTACTGCCATAACCCCTCACACTAGACTACTGCCATTACCCCTCACACTAGACTACTGCAACACTGTTTCCCCTGCCATAACCCCTCACACTAGACTACTGCCATAACCCCTCACACTAGACTACTGTCATAACCCCTCACACTAGACTACTGCCATAACCGCTCACACTAGACTACTGCCATAACCGCTCACACTAGACTACTGCCATAACCCCTCACACTAGACTACTGCCATAACCCCTCACATTAGACTACTGCCATAACCCTTCACACTAGACTACTGCCATAACCCCTCACACTAGACTACAGCCATAACCCCTCACACTAGACTACTGCCATAACCCCTCACACTAGACTACTGCCATAACCCCTCACACTAGACTACTGTCATAACCCCTCACACTAGACTACTGCCATAACCCCTCACACTAGACTACTGCATAACCCCTCACACTAGACTACTGCTACACTGTTTCCCCTGTCATAACCCCTCACACTAGACTACTGCCATAACCCCTCACGCTAGACTACTGCCATAACCCCTCACACTAGACTACTGCTACACTGTTTCCCCTGCCATAACCCCTCACACTAGACTACTGCCATAACCCCTCACACTAGACTACTGCCATAACCCCTCACACTAGACTACTGCCATAACCCCTCACACTAGATTACTGTCATAACCCCTCACACTAGACTACTGCAACACTGTTTCCCCTGCCATATCCCCTCACACTAGACTACTGCCATAACCCCTCACACTAGACTACTGCCATAACCCCTCACACTAGACTACTGCCATAACCCCTCACACTAGACTACTGCCATAACCCCTCACACTAGACTACTGCAACACTGTTTCCCCTGACATAACCCCTCACACTAGACTACTGCCATAACCCCTCACACTAGACTACTGCCATAACCCCTCACACTAGACTACTGCCATAACCCCTCACACTAGACTACTGCCATAACCCCTCACACTAGACTACTGCCATAACCCCACACACTAGACTACCGCCATAACCCCTCACATTAGACTACTGCCATAACCCCTCACACTAGACTACTGCCATAACCCCTCACACTAGACTACTGCCATAACCCCTCACATTAGACTACTGCCATAACCCCTCACACTAGACTACTGCCATAACCCCTCACACTAGACTACTGCCATAACCCCTCACACTAGACTACTGCTACACTGTTTCCCCTGCCATAACCCCTCACACTAGACTACTGCCATAACCCCTCACAATAGTCTACTGCCATAACCCCTCACACTAGACTACTGCAACACTGTTTCCCCTGCTATAACCCCTCACACTAGACTACTGCCATAACCCCTCACACTAGACTACTGCCATAACCCCTCAAACTAGACTACTGCAACACTGTTTCCCCTGCCATAACCCCTCACACTAGACTACTGCCATAACCCCTCACACTAGACTACTGTCATAACCCCTCACACTAGACTACTGCCATAACCGCTCACACTAGACTACTGCCATAACCCCTCACACTAGACTACTGCCATAACCCCTCACACTAGACTACTGCCATAACCCCTCACATTAGACTACTGCCATAACCCCTCACACTAGACTACTGCCATAACCCCTCACACTAGACTACGGCCATAACCCCTCACACTAGACTACTGCCATAACCCCTCACACTAGACTACTGCCATAACCCCTCACACTAGACTACTGCTACACTGTTTCCCCTGACATAACCCCTCACACTAGACTACTGAAACACTGTTTCCCCTGTCATAACCCCTCACACTAGACTACTGCCATAACCCCTCACGCTAGACTACTGCCATAACCCCTCACACTAGACTACTGCTACACTGTTTCCCCTGCCATAACCCCTCACACTAGACTACTGCCATAAACCCTCACACTAGACTACTGCCATAACCCCTCACACTAGACTACTGCAACACTGTTTCCCCTGCCATAACCCCTCACACTAGACTACTGCCATAACCCCTCACACTAGACTACTGCCATAACCCCTCACACTAGACTACTGCCATAACCCCTCACACTAGACTACTGTCATAACCCCTCACACTAGACTACTGCCATAACCCCTCACACTAGACTACTGCCATAACCCCACACACTAGACTACTGCCATAACCCCTCACATTAGACTACTGCCATAACCCCTCACACTAGACTACTGCCATAACCCCTCACACTAGACTACTGTCATAACCCCTCACACTAGACTACTGCAACACTGTTTCCCCTGCCATAACCCCTCACACTAGACTACTACCATAACCCCTCACACTAGACTACTGCCATAACCCCTCACACTAGACTACTGCCATAACCCCTCACACTAGACTACTGCCATAACCCCTCACACTAGACTACTGCAACACTGTTTCCCCTGACATAACCCCTCACACTAGACTACTGCCATAACCCCTCACACTAGACTACTGCCATAACCCCTCACACTAGACTACTGCCATAAACCCTCACACTAGACTACTGCCATAAACCCTCACACTAGACTACTGCCATAACCCCTCACACTAGACTACTGCCATAAACCCTCACACTAGACTACTGCCATAACCCCTCACACTAGACTACTGCCATAACCCCTCACACTAGACTACTGTCATAACCCCTCACACTAGACTACTGCCATAACCCCTCACACTAGACTACTGCCATAACCCCTCACACTAGACTACTGCCATAACCCCTCACACTAGACTACTGCCATAACCCCTCACACTAGACTACTGCCATAACCCCTCACACTAGATTACTGCCATAACCCCTCACATTAGACTACTGCCATAACCCCTCACACTAGACTACTGCCATAACCCCTCACACTAGACTACTGCCATAACCCCTCACACTAGACTACTGCCATAACCCCTCACACTAGACTACTGCCATAACCCCTCACACTAGACTACAGCCATAACCCCTCACACTAGACTACTGCCATAACCCCTCACACTAGACTACTGCCATAACCCCTCACACTAGACTACTGCCATAACCCCTCACACTAGACTACTGCCATAACCACTCACACTAGACTACTGCCATAACCCCTCACACTAGACTACTGCCATAACCCCTCACACTAGACTACTGCCATAACCCCTCACACTAGACTACAGCCATAACCCCTCACACTAGACTACTGCCATAACCCCTCACACTAGACTACTGCCATAAACCCTCACACTAGACTACTGCCATAACCCCTCACACTAGACTACTGCCATAACCCCTCACACTAGACTACTGCCATAACCCCTCACACTAGACTACTGCCATAACCCCTCACACTAGACTAATGCAACACTGTTTCCCCTCATATTGGGTAGGTCTCATCTTTTAACTATATGCAATCTATTAGTTTCCAAAATGTAAGTAGGTATACAGTTGAAGTCGGAAGTTTACATACACCTTAGCCAAATACATTTAAACTCAGTTTTTCACAATTCCTGACATTTAATCCTAGTAAATATTCCCTGTTTTAGGTCAGTTAGGATCACCACTTTATTTTAAGAATGTGAAATGTCAGAATAATAGTAGAGAGAATGATTTATTTCAGCTTTTATTTCTTTCATCGCGTTCCCAGTGGGTCAGAAGTTTACATACACTCAATTAGTATTTGGTAGCATTGCCTTTAAATTGTTTAACTTGGATCAAACGTTTCGGGTAGCCTTCCACAAGCTTCCCACAATAAGTTGGGTGAATCTTGGCCCATTCCTCCTGACAGAGATGGTGTAACTGAGTCAGGTTTGTAGGCCTCCTTGCTTGCACACGCTTTTTCAGTTCTGCCCACAAATGTTCTATAGGATTGAGGTCAGGGCTTTGTGATGGCCACTCCAATACCTTGACTTTGTTGTCCTTAAGCCATTTTGCCACAACTTTGGAATCATGATTGGGGTCATTGTCCATTTGGAAGACCCATTTGTGACCAAGCTTTAACTTCCTGACTGATGTCTTGAGATGTTGCTTCAATATATCCACATACTTTTGCTTCCTCATGATGCCATCTATTTTGTGAAGTGCACCAGTCCCTCCTGCAGCAAAACACCCCCACAGCATGATGCTGCCACCCCCGTGCTTCACGGTTGGGATGGTGTTCTTCGGCTTGCAAGCTTTCCCCTTTTTCCTCCAAACATAACGATGGTCATTATGGCCAAACAGTTCTATTTTTGTTTCATCAGACTAGAGTACATTTCTCCAAAAAGTATGATCTTTGTCCCCATGCGCAGTTGCAAACCGTAGTCTATCTTTTTTATGGCGGTTTTGGAGCAGTGGCTTCTTCCTTACTGAGCGGCCTTTCAGGTTATGTCGATATAGGACTCGTTTTACTGTGGATATAGATAATTTTGTACCTGTTTCCTCCAGCATCTTCACAAGGTCCTTTGCTGTTGTTCTGGGATTGATTTGCACTTTTCGCACCAAAGTACGTTCATCTCTAGGAGACAGAACGCATCTCCTTCCTGAGCGGTATGACGACTGCGTGGTCCCATGGTGTTTATACTTGCGTACTATTGTTTGTACAGATGAACGTGGTACCTTCAGGCGTTTGGAAATTGCTCCCAAGGATGAACCAGACTTGTTGAGGTCCAAAAAAAAATGTCTGAGGTCTTGGCTGATTTCTTTTGATTTTTCCATGATGTCAAGCAAAAAGGCACTGAGTTTGAAGGTAGGCCTTGAAATACATCCACAGATACACCTCCAATTGACTCAAATGATGTCAATTTGCCTATCAGAAGCTTCTAAAGCCATGACATCATTTTCTGGAATTTTCCAAGCTGTTTAAAGGCACAGTCAACTTAGTTTATGTAAACGTTTGACCCACTGGAATTGTGATACAGTGAAATAATCTGTCTGTAAACAATTGTTGGAAAAATTACTTGTGTCATGCACAAAGTAGATGACCTAACCGACTTGCCAAAACTATAGTTTGTTAACAAGAAATGTGTGGAGTGGTTGAAAAACTAGTTTTAATGACTCCAACCTAAGTGTACGTAAACTTCCGACTTCAACTGTAGCTGTCCGATAACACATTCTGATGGAATGGCTTGTCCTGCACTTTGTAAAAACCCAGAGTGCATTGAGTGAATGTTGGGAAAAGACCTTGGTTCCTTTCTAAACATAACAATGTGAATGCAGGAGAAATAGTTGAAGTGATCTGGCAAAAGAGTTGAGTCCTCATTCAAAGGCAAGGGCAGTGTGAATACACTTTAAAGAGGACTATATGTGAAAACACCCTTAGCATGTTGGACATTTCAGAGTTTCCTAGTTCCAACCAGCGTGTAAACGCGACATAAGCACATACCTGATTTGCGGTTGATGGCTCTCACAGGCTCCCGGGCAATCTACGCCGCCAAGGTGCAAGTACTATACCGATTACTGATGGCTCTCACAGGCTCCCGGGCAATCTACGGGCATTTACGGCGTCCCGATAATTTTCAAACATGTTGAGTATATTCGGCCTCAAATCGGCCAATCGCGGTGCCGCCAAGGTGCAAGTACTATTACCGATTACTAAACTGAACTAAAATATAAACGCAACATATGAAGTGTTGGTCCCATGTTTCATGAGCTGATCCCAGAAATGTTTCATGCTCACAAAAAGCTTATTTCTCAATTTTCTTTAGCATTTTTGTTTACATCCCTTAGTGAGAATACACTTTAAAGAGGACTATATGTGAAAACACCTAAGCTTATGCTCATGTGGCAGCAGTTTGTAGGAGGGAGATTCTGAGATGTGAGAAGTGTGCATGAGGGCATGGCACAAAAGAATGTGTAATCAGAGGGGGAAAAAACAGTGTGTCAATTGTGGCGGTGCCCATGTTGCTTGGGATCAGACGTGCCCGGTGCGACGGAGAGAGGTTGATGTGTAATAGGGTTGCGTATGTTTCCACTTGACACTTGCAGAAATATGAATTCGATGTTTATGTATTCCTATTGGTTAGTTTAATTTACTACATACAGTGAGGGAAAAAAGTATTTGATCCCCTGCTGATTTTGTACGTTTGCCCACTGACAAAGACATGATCAGTCTATCATTTTTAATGGTAGGTTTATTTGAACAGTGAGAGACAGAATAACAACAAAAAAATCCAGAAAAAACGCATGTCAAAAATGTTATAAATTGATTTGCATTTGAATGAGGGAAATAAGTATTTGACCCCTCTGCAAAACATGACTTAGTACTTGGTGGCAAAACCCTTGTTGGCAATCACAGAGGTCAGACGTTTCTTGTAGTTGGCCACCAGGTTTGCACACATCTCAGGAGGGATTTTGTCCCAGTCCTCTTTGCAGATCTTCTCCAAGTCATTAAGGTTTTGAGCCTGACGTTTGGCAACTCGAACCTTCAGCTCCCTCCACAGATTTTCTATGGGATTAAGGTCTGGAGACTGGCTAGGCCACTCCAGGACCTTAATGTGCTTCTTCTTGAGCCACTCCTTTGTTGCCTTGGCCGTGTGTTTTGGGTCATTGTCATGCTGGAATACCCATCCACGACCCATTTTCAATGCCCTGGCTGAGGGAAGGATGTTCTCACCCAAGATTTGACGGTACATGGCCCCGTCCATCGTCCCTTTGATGCGGTTAAGTTGTCCTGTCCCCTTAGCAGAAAAACACCCCCAAAGCATAATGTTTCCACCTCCATGTTTGACGGTGGGGATGGTGTTCTTGGGGTCATAGGCAGCATTCCTCCTCCTCCAAACACGGCGAGTTGAGTTGATGCCAAAGAGCTCGATTTTGGTCTCATCTGACCACAACACTTTCATCCAGTTCTCCTCTGAATCATTCAGATGTTCATGGGCAAACTTCAGACGGGCCTATATATGTGCTTTCTTGAGCAGGGCGACCTTGTGGGCGCTGCAGGATGTCAGTCCTTTACGGCGTAGTGTGTTACCAATTGTTTTCTTGATGACTATGGTCCCAGCTGCCTTGAGATCATTGACAAGATCCTCCCGTGTAGTTCTGGGCTGATTCCTCACCGTTCTCATGATCATTGCAACTCCACGAGGTGAGATCTTGCATGGAGCCCCAGGCCAAGGGAGATTGACAGTACTTTTGTGTTTCTTCCATTTGCAAATAATCGCACCAACTGTTGTCACCTTCTCACCAAGCTGCTTGGCGATGGTCTTGTAGCCCATTCCAGCCTTGTGTAGGTCTACAATCTTGTCACTGACATCCTTGGAGAGCTCTTTGGTCTTGGCCATGGTGGAGAGTTTGGAATCTGATTGATTGATTGCTTCTGTGGACAGGTGTCTTTTATACAGGTAACAAGCTGAGATTAGGAGCACTCCCTTTAAGAGTGTGCTCCTAATCTCAGCTCGTTACCTGTATAAAAGACACCTGGGAGCCTGTCACGATCGTCGAAAGGAGTGGACCAAGGCGCAGCGTGATATGCGTACATTCTTTATTATATATTCACCACACGAACAAAACAACCAAACGATACGTGAAGTCCAAGGTTAACAAACACAAACCTTACACGGAACAAGATCCCACAATACACTGTGCCAAACAGGCTGCCTAAGTATGGTTCCCAATCAGAGACAACAAGCAACAGCTGATTCTCGTTGCCTCTGATTGAGAACCACCCCGGCCAACATAGATACACATGAACTAGATCCTAACATAGAAACACAAACACATAGAATCTACACACCCTGGCTCAACATATAAGAGTCCCAGAGCCAGGGCGTGACAGAGCCAGAAATCTTTCTGATTGAGAGGGGGTCAAATACTTATTTCCCTCATTAAAATGCAAATCAATTTATAACATTTTTTACATGCGTTTTTTTTCTGGATTTTTTTGTTGTTATTCTGTCTCTCACTGTTCAAATAAACCTACCATTAAAATGATAGACTGATCATGTCTTTGTCAGTGGGAAAACGTACAAAATCAGCAGGGGATCAAATACTTTTTCCCCTCACTGTATCAATAAGGGGTTATGCCATTGGGGATGCTTGAGTGTGGGCAGCTGCAGCCCAATATGGCGACCGGTGTATTGGCGAGTGGGTGTATGGAAAGGAGTGGGTGTATGGAAAGGAGTGGGTGTATTGGCGAGTGGGTGTATGGAAAGGAGTGGGTGTATTGGCGAGTGGGTGTATGGAAAGGAGTGGGTGTATGGAAAGGAGTGGGTGTATTGGCGAGTGGGTGTATGGAAAGGAGTGGGTGTATGGAAAGGAGTGGGTGTATTGGCGAGTGGGTGTATGGAAAGGAGTGGGTGTATTGGCGAGTGGGTGTATGGAAAGGAGTGGGTGTATGGAAAGGAGTGGGTGTATTGGCGAGTGGGTGTATGGAAAGGAGTGGGTGTATTGGCGAGTGGGTGTATGGAAAGGAGTGGGTGTATTGGCGAGTGGGTGTATGGAAAGGAGTGGGTGTATGGAAAGGAGTGGGTGTATGGAAAGGAGTGGGTGTATGGAAAGGAGTGGGTGTATGGAAAGGAGTGGGTGTATGGAAAGGAGTGGGTGTATGGAAAGGAGTGGGTGTATGGAAAGGAGTGGGTGTATGGAAAGCGAATCAGCTAATTGGGCAGATTTGTTGCTACTCGAGGCTGATTGGGCTGCAAGACGAGTCGATAAGCCGGACCATGGCACCGGGATTGTATCGACGTGCCTGTCGACTTGAAGTTCTTTCTATTGTGTATGACGGTCGTGTCGCCAGCGGTAGCTAACGTGGCCATTTTTTCTCTCACATGATTTTATTTAAAGTAGGATAGCAGCCTACACAATAAAATAACTGGTATTGATAACAATCTAGATGTCACCTTCATACATACTGTACATACAGTCTACTACTCAATGGGGAGAGCCTGAACGGCAACACCGGGACACTGTGCCCTTCGCTCCCGCTTGACAAACACTACTGTCCGGCAACGATGTGGGAAGTTTTTACCTGGTAGCCAATATACACTCACAGTAAGATACAATACAGCATCATCAATACTTTTAATCAAAAATAAACAATCGTCAGTTTGATAACTGAAAATGTACCCTTACAAAAAATTAATTTGTTGCTGCAAAACTTCCAGTTTACCAGAAGCCGTTTCTGGTGAACACATGAGTTCCAAGACCAATAACCGTTGATGACCAATCAAGGGGATTAGATTAGAAACATCTGTTGGAAAATGGAAACCAAGCTATCTAGCTAGCTACAGTACCTACCAAAGTTGTCCGGTGAGTGTCTAGCATTAATTAAACTGTCCGAGCTGTGTGCCAGTAGTTCAAACAGACAACTTGGTGCATTCAACATGTCAATATCTCTCACAAATACAAGTAGTGATGAAGTCAATCTCTCCTCCACTTTGAGCCAGGAGAGATTGACATGCATATAATTAATGTTAGCTCTCTGTGTACATCCAAGGGCCAGTCGTGCTGCCCTATTCTGAGCCAACTGCAATTTTCCTAAGTCCCTCTTTGTGGCACCTGAACACACGACTGAACAGTAGTCCAGGTGTGACAAAACTAGGACCTGTAGGACCTGCCTTGTTGATAGTGCTGTTAAGAATGCAGAGCAGCACTTTAATATAGACAGACTTCTCCCCATCCTAGCTACTGTTGTATCAATATGTTTTGACCATGACAGTTTACAATCCAGGGTTACTCCAAGCAGTTTAGTCTCCTCAACTTGCTCAATTTCCACATTATTCAATACAAGATTTAGTTGAGGTTTAGGGTTTAGTGAATGATTTGTTCCAAATACAATGCTTTTAGTTTTTGAAATATTTAGGACTCATTTATTCCTTGCCATCCATTCTGAAACTAACTGCAGCTCTTTGTTAAGTGTTGCTGTCTGTGGTAGCTGGCGTGTATAGTGTTGAGTCATCCACATACATAGACACACTGGTTTTACTCAAAGCTAGTGGCATGTCATTAGTGAAGATTGAAAAAGTAAGGGGCCTAGACAGCTGCCCTGGGGAATTCCTGATTCTACCTGTATTTTGTTGGATTAAAGAACACCCTCTGTGTTCTGTTAGACAGGTAACTCTTTATCCACAATATAGCAGGGGGTGTAAAGCCATAACTCATATGTTTTTCCAGCAGCAGACTATGGTCGATAATGTCAAAAGCCGCACTGAAGTCTAACAAAACAGCCCCCACAATCTTTGTATCGTCCATTTCTCTCAGCCAATCATCAGTCATTTGTGTAAGTGCTGTGCTTGTTGAATGTCCTTCCCTATAAGCGTGCTGAAAGTCTGTTGTCAATTTGTTTACTGAAAAATAGCATTGTATCTGGTCAAACACCATTGTTTACCAAAAGTTTACTAAGGGTTGGTAACAGGCTATTTGAGCCAGTTAAGGGGGCTTTACTATTCTTAGGTAGGGGAATAACTTTTGCTTCCCTCCAGGCCTGAGGGCACACACTTTTTAGTAGGCTTAAACTGAAGATATGGCAAATAGGAGTGGAAATATCGTCTGCTATTATCCTCAGTAATTTTTTTCTCCATCCAAGTTGTCAGACCCCGGTGGCTTGTCATTGTTGTCTATAATAATATTTGTTTTTGCTTCTTCCACCCTTACTATACGGAATTCTAAATTACAATGCTTGTCTTTCATAATTTGGTCAGATATACTTGGATGTGTAGTGTCAGTGTTTGTTGCTGGCATGTCATGCCTAAGTTTGCTTATCTTGCCAATAAAAAAATCATTAAAGTAGTTCGCAATATCAGTGGGTTTTGTGATGAATGAGCCATCTGATTCAATAAATGATGGAGCTGAGTTTGCCTTTTTGCCCAAAATTTCATTTAATGTGCTCCAAAGCTTTTTACTATCATTTTTTATGTCCCCTGTAGCTCAGTTGGTAGAGCACGGCGCTTGCAACGCCAGGGTGGTGGGTTCGTTTCCCACGGGGGTTGTGGGTTCGTTTCCCACGGGGGGCCAGTATGAAAATGTATGCACTCACTAACTGTAAGTCGCTCTGGATAAGAGCGTCTGCTAAATGACTAAAATGTAAAATGTAAGGTTGTATTCGGCGCATTTGACAAATAAAATTTGATTTTAATATGAGCTTGCCACAAATATGCGGCAAATTGGCCAAAGGTTTGCCACAACTCTTTGCCAGAAATATTATTTTTTCGGTAAGGGTTATTTGTTTCAAACTAACAGTGAAATACGATTCAGACTCATCCTCTCGCGGTACGCTAGCTCAATGTATGGTAGTAGCACGGTAAGAAATTGAAGAAAAAAACACAGCTAACGTCTAACCAGAGCAGAGCGCTTTCCACACGCCCAGTCGTCATATTGGGATGCAGCTACCCCCTTCTCCAGATAGGGGGAAATCGTGAACATAAATTCTTCCCAGTCTGATATTGACATGCAAGCGGTAGGTCGCGTTCTGAAATACTGTGTTCTAATTTCATATTTACAATGTCTACGAGTTCACTATGTACATGTCCTGATGTGTGTGTATATATATATATGTGTACGGTACCTGTTAGATATTGGGGGCATCCTGGGATGTGCTTTTGGATGTTATTGCTGTAAGAGCGAGTTAGCTAGCATGCTGTCATGTGCATTTCTATCTCTAATTCAACCTAAGCTTGAATCATTACCAGAGGTTGTAAGGCTCTGGTTTTAATCATCAATGATTCAAGGTCCACAACCCACAAGTATTTATCTGTATATTTATTCATGGAGAGCTCTGCCTTCAAAAACACATACATACTGTTTTTATACCCCTTGACAAACAAAGGCACTATGCTCCTCCCACCTTTAGGTGGGATTTTTAAACAGTTTCCGCCTTCTCCTTTACCCTTGAATGTTTAGTACCCCCTCTGTTAGTGGGTTGACACTACATGATAATTCGAATATCGTATACACATTTCTACTGTATTTGGGGTGAAATCCTTTAGTCATTATTCTTAATACACAAATTAATCTATCAATCCACCCTTTTGACTAAATGGTTTCATCTTCAGGATAAATGTATTTACAAACATGTTTAATCTCAGAGATCAGTTCTATTTATCTACTTCCAATCATAGGTCTTCTTTTTAGGATTTTCCCTATGACCTTCATACATCAGAACCAATAAACGTTTCATCCAATTGCGGTCTTTCAGGGTCAAAGTCGTCGTTATCCCCCAAGCCTGGAGGATCGTATTTCCCGCTCTCCTGGTCAGAGTCCGGAGTCGGTCCATCTCTTATCATTTGGTGAGATACTGCATTCACCAACGCCTTGCTCACCAATCCTCGGACACAGGGAACAAGACAACAACCACATAATACAATAATTCCCATACAAACACTGACTGCCCCTAAGATGGTTGCTGCTTTGGTTTTCCATTTACCAAACATGGTATCAAACCATCCTGTCCAAGATGTACTAATTCCTGAGTTTTCAGCCCATTCTTTACTTAACGCAGTTAATCCTGCAAGAGCTCTGGTGACCGTCCCCTCCGGTGCGGTGTTGTTAGGGATAAATGTGCAACAATGGCCCCCCACAATTTTACAGACTCCACCCCTTTCGCCAGCAACATATCCAGAGCTAACCGATTTTCCCAAGTCATAAGTGAGGTGGCGGATAATTGCTCGGAGATCCCCTTTACTGCATCTCTAGTCTGGTTAATAAATCGTTGTTGGTTGTAATAGATATAATTAATCCAATCCACATTTTTGTTTATTGTCACCCACCAGAAAAATGTTGTGGTAAACCCCTCCCATATCTGATTCATAGCTTTGTATTCATCTGGAACACCCCTGGGGATGCCTATACCATCTATCCAAATTGGGCTATTTCCTTCCTGACCTATATTCCTTTTCCTTCTGATTATTCTTCCTGTCACTGGTCTTTGATGACTAATTCTTACAGGCTGGACCAACAATACTGGTGCACAAGTACCCACCCATCCCTCTGGTAATGTCTGTCGAATGCTCCCTTTGTTAGTGCATGCCCACCACACATCAGTCAGAGGGATGGTTAGGTTCCTAATTTTTTTCCTTCCTTCCTTATCTAAATCAGTCACATTAATTATCTCCTTACAGCCATCAAAATCACCCAAGTTACGGGTGCCATTTCTATGTCTGTAACACTGGTATTCGCCAGGAGTTAAAGTGAATCTAGGTGGGCTGGCCGAGTATGTCAATTTTGCCAGCCCAATCCCTGTGCAATTGGGCTCTTTTTGATTGGACCCCAGGTCTAATACACAGGGAAACATTGCTTTTGGCATTGGGGCGGTCAACATTGTCGGTCGCCCAATGGAGCATGCATAACAATTAGTCTCCCCCAAGGCCCTAGCGGTGTATTTCATCCACTTTAACCAGAGATTCTCATCAGGGACCCCCTCCACTTCCCCATTGTTCCATTCTTGGAGGAGAAAATCTTTCATAGTGGACGGGTTAGTCGAATTGACTCCGTCATCCCTTGACTGATTTACTCGGTCTATTGCCATTAATGGATTAATGCCAGTACCTGCTCCCTCTATATCAGGGGCCACATGGAGGAAAATCTATTCCCAAGTGGGCCGGACCGGAAAAATCATGGTAAATATAACTTAAAAACAACAACTTCAGATTGTTTTCTTTGTTTTAATACGATCAACATACAACATAAAGCTGGAGCCTGAGGACAGTGTGTCCAAAATAGTACAAGCACAACATCACTATTAATTATAAAACACGTCAAGTTTATTTGAAAATTCTAAAGAAAAAGAACACACAAACACACAATGCCTCAGTGATTAACAGAACTGTTTCACAGATCACAGAACTATATCAGGGTGTCATTTCTCAGGCAGAAATGTAGATAAAAATAATGAAATCCTGTTCCCCAAACAAGTGCAAGAACCACAGAGTCAAGAATAGGTTAAATATACAAATCAAATCAAATCAATTAAAAACAATAGCACATCAACATAAAAACATATAAACATAAAGCTGGAGCCTGAGGACAGTGTCCAAAAGCACAACATCACTATTAATCATAAAACACCTCAAGTTATTTGAAAGTTCTGAGGACAAAGAACACACAAACACACAATGCAGAAGTATATCACAGATCACAGAACTATATCAGGGTGTCATTTCTCAGGCAGAAATGTAGATAAAAATAATGAAATCCTGTTCCCCAAACAAGTGCAAGAACCACAGAGTCAAGAATAGGTTAAATATACAAATAAAATAAAATCAATTAAAAACAATAGCACATCAACATAAAAACATATAAACATAAATCTGAAAGCGTTGCTCAAACTCCCGTAACAGTCCCGTTATTTTATCTTTGAACCGCTTCATGTCTGCCACATGTTGGGTCGCGCACACATTTTTCAGACAGGGGAAATGAGCTGCATCACCACCGGCAAGTTGCGTCTCCCACAATGACAGCTTCAACTTGAAAGAACGTATGCTGTCATAATACTGCGTGACAACTTTGTTGCGCCCTTGCAGCTGTTTGTTCAAGTTATTCAGGTGCTCTGTAACATCCACCATAAATGCAAGGTCCTGCATCCATTCTGCGGAATGAAATTCTAACACTGGTTTGCCCTTTTCTTCCATGAACTGTTCAATTTCTTCTCGTAAATCAAAGAAACGCCTCAGCACAGCACCTCGGCTTAACCATCTTACCTCAGTGTGGTATGGCAGGCCATAGATGTGGTCTTTCTCTCTGAGAAGGCTGTCAAACTGACGGTGATTCAGGCTTCTGGATCGGATGAAATTAACAGTTTGGATGACCACCTTCATGAGGTCATCCATCTTTAATGACTTGCAACACAAAGCCTCCTGGTGCAAAATACAGTGAAAAGTCAAAAAATCACGTCCTCCATTTGCAGATTGCACTTTCTCTCTGAACTTTGTCACAACGCCTGCTTTTTTCCCGATCATTGAGGGCGCACCATCTGTAGCCAGACTGACAGCGCGGGACCAGTCCACTCCGACCCTGTCCAGCGCGCCGACGAGTGCGGTAAAAATCAGCTGCTGTCGTTGTATCTGTCATCGGCACCAACTCCACGAACTCCTCGGTGACGGTCAATGTGTCATCAACTCCGCGGATGAAAATGGCCAGTTGTGCAACATCTGTAATGTCCGTGCTTTCATCAATTGCAACCGAAAACGCAATAAATGACTTTACTTTTTCCTTCAACTGGCTGTCCAAATCCACTGAAAACTGTGTTTCTTGTCAGGCTGATATTTGCAAAAGCCTTCCGCTTTTCAGGGCACACAATCTCCGCTGCCTTCATCATGCATGTTTTTACAAATTCACCCTCACTAAATGGTTTTGAAGCCACTGCGATTTCATTAGCAATGAGGTAGCTAGCTTTCATTGCAGCGTCACTGATGTCTCGGCTGTGAGTAAACACAGACTGCTGTTTCTTCAGACCCGCCAACAGTTCATTCACCTTCTCTCATCTCCGCTGTCCTTGAAAGTTGTCATATTTGTCGGCATGAAGACTCACATAGTGGCGACGAAGGTTATATTCTTTCAGCACTGCAACATGCTCTGAACACACCAAACATACAGCTTTCCCATTCAATTCCGTGAATAAATAGGATGACCATTTTTCTTGGAACACTCTGCACTCTGCGTCCACTTTTCTCTTTTTTGACAGAGACATATTGTGGCAATGATGGTGCCAAAGCACATAATGTTAAAAGTAGAAGCCGTAATAAATATCGCGGGCAAAACAAAGTAGCTCATTGGCTGCACGTGCTTGACCTACTTGCTCTGCCCCAGTATAAACAGTTTGCTTGCTTAACACAATTGTTATTGCGCCATCCAGTGGACGCAATTGGAACAGCAGTTTATTTTATTGAAAAATTGCAGCGCATTTTTATACTTTACAAAAAATTTTAAAAAACGGGCCGGACGTTTGACACCCCTGCTCTATATCTTTTGACTCCATCAAATGTAATCTTAGACAAGTATCCCTTCCGTATACGTCCGCGCAAGCCCAGTAAGTTATTTTCATGTCCTCTTTAGTGACTTTTACTATCGTTACTACCATCTCCGTGGGGATGTCGTTATACCTTCTTATCCTCCATCTGGACGTCCAGCCCCCCCCGTCTCATATCTCCGTCCCCCAGTATGTCTAAATACCTGAGCCCAGGAACATTCCGCCGAGGGAGCTGAACATAAATACAACGGGATCTTATAATCCCATGTTGCTTGCTTATCTGCTCTGATAAGATCCCTAATCCTAATTTTGAATCTTACTCCCCACCCTTCTCTGACTCCTATTTTGTAGATCACTCGCCCTTGACGGTCAGTATGTCGGGTCGCTTCCCTTTTATTTCTTAATAATGGTAAGGCCATAGCGTAATTGGTGCGAGGTGGTGGTGGATCTTGACCTACCACGACTATTGCCGAGACTATGACCCTGTGGCCCAGTTCTGCTCTTCAACTCTGCGTGTGCTAAGTGGTGCTTGTATGTGGTCTTACCTTCTTGCAGTGGGTAACATGGACCCAGGTTCCTCTCTCTGCTATTCTAATGGCCAAGGCGGTGACCAACATAACCTGATAGGGCCCTTCCCAACAGGCCTGCTTCCAGTTTTCCTTCTAGTGACTGGATGCTCACCAGTCACCTGGTTAGATAGTGGGAAACCTTCTCCTTTAGTTCACCTGTGGGGCACAAAACCTCTGACATACGGGTGTGGTTAATAAACTATCTTCACACATGTTCAGATTAATGTAACAATTTCTGACTGCATTCTCTTTTTAGACTGTATCTAATAAAAATGTTTAAAAAAAAAAAGTATTTTGTCCTCTCCTTCGTATATTATTTAATCCTACAATTAGCCTCTTCCCCCCTCTTGACACATAGTTCTGCTTATGTATCAATATTTACCATTTTCCTAAACATTCCCTTAGGTAATTTATCAACCAATTGCCATGCCTTTCATTTTTGAGATCGTCTTTTGCTTCTTTATTGCTCCTCCCACTTCCTTTGTCTTTATGGCGGCTAAATTCGACTTTCATTCAGTTCAGAATCAATTAGTAATCCAATCAAACAATCTCTTATCTTGTAAAAACACTTATGTTTAGTTCAACCTCTGTTCTACCCCGGCTCTCCCGGGCTTGACCTGAAGACTGATTGTTGGACATGACAAGTCCATTTTTAGGTCACCTAAGTGTTCTGCCTAGCAACAAAGAATAAAAACCTCTATGTTCGTGATTAACCCAGTTATCTCTAATAGCCCACCAAAAAAAATACCCTCATCTTTAAATCACGACCAATGTCATATCTCTCTTTACTCTCTACCATTTGGGTAACATCCCTGATATATGTATGAAAAGCTAAGACTGTTTGGGAAGAGAGCAACAACATAAACTGTTCGTCCTCCTCAGAGTTCCAAATGATTTTACCATGGGCTGCCATTGCCTTCCCATAGATAAGATCACTTAATTTACCCGTATGCAGTACATAATGGAGTACCCAAGCTTTACAGCAGTCTATCCTTACCAAAAAGCTCATCATTCTTCATCTAATTTTTTTTCTCTAGTCCTTATCTACCTGATCCTATTGCTAAATCAATGATCTAGGCAATAGTTGTCTCGCCTTAGATTGTACATTCCTCTGATTACTGCAGCTTATTCCATTAATTTAGGTTCAAATATCACCCAATAAACCGTTCCATCCTACAGCATAGTAAACACCACCTATGAACTGTTGAAAATCCCCTAAATTCAACATAACAACCCTTTATAAACATCATGCTGGGTGTGGTTTTTTAATTTGAAAAACCCAATTGAAAAATAACAATCAAAGATAGTTAGGCTCAACTTAATTTGGTAGCTCCCTCTTATGACCTAAATACTGCCTAACTTCACTACTGCTCCCCCTTGCCCTGAGCAATATTCCAATGAGATAAGCTAATCTCTTTCTCCTGGTTATACATTTTGTTGACCTTCAATTGCCATCCGTAATCTACAGATGGTAGTACACACAAAACATGATACAGATATCCCCAGTCCTAACCCATCAATAATGTTTGTATCAATCTAATTCCTTATAACTAATCCATAAAATCCCTAAAAATTCCTCGAGTATACAATGATTATTTAATTGATTACTCTAAATCTGCTACATGTGATCTCATTTCAAATGATCCATTATCAATTATTTGATCCACCCCCTAAGAAAATCTCTCTCCCCTTCTATTCTGGAGTTCTACCTCTACCAGCTATTTCCCCTAGTGGCCATTACTCAGCTCCCGTATGTTATTTTTCTTACTCTATCCTGTCTACTATTACTGAATCAATGATAATACATTTACATTCTAGTCACCCAGCAGACGCTCCTATCCAGAGCGACCTACAGTTAGTGAATACATACTTTTTTTTATTCCCTTTTTTTTTTTTTACTGGCCCCCCCCGTGGGAATCGAACCCACAACCCTGGCGTTGCAAACACCATGCTCTATCAACTGCGCTACATCCCTGCCGGCCATTTTCCCCCCTACCCTGGACGACGCTGGGCCAATTGCGCGCCGCCCATGAGTCTCCCGGTCGCGGCCGGCTGCGACAGAGCCTGGATTCGAACCAGGATCTCTAGTGGCACAGTTAGCACTGCGATGCAGTGCCTTAGACCACTGCGCCACTCAGGAGCTAATAACTGCAATAACTATCAATAATAATTATAATAACTATTATGAATTATATTGTCCTTTTTCTGATGTTATAATTGTAGTCTATTCCATCACTTTAGTTTAAAATATAAAGTTATTTATAACAAATCCAGAACCCACCACAGGCTGGCGCTATTCCCCCAGCACAACAGCCAATGCCACTTGCTTCCCTGTAACGAAAATAAATTATCGTTTTAAAATTTTCCAACTATTTGTATTTTCCCGCTAACCCATTTCAGTTCGCTATTCAATCTCTTTAACAGTTCTCTCTGATTCGGCCCCAATCAATAAAACAAATGCTTGATATCGTTGATCAGCATACACTTAATGACATTCCTACCATTTGAACTATGTACTGTCTCTCACTCCCCCCCTCTCCTGCTCCTTCCTACATTATGGGGGAGGCGCGGGAAACTTCCCTACAATCTACCTTCTTAGGAAATAATGTCATTCGTACTTGTAACATATTTTCATAGACCTATCTAGAATACTACTAAAGCTATCTTATGAAACTTTTAATACACGTAAAAACTCTCTCTCTCTCCACCCATTCCCTATTGAATAAGTGCGTCTTCCTAGTTACCCCATAACCACGCCTCAAATCTTTTATTCAGCATTTAACCAACCAAATACTAAGTAGTATCCGGTTATCATTCATACCCGCCGTTGAATTCCCTCATACACACATATTTCACCTTATGCCATTCAAATGCCCAACACAACAGAATAGTTCAATGCAACCCTCTATTGGTTCTGCAAGTCGCTCCGGACCAGAGCGTCTGCCAAATGACCAAAAATGCAAATGTAAATATTCTCTACTTTCTCACTCATGACGTACGTCTACGTTTGAGTGCGAAAGTTCATACATATGCATCGTTGGACTTTATAGGTACCTCTCAAATAATCGCTTTGTGGTGTTTTTAGCCAATTCTTAATTGACACTAATCATTTTTTCAAACATTTTCCTTTGTTACCGTTAAAGCACTTTCGCGCTTAAAAAAAAACACTCGCTGTCTCTAGCCCCTCCTTTCGCTGTTTTTTCAAATTCATTTTATATGCATATGCCTACTAACTTTTTTACTTCGAGATGCCCAATAAATTCATACCTCTTCTCCCAAATGGATCCATAAACCATATTTCTTCGATCTCTTTAGAAGTTTTATTTCCCATGGTGGAAAAATAAAAATCCCCCCTTTAGTAATAATTCCCAGAATTATTCTTCTAGGAGCTATTATTTTAGTGCGTCTCTTGAGCCAATGTATGATCTGCTTTTGTAATTAACCATTTAAAATTATTTAACCCCTAACCCAGAGCTTTTATTTAAAACTCCGGTTTCATGAAAAGAGTTAGATAACCATTTTTTCTCACGCGACTTATTTTTTGCTCCTTCCTTGAAATAATTATCACGTCTCCCGATGGATTAAGTCTCACACATATACGACCTTATACAATCATTTGCTAAACTTATTTGCAAAGTTCTAGCAAATCCCCAGTCGTATACGCTACTCCCGACTCATCTATCTCACACGATGATAATTATCTCCCTGTTTATACTGTTACACTGCAATTCGTACAATGACAATATTAACTAGTTTACATTTGGGATTGCAATTCACTCCATGTCATTTCGGACTAGTTTATTTTTGTAATAGCTATTTACTTAGGGTCATTTTCGGACCCTCCCCAGTCGTAATAATTATTACCTCCTTTGAGATTTTGGTAAGCTGTCTGCCCTTTACAAGAATTCCTATTCTTATACAAGTTCAAATCATTTCACCAAAACCCATGAATAAAATTACTGACCTTTTCCTTGCAGTTTGGATTTAAATGCTTTTTCAAACTCGTTAACGTCTTTATCGTTCATAAAGAGTAATCACCGGCCTGTTTATAACCTTAACGTCGAAGGCCAGGACTCTTTCACGGATGCTATCACCCGCCCGTGCACGGGTTTCGGTGTCTTCAGAACGATAAAGATGTATTAAGCTCCGCTCAGAAGGACCAATCTGTCATGTGAATTTCTATCTCTAATTCAACCTAAGCTTGAATCATTACCAGAGGTTGTAAGGCTCTGGTTTTAATCATCATTGATTCAAGGTCCACAACCCACAAGTATTTATCTGTATATTTATTCATGGAGAGCTCTGCCTTCAAAAACACATACATACTGTTTTTATACCCCTTGACAAACAAAGGCACTATGCTCCTCCCACCTTTTGGTGGGATTTTTTAAACAGTTTCCGCCTTCTCCTTTACCCTTGTGTCACGGTTTCGGCCGAGGCTGCCTCTCTCCCTTGTTCGGGCAGGCTTCGGCGTTCGTTGTCTCCGGAATACTAGCTGCCACCGTTGTATGTTTCATGTTCGTTTGCTTTTGTCTGTTTGTTGTCACACCTGTTCTCGTTTAGCGTAATTAGTGTCCTATAAGTTTCTCGTTGTGTTTGTCTAGTGTTGTGTGTTATTTATTTTGGTCTGTCGTGTGTAGGGCTTATTTTTGCCCTTTCGCTCGGTTGAGCTTTCCTCCACTGCGTTGGAGCGTTACGCACCTGTTAGTGCGCTTTTGCTATTTCGCCTTTGTGCGTATTTTTGCCGTCGGGCAAGTGTTGTCATTTTTCCTGTTTGGAGAATTACTAAAGTTGTTTGGACTATCCTTCGGTGTTCTGCGTTTGATTCCACCACTACACCCACCTACAGCACGCGTGACACCTTGAATGTTTAGTACCCCCTCTGTTAGTGGGTTGACACTACATGATAATTCGAATATTGTATACACATTTCTACTGTATTTGGGGTGAAATCCTTTAGTCATTATTCTTAATACACAAATTAATCTATCACATGCTCTAATTGTAACGGTCACATCAGCTCCCTGCTAATTCTAGTAGTATTTTTTTCAAACCAGGTTTGCTGTTCATTTGAGATGGAAGGGAGTTCCATGCAATAATGGCTCTATGTAATACTGTATGCTTTCTTGAATTTGTTCTGGATTTGGGGACTGTGAAAAGACCCCTGGTGGCATGTCTGGTGGGGCAAGTGTGTGTGTCAGAGCTGTGTGTAAGTTGACTATGCAAACAATTTGGAATTTTCAACACATTAATGTTTCTTGTAAAAAAGAAGTGATGCAGTCAGTCTCTCCTCAACTCTTAGCCAAGAGAGACTGGCATGCATAGTATTTATATCAGCCCTCTGATTACAATGAAGAGCAAGACATGCCGCTCTGTTCTAGGCCAGCTGCAGCTTAACTAGGTCTTTCCTTGCAGCACTCGACCTCACGACTGGACAATAATCAAGATAAGACTAAACTAAGACTCTTCCTAGAGCTGGCCGCCCGGGGGAGAAGGGCCTTGGTCAGGGAGGTGACCAAGATCCCAATGGTCACTCTGACAGAGCTCATGAGTTCTTCTGTGGAGATGGGAGAACCTTCCAGAAGGACAACCATCTCTGCAGCACTCCACCAATCAGGTCTTCATGGTAGAGTGCCCAGACGGAAGCCACTCCTCAGTAAAAGGCACATGACAGCCCTCTTGGAGTTTGACAAAAGGCACCTAAAGGACTCTCAGACCATGAGAAACAAGATTCTCTGGTCTGATGAAACCAAGATTGAACTCTTTGGCCTGAATGCCAAGTGTCACGTCTGGAGGAAACCTGGCATCATCCCTACGGTGAAGCATGGTGGTGGCAGCATCATGCTGTGGGGATGTTTTTCAGCGGCAGGGACAGAGAGACTAGTCAGGATTGAGGGAAAGATGAACGGAGCAAAGTACAGAGAGATCCTTGATGAAAACCTGCTGAAGAGCGCTCAGGACCTCAGACTGGGGCGAAGGATCACCTTCCAACAGGACAACGACCCTAAGCACACAGCCAAGACTACGCAGGAGTGGCTTCGGGACAAGTCTCTGAATGTCCTTGAGTGGCCCAGCCAGAGCCCGGACTTGAACCCGATCAAACATCTCTGGAGAGATCTGAAAATAGCTGTGCAGCAACACTCCCCATCCAACCTGACAGAGCTTGAGAGGATCTGCAGAGAAGAATGAGAGAAACTCCCCAAATACAGGTGTGCCAAGCTTGTAGCGTCATACCCAAGAAGACTCGAGGCTGTAATCTCTGCCAAAGGTGGTTCAACAAAGTATTGAGTAAAGGGTCTGAATACTAATGCAAATGTGATTTCAGTTTTTTATTTGTAATACATTTGCAAAATGTTCTAAAAACCTGTTTTTGCCTTGTCATTATGGGGTATTGTGTTTAATCCATTTTAGAATAAGGCTGTAACGTAACAAAATGTGGAAAAAGTCAAGGGGTCTGAATACTTTCTGAATGCACAGTATGGACGAACTGTGGAAGTGCAGTCAGATCACAAGCCTCTAGAGAGCATCATGACAAACGCCTCTCCTCAGCGGAACAAAAAGACTACAACACATGCTCATGAGACTCCAAAACTATGAGGTCAGAGTCTCCGAATACGTTCCTGGAAAACATGTGGTGCTGGCCGACACCCTGAGCAGGGCGTATCTCACAGAACAAGAGAACAGAGGCCCTGTGGAGGTCGAGGTGGAATCAATCAACATGATACACTGCCTGCCTGTGTCAAGCGAGTGACTAAAGGCCATCCAGAGAGATCCTGCAGGGGTGGCCCTGAAGTGCAAGAACATGTCCCATGTAGTTTCACAACAGAGATGAGCTGAGTGTGCAAAATTGAGTTATCTTCAGAGGTGAGCGAGTCATTGTGCCTGCTGCCCCCTCAGGTCAGAGATAATGCAGAGAATCCATTCCTCACGCATAGGAATACCTGACATCCTGTACTCTTCAGACGAGTTCCGAAGTTACAGCAATGCCTGGGACTTTAAACACAAAACTACATCTCCAGGATACCCGCAAAGTAATGGGAAAGTGGAATCGGCAGTGAAAACAGCCAAAAGACTTATGGCAAAAGCAAAGAGAGCAGGTGCTGACACTTACCTGGAAAATGCTGATTCACAGAAAATACACCATCTTGAGGAACAGACAGAAGCCATGCAATGGACGCTCACGGGAAGACGTACAAAGACACAACTGCCAACGAGTGAAAATCTGCTGAGACCGGTGATGACAAACTGTCAGCAGGAGAAGTTCAAAGAAAGACAGCAGAGACAGGCAAAGTACTACGACACCTCTGCTAAAGGATCTCACAGAGCTGCAACGAGATGACAGGGTGAGAGTTCAGCCACTCACAGGACAGAAACACTGGTGGCAGTGTAGTCAGACCTGTGGAGCAAAGGTCCTACGAGGTGAAGACAGAACGGGGACAAGTCTTCAGGAGGAACAGGAAACACCTGAGGAAGAGCAGATAAAGAGAGGATGACTGTTGAGGATCTTGGCACAGAGCCAGTAAACAGAGACGAAATATAACTTACATTTTTGGGGGAAACCTGGCTTCCCTTGGCATCCATGAAAACACACCACTGAATGGTAGTGGATGTCCCACAGCCTGCAGTGAATTCCGCTCAGAAGAAGGATCCCGACACACTGACAGTGAAGAAGGTGGACTTTGTTGTGTTTATAAGGCAAGTGATGAATTACACAAGTCAAACTAATAAAAAAGTAAAAGAATGTAGACATCATTGTGAAGGCGGCAAAACGTTTTCTGGATCTCCAGGACTTTACAGCCTAAATGTTACAGGGAATACTGAATGAAAAGGTTCCCCCCTCCCGGATTCCAGAGCCTGTGTAGGG
Source organism: Coregonus lavaretus (assembly GCF_964263955.1). NCBI lineage: Eukaryota > Metazoa > Chordata > Actinopteri > Salmoniformes > Salmonidae > Coregonus > Coregonus lavaretus. Next base: position 59,418,351 of record NC_139995.1, read on the forward strand.
ATCTAAATAGACATTTAAATCCGACTGAAAGAGTACAGTCGTAGTTTTTGGGTTTTGTTGAATTATTTTTTATTAAAAGTGTATTTTTTTCACATTTCCCTAATCCATATTATTTTGCGTCGAAGTTTATCAGTTCCCCCCCCCCATCCAGTAGGTGGCGGCATGCACCTCCTAACGTTGTTTGCGGACCGCCATAATACCATAGAAGAAGAAACTATAGCATTGGGGGGGCTGTGGACTGGGGGGTCGCGCTGTTAGCATCTGAATACACCGAGCCATGGCGGAAAGTCTGTCCGTTGTTGTTCTCCTTTTGTGTGGGACTCTGATCCCCTTCGTGACCGGTGAGTTTGTCAATTGGAAATCGGTGATTAACAAACATTGTTCGTATCAGTCTGTGATATTGTAGCTAAGAGTTTGTTGATGTTTTTTTCCCCCAAAGCTAGCTAACGTTACATGTCTAACATTTAGTTAGTTAGCTAGCAATGTGAAAGGACATCTTCCATCTTCCAGGTGGGGCGAGTCTGGCAAACATGCTGCTAACGCCAGTTAGTGTCTGTTGGTAACTAAATTTAATAAGAGTTAAAAGGCAGTCATATGAAAGAGTCATAAAAATGTCGTTATGCAGTATGATCTAATTAGTTTGCTATATCATTCTTATTTCGCAATATCCACTGCCTCCGAAGTTACGGGGTGACGAAATGAACTTGTGTATTTCTGAGTGGATTGACGTTAAACATGCGATATGTGTCGTGTGACTCGTGGAGTTTAACTGTTTGCTGTTAACTTAGTTGTAACTAGCTAAAGTTAAAAAACAAATCTGCTTCCATGATGTCACAGGTAACGTTCTCGTAAATTACATGGGGGTGGGACATGACTAGTGTTTCACCCCATCTTGGGTTGTAATGTTGAATTTTGAAATATACGGTATTGTGAGGGCATTTAGCCAGAGAGAGATCCATTTATATAATTTGCTCTGTGCCTGATTGTGAGAGGTCAGTCACATACCTGCCACTGTAATTCGATCAACCAGATCTTGAGGAAGCAATCAAGGATGTCTGTCTGGCAGGCCTACCACCTCATGACTTCACGTTATCTTCTGGTAGCTGCATGAACATACACCTCATTTTAGGCTCCAGATAGTCTCTGACCTTTATGTGCCCAATTCAAATCAGATCCGCTTTAGTCGACATCTGCATAGCGGTATTTTTTCCCCCCGAAGTTCCCAGTTGTCTTGAACGCTCAGAAGTCGGAAATGTCCTAGTTCCCAGTTGTTTTGATCACGGCATTATGGTGCTTTCAAAACTCTGGGGGGGGGGGAGGGGGGAGGGGGGGGGGGGGGAAGAGGTAAAATCATGTCAGTGATCTTCAGGTCGGAAAGTCAGAGCTCTAGAAAGACGCCCGAGTTTCTGACTGCGAATTCCGAGTTGGATGACCATTGAAAACGATTTTTGCCAGTCGGAGCTACCTTTTTTTTACAGAGTTCCCAGTTGTCTTGAATGCACTGAAGTCAGAAGTCAGAGATTTCCGAGTTCTCTGTTGTTTTGAACACGGCATTAGAGCTGTCAAATCCACAAGCAGCCCTGTGTGGTTGGGCTACCATCATCACCCACTCCAGCAGCACACCACCCTGCATCCCACTGCTGGCTTGCCTCTGAAGCAAAGCAGGGTTGGTCCAGGTCGGTCCCTGGATTGGAGACCAGATGCTCCTGGAAGTGGTGTTGGAGGGCCAGTAGGAGGCACTATTTCCTCTGGTCTAAAAAAAGATCCCAGTACCCCAGGGCAGTGATTGGGGACATTGCCCTGTGTAGGGTGACGTCTTTCGGAGTGGACGTTAAATGGGTGTCCTGACTCTCTGTGGTCACTAAAAGATCCCATGGCACTTATCGTAAGAGTAGGGGTGAAAACCCCGGTGTCCTGGCTAAACTCCCAACCTGGCCCTCATACCATCATGGCCACCTAATCATCCCCAACTTCCAATTGGCTCATTCATCCCCCCTCCTCTCCCCTGTAACTATTCCCCAGGTCGTTGCTGTAAATGAGAATGTGTTCTCAGTCAACTGACCTGGTAAAATAAGGGTTAAAAAAACAATGAGGGGGTTCGATTATCTGCGCGAGCCAGGTGCCCCGCTCTGGCAGACGGCGAAGTCGGCTCCATTTATTATTAATTTTTTACATAGGTTAAGCACACGGAGTAATGAGTAGGATTCTGTGTTTTCACATGCTAAAGGGATTGCTTTGGATAAAAACACTTATCTGCCTTCCCAATGAAAACTAGTTTGAAACATATATTTTATGAAAAGAGATGTACAGTGGCATGCGAAAGTATTCACCCCCCTTGGTATTTTTCCTATTTTGTTTCCTTACAACCTGGAAATAAAATGCATTTTTTGTGGGGTTTGGATCATTTGATTTACACAACATGCCTACCACTTTGAATATGCAAAATATTTTTTCTTGTGAAACAAACAAGAAATAAGACAAAAAAACAGAAGTTGAGCGTGCATAACTATTCACCCCCTCAAAGTCAATACTTTGTAGAGGCACGTTTTGCAGCAATTACAGCTGCAAGTCTCTTGGGGTATGTCTCTATAAGCTTGGCACATCTAGCCACTGGGATTTTTGCCCATTCTTCAAGGCAAAACTGCTCCAGCTCCTTCAAGTTGGATGGGTTTCGGCTGGTGTACAGCAATCTTTAAGTCATACCACAGATTCTCAATTGGATTGAGGTCTGGGCTTTGACTAGGCCATTCCAAGACATTTAAATGTTTCCCCTTAAACCACTAGAGTGTTGCTTTAGCAGTATGCTTAGGGTCATTGCCCTGCTGGAAGGTGAACCTCCGTCCCAGTCTCAAATCTCTGGAAGACAAACAGCTTTCCCTCAAGTATTTCCCTGTATTTAGTGCCATCCATCATTCCTTCAATTCTGACCAGTTTCCCAGTCCCTGCCGGTGAAAAACATCCCCACAGCATGATGCTGCCACCACCATGCTTCACTGTGAGGATGGTGTTCTCGGGGTGATGAGAGGTGTTGTGTTTGCACCAGACATAGCGTTTTCCTTGATGGCTAAAAAGCTCAATTTTAGTCTCATCTGACCAGAGTACCTTCTTCCATATGTTTGGGGAGTCTCCCACATGCCTTTTGGTGAACGCCAAAAGTGTTTGCTTATTTCTTTCTTTAAGCAATGGCTTTTTTCTGGCCATTCTTCCGTAAAGCCCAGCTCTGTGGAGTGTACGGCTTAAAGTGGTCCTGTGGACAGATACTCCAATCTCCGCTGTGGAGCTTTGAAGCTCATTTTATAACCCAACCCTGATCTGTACTTCTCCACAACTTTGTCCCTGACCTGTTTGGAGAGCTCCTTGGTCTTCATGGTGCCGCTTGCTTGGTGGTGCCCCTTGCTTAGTGGTGTTGCAGACTCTGGGGCCTTTCAGAACAGGTGTATATATACTGAGATCATGTGACACTTAGATTGCACACAGGTGGACTTTATTTAACTAATTATGTGACTTCTGAAGGTAATTGGTTGCACCAGATCTTATTTAGGGGCTTCATAGCAAAGGGGGTGAATACATATGCACGCACCACTTTTCCGTTATTATATTTATTTTGAATTTTTTCATTTCACTTCACCAATTTTGACTATTTGTGTATGTCCATTACATGAAATCCAAATAAAAATACATTTAAATTACAGGTTGTAATGCAACAAAATAGGAAAAACGCCAAGGGGGATGAATACTTTTGCAAGGCGCTGTATGTTTCTTGCTCCATGCTACCTGGTTGACAATATGACTGAGCGGGCACAGATTACTGCTCCTCCCTCACCGTCATGGGCCATAGCCCGGTACACCGCGGGTCAGCTTAATCAAACTCCCTCATTTAACTCTGCTGTGTTTGTTGTATACCTGCCAATGTTATTGCTGTTGTCTTTCAAGTCATGTATTTTCTCCCAAGCTGTGTCCAACTCAAACCTATGATGGTGTTTCTCCTTTCCACCCAGCTGGTGGTGAATGTGAGGCCTACAAAGATGCCTATGGCCAATACAAATCCAAGCAGGACTGCAGTGGTTTCCAGTGGTGCTGTGGAACGTGTGACATGAGATACTGCTGCAGCAGCCTGTCTCTCCAGTTGACTGAGTCAGAGCAGGACAGCTGCAAGACAGTCAGGTATGAGGACAACAACCATGGCTACGTCCTAAATCAAATGGTACCCAATGCCCCATGGGGCTCTGGTCAAAAGTAGTGCACTATATATAGGGAATAGGGTGCCATTTGTGACCGACTTAAAAGATAAAACCACTGACCATGTGGTTCAGTGAACTGTGCTTGTGTGATGATTGCTAACCTTGCCTGAGACCTGAAGAACATATCTTTATTGCACTAAGGCTGATCCTTCAGCCGAGCCGACAACACGTTAGCTCGGTTATGATACACATTTACATTTACGTCATTTAGCAGACGCTCTTATCCAGAGTGACTTACAAATAGGTGCATTCACCTTATAGCCAGTGGGATAACCACTATACAATTTTTTTGTTACGAAGATGTCAACAACAGCCTCTCTCACTTCCTCTTTCACACCAAGCTCACTTCAGATCAGTGCAATGAAACTTTGCACAAGCATCCGTCCTTGTAATACAGGAACAGGCTCTGTCACCACCCCAGTAGAACAGGCTCTGTCACCACCCCAGTAGAACAGGATCTGTCACCACCCCAGTAGAACAGGCTCTGTCACCACCCCAGTAGAACAGGCTCTGTCACCACTCCAGTAGAACCGGCTCTGTCACCACCCCAGTAGAACAGGCTCTGTCACCACCCCAGTAGAACAGGCTCTGTCACCACCCCAGTAGAACAGGCTCTGTCACCACCCCAGTAGAACAGGCTCTGTCACCACCCCAGTAGAACCGGCTCTGTCACCACCCCAGTAGAACAGGCTCTGTCACCACCCCAGTAGAACCGGCTCTGTCACCACCCCAGTAGAACCGGCTCTGTCACCACCCCAGTAGAACCGGCTCTGTCACCACCCCAGTAGAACAGGCTCTGTCACCACCCCAGTAGAACAGGCTCTGTCACCACCCCAGTAGAACAGGCTCTGTCACCACCCCAGTAGAACAGGGTCTGTCACCACCCCAGTAGAACAGGCTCTGTCACCACCCCAGTAGAACAGGCTCTGTCACCACCCCAGTAGAACAGGCTCTGTCACCACCCCAGTAGAACAGGAGCGAATGCAGAGTAGACCACCCTCATGGTCCTCTGTAGCTCAGCTGGTAGAGCACGGCGCTTGTAACGCCAAGGTAGTGGGTTCGATCCCCGGGACCACCCATACACAAAAAATGTATGCACGCATGACTGTAAGTCGCTTTGGATAAAAGCGTCTGCTAAATGGTATATTATATATCATTATTATATCAACCCCACAGATGAGTTTCAGCATCGACACCAACTTCTACCGGAGGCGTATCCAAAACAGGATCAATTAATTAGCTAGCTAACTTTGATAAACAACCAGAAATAACTGTTGATTTGTCTGATTCATTTAGAAAGCTAAACATACAGTGCTATGAAAAAGTATTTGCCCCCTTTCTAATTTTCTCTACTTTTGCATATTTGTGATACTGAATGTTATCAGATCTTCAACCAAAACCTAATTTTAGATAAAGGGAACATAAGTGAACAAATAACACAACAATTACATATTTATTTCATAAACAAAGTTATGCAACACCCAATTCCCCTGTGTGAAAAAGTAATTGCCCCCTCACACTCAATAACTGGTTGTGCCACCTTTAGCTGCAATGACTCCAACCAAATGCTTCCTGTGGTTGTTGATCAGTCTCTCACGTCGCTGTGGAGGAATTTTGGCCCACTCTTCCATGCAGAACTGCTTTAACTCAGTGACGTGTGGGTTTTTTGACTAGGCCATTCCATAAATTCAAATTTGTTGCTTTTTAACAATTTTCATGTAGACTTGATTGTGTGTTTTGGATCATTGTCTTGCTGCATGACCCAGCTGCGCTTCAGCTTCAGCTCACAGACGGATGGTCTGACATTCTCCTGTAGAATTCTCTGATACAGAGCAGAATTCATGGTTCCTTCTATTAAGGCAAGTCGTCCAGGTCCTGAGGCAGCAAAGCATCCCCAAACCATCACACCACCACCACCATGCTTGACCTTTGGTATGATGTTCTTACTGTGGAATGCAGAGTTTGGTTTTCGCCAGGCTTTACTGGAACCATGTCGTCCAAAAAGTTATACTTTTGAATCATCTGTCCATAGAACGTTCTTCCAAGAGTCTTGATGATCATCCAGGTGCTTTTTGGCAAACTTGAGTCAACTTTTTGGACGACATGGTTCCAGTAATGCCTGGCGAAAACCAAACACTGCATTCCACAGTAAGAACATCACACCAAAGATCAAGCATGGTGGTGGTGGAGTGATGGTTTGGGGATGCTTTGCTGCCTCAGGACCTGGACGACTTGCCTTAATAGAAGGAACCATGAATTCTGCTCTGTATCAGAGAATTCTACAGGAGAATGTCAGACCATCCGTCTGTGAGCTGAAGCTGAAGCGCAGCTGGGTCATGCAGCAAGACAATGATCCAAAACACACAATCAAGTCTACATGAAAATTGCTAAAAAGCAACAAATTGGAAGTTTTGGAATGGCCTAGTCAAAGTCCAGACCTAATCCCAATTGAGATGTTGTGGCAGGACTTGAAACAAGCAGTTCAAGCTTGAAAACCCACACGTCACTGAGTTAAACCAGTTCTGCATGGAAGAGTGGGCCAAAATTCCTCCACAGCGACGTGAGAGACTGATCAACAACCACAGGAAGCATTTGGTTGGAGTCATTGCAGCTAAAGGTGGCACAACCAGTTATTGAGTGTGCATCAGGGGGAAATTACTTTTTCACACAGGGGAATTGGGTGTTGCATAACTTTGTTTATGAAATAAATATGTAATTGTTGTGTTATTTGTTCACTTATGTTCCCTTTATCTAATATTAGGTTTTGGTTGAAGATCTGATAACATTCAGTATCACAAATATGCAAAAGTAGAGAAAATTAGAAAGGGGGCAAATACTTTTTCATAGCACTGTATGTGTCTTTGGTTGTTGAGTCAATTAGACCATGCCCATTTCAAGTTTATCTTACTAAAAAATAAAATGTTATTTCCGAATATTTAGAGAAGTTAGATGGCTAACTCCTTGATCCTGCTTCGTAGTATAGCCCTCTGGCCTCTGTCTTTGGCTGCACAGGGCTAACATGCTATAGGACACAATGCTTAATGCAACAGTACAAAACAATTCAGAAGTATTTTACGATCTGGCTTTGTTAGTTCAGTATTAGACTGATGTATGTTTGACTGACTGTTTCTCTGTCTGACCGCTGCAATGCTGACTGACTGTTTCTCTCTCTCTGACTGCTGCAATGCTGACTGACTGTTTCTCTGTCTGACCGCTGCAATGCTGACTGACTGTTTCTCTCTCTCTGACTGCTGCAATGCTGACTGACTGTTTCTCTCTCTCTGACCGCTGCAATGCTGACTGACTGTTTCTCTCTCTCTGACCGCTGCAATGCTGACTGACTGTTTCTCTCTCTCTGACTGCTGCAATGCTGACTGACTGTTTCTCTCTCTCTGACCGCTGCAATGCTGACTGACTGTTTCTCTCTCTCTCTGACCGCTGCAATGCTGACTGACTGACTGTTTCTCTGTCTGACCGCTGCAATGCTGACTGACTGACTGTTTCTCTGTCTGACCGCTGCAATGCTGACTGACTGTTTCTCTCTCTGACCGCTGCAATGCTGACTGACTGTTTCTCTCTCTCTGACCGCTGCAATGCTGACTGACTGTTTCTCTCTCTCTGACCGCTGCAATGCTGACTGACTGTTTCTCTGTCTGACTGCTGCAATGCTGACTGACTGATGTTTCTCTCTGTTTCAGTGGCTATGTAAGCACGTTAACCATCTCATCGTTCGTAGCAGCAGCTGTCATCATCATGATTATTTTCATCTGTTGCTGCGTGTGTCCCTGCTGCTGCTTGTACAAAATGTGCCGGAGGCCCAGACGTAAGTCTCCTTTCATCACAACATGTTTACGCTAAAATACAATACAAATATGCTGGTTGATTTAGATTTAAAACAATAACTATATGCAGTATTTGTTGTTTATATTCTCAATGACTACTGAGGAGGAGGGGGTGGTGTGGGGAGGATGGTGTGGGGAGGATGGTGTGGGGAGGATGGTGTGGGGAGGATGGTGTGGGGAGGTGGTGTGGGGGGGATGGTGTGGTGTGGAGGTGTGGGGCGGGTGGGGGGGTGGTGTGGGGGGGGTAGTGTGGTGGAGGTGGGGGGGTGGTGTGGGGGGGGGGTAGTGTGGGAGGGGGAAATGCTTACTTACAAGCCCTTAACCAACAATGCAGTTTTAAGAAAAATATAGTTAAGAAAATATTTACAAAATAAACTAAAGTAAAACAAGTTTTACAAGAAATTACACAAAATAACAATAACGAGGCTATATACAGGGGGTACCGGTACCGAGTCAATGTGCGGGGGTACAGGTTAGTCGAGGTAATTTGTACATGTAGGTAGGGGTAAAGTGACTATACATAGATAGGGCGGCAGGGCGGCAGGTAGCTTAGTGGGTAAGAGCGTTGTGCCAGTAACCGAAAGGTCGCTGGTTCTAATCCCCGAGCCGACTAGGTGAAAAATCTGTCGATGTGCCCTTGAGCAAGGCACTTAACCCTAATTGCTCCTGTAAGTCGCTCTGGATAAGAGCGTCTGCTAAATGACTAAAAATGTAAATAATAAACAGTGGGTAGCAGCAGTGTAAAAACAAATGGAGGGGGGGGGGGGGGTGGCCATTTGATTAAGTGATCAGCAGTTTTATGGCTTGGGGGTAGAAGCTGTTAAGGAGACTTTTGGACCTAGACTTGGCACTCCGGTACCGCTTGCCATGCGGTAGCAGAGAGAACAGTCTATGACTTGGGTGACTGGAGTCTGCCAATTTTTGGGGCCTTCCTCTGACACCGCCTGGTATAGAGGTCCTGGATGGCAGGAAGCTTGGCCCCAGTGATGTACTGGGCGGTACGCACTACCCTCTGTAGCGCCTTACGTTCGGATGCCGAGCAGTTGCTATACCAGGCGGTGATGCAACCAGAAAGGATGCTCTCAATGGTGCAGCTGTATAACTTTTTGAGAATCTGGGGACCCATGCCAAATATTTTCAGTCTCCTAAGGGGGAAGATGTGTTGTTGTGCCCTCATCGACTGTCTTGGTGTGTTTGGACCATGATAGTTTGTTGGTGATGTGGACATCAAGGAACTTGAAACCCTCGACCCACTCCACTACAGCCCCGTCGATATGAATGGGGGCGTGTTTGGCCCTCCTTTTCCTGTAGTCCACGATCATCTCCTTTGTCTTGCTCACGTTGTGGGAGAGGTTGTTGTCCTGGCACCACACTGCCAGGTCTCTGACCTCCTCCCTATAGGCTTGCTCATCGTTGTCATCACACAGTCGTGGGTGAACAGGGAGTACAGGAGGGGACTAAGCACGCACCCCTGAGGGGCGCCCGTGTTGAGGACCAGCGTGGCAGATGTGTTATTGCCTACCCTTACCACCTGGAGGTGGCCCGTCAGGAAGTCCAGGATCCAGTTGCAGAGGGAGGTGTTTAGTCCCAGGGTCCTTAGCTTAGTGATGAGCTTTGTGGGCACTATGGTGTTGAACGCTGAGCTGTAGTCAATGAACAGCATTCTCACATAGGTGTTCCTTTTGTGGGAAAGGGCAATGTGGAGTGCGATTGAGATTGCGTCATCTGTGGATCTGTTTGGGCGGTATGCAAATTGGAGTGGGTCTAGGATTTCCGGAATGATGGTGTTGATGTGAGCCATGACCAGCCTTTCAAAGCACTTCATGGCTACAGAAGTGAGTGCTACGGGTCGGTAGTCATTTAGGCAGGTTACCTTGGTGTTCTTGGGCACAGGGACTATGGTGGTCTGCTTGAAACATGTAGGTATTACAGACTCGGTCAGGGAGAGGTTGAAAATGTCAGTGAAGACACTTGCCAGTTGGTCTGCGCATGCTCTGAGTACACGTCCTGGTAATCCGTCTGGCCCCGCGGCCTTGTGAATGTTGACCTGTTTAAAGGTTTTACTCACATCGGCTACGGAGAGCGTTATCACACAGTCGTCCGGAACAGCTGGTGCTCTCATGCATGCTTCAGTGTTGCTTGCCTCGAAGCGAGCATAAAAGGCATTTAGTCCATCTGGTAGGCTCGCGTCACTGGGCAGCTCGCTGCTGGTTTTACCTTTGTAGTCCGTAATAGCTTGCAAGCCCTGCCACATCCGACGAGCGTCAGAGCCGGTGTAGTAGGATTCAATCTTAGTCCTGTATTGACGCTTTGCCTGTTTGATGGTTCGTCGGAGGGCATAGCGGGATTTCACTTTAGCGTCCGGATTAGTGTCCCGCTCCTTGACAGCGGCAGCTCTAGCCTTTAGCTCAGTGCGGATGTTGCCTGTAATCCATGGCTTCTGGTTGGGATATGTACGTACGGTCACTGTGGGGACGACGACGTCGTCAGTGCATTTATTGATGAAGCCGGTGACTGAGGTGGTATAACTCCTCAATGCCATTGGATGAATCATGGAACATATTCCAGTCTGTGCTAGCAAAACAGTCCTGTAACGTAGCATCCGCGTCATCTGACCACTTCCCTTATTGAGCGAGTCACTGGTACTTCCTGCTTTTAGTTTTTGCTTGTAAGCAGGAATCAGGATACAATTATGGTCAGATTTGCCAAATGGAGGGCGAGGGAGAGCTTTGTATGCGTCTCTGTGTGTGGAGGAAATGTGGTCTAGAGTTTTTCCCCTCTGGTTGCACATTTAACATGCTGGTAGAAATGAGGTAAAACTGATTTTAGTTTGCCTGCATTAAAGTCCCCGGCCACTAGGAGCGCCGCTTCTGGATGAGCATTTTCTTGTTCGCTTATGGCCTTATACATTTACATTTTAGTCATTTAGCAGACGCTCTTATCCAGAGCGACTTACAGTTGGTGAGTGCATACATTTTCATACTGGCCCCCCGTGGGAAACGAACCCAGCTCGTTGAGTGCGGTCTTAGTGCCAGCATCGGTTTGTGGTGGTAAATAGATATATATAGATAAACTCTCTTGGTAGATAGTGTGGTCTACAGCTTATCATGAGATACTCTACCTCAGGCGAGCAATACCTCGAGACTTCTTTAATATTTGACATCGCGCACCAGTTGTTATTGACAAATAGACACACACCACCACCCCTCGTCTTACTGGACGTAGCGGTTCTGTCCTGCCGATGCACGGAAAACCCAGCCAACTGTACATTATCCGTGTCGTCGTTCAGCCTCGACTCAGTTAAACATAAGATCGTTGGTAGGATAGTCTCGAACGGAGCCCATCCAGTTTATTCTCCAGTGATTGCACGTTGGCTAATAAAACAGATGGTAAAGGCGGGTTACCCACTCACCAACGAATTCTCACCAGGCACCCTGATCACCACCCCCTGTATTTTCTTCATGCGAATGACAGGGATTTGGGCCTTGTCTGGGAGCAACGTTATATCCTTCGCGTCCGACTCATTAAAGAAAAAATCTTTGTCCAGTTCAAGGTGAGTAATCGCTGTTCTGATGTCCAGAAGCTCTTTTCAGTCATAAGAGACGGTAGCATCAACATTATGTACAAAATAAGTTCTGTGTAGTCTGGTGGTCAGTTCTGTCTGTATTACCTCTGTGTAGTCTGGTGGTCAGTTCTGTCTGTATTACCTCTGTGTAGTCTGGGAGGTCAGTTCTGTCTGTATTACCTCTGTGTAGTCTGGAGGTCAGTTCTGTCTGTATTACCTCTGTGTAGTCTGGTGGTCAGTTCTGTCTGTATTACCTCTGTGTAGTGTGGAGGTCAGTTCTGTCTGTATTACCTCTGTGTAGTCTGGTGGTCAGTTCTGTCTGTATTACCTCTGTGTAGTCTGGTGGTCAGTATTACCTCTGTGTAGTGTGGTGGTCAGTTCTGTCTGTATTACCTCTGTGTAGTCTGGAGGTCAGTTCTGTCTGTATTACCTCTGTGTAGTGTGGAGGTCAGTTCTGTCTGTATTACCTCTGTGTAGTCTGGTGGTCAGTTCTGTCTGTATTACCTCTGTGTAGTCTGGAGGTCAGTTCTGTCTGTATTACCTCTGTGTAGTCTGGTGGTCAGTTCGGACTGTATTACCTCTGTGTAGTCTGGTGGTCAGTTCTGTCTGTATTACCTCTGTGTAGTCTGGTGGTCAGTTCGGACTGTATTACCTCTGTGTAGTCTGGTGGTCAGTTCTGTCTGTATTACCTCTGTGTAGTCTGGTGGTCAGTTCGGACTGTATTACCTCTGTGTAGTCTGGTGGTCAGTTCTGTCTGTATTACCTCTGTGTAGTCTGGTGGTCAGTTCGGACTGTATTACCTCTGTGTAGTCTGGTGGTCAGTTCTGTCTGTATTACCTCTGTGTAGTGTGGAGGTCAGTTCTGTCTGTATTACCTCTGTGTAGTCTGGAGGTCAGTTCTGTCTGTATTACCTCTGTGTAGTCTAGAGGTCAGTTCTGTCTGTATTACCTCTGTGTAGTGTGGTGGTCAGTTCTGTCTGTATTACCTCTGTGTAGTGTGGTGGTCAGTTCTGTCTGTATTACCTCTGTGTAGTGTGGTGGTCAGTTCTGTCTGTATTACCTCTGTGTAGTCTGGTGGTCAGTTCTGTCTGTATTACCTCTGTGTAGTGTGGTGGTCAGTTCTGTCTGTATTACCTCTGTGTAGTGTGGTGGTCAGTTCTTGTTGATGGTAAAGGTAACAGTAGAGGGGAGTTCAACAAGGCTTCCGTTTGCGGCAAACATGTTACTTAGTAACAATTTTAGTTGAATGATTTGAATGAACATTCCATTATATTATGGTGAAGCCACAAATAGCTACTTTTTGTGTGGATTACTGTGTATTTTTAGCGGCAATATTCAAACTGCAAATTACTTTGCTATTCTTAACTTATTATTTGTAGCGGCAGTTTAGACCTGAAACAGACACTTACGCTCGCCACTACCTTCTCAGACGGTTGGCTAATGTTCTCACCACACACTACCTTCTCAGACTGTTGGCCAATGTTCTCACCACACACTACCTTCTCAGACTGTTGGCTAATGTTCTCGCCACACACTACCTTCTCAGACTGTTGGCTAATGTTCTCGCCACACACTACCTTCTCAGACTGTTGGCTAATGTTCTCGCCACACACTACCTTCTCAGACTGTTGGCTAATGTTCTCACCACACACTACCTTCTCAGACTGTTGGCTAATGTTCTCACCACACACTACCTTCTCAGACTGTTGGCCAATGTTCTCACCACACACTACCTTCTCAGACTGTTGGCTAATGTTCTCGCCACACACTACCTTCTCAGACTGTTGGCTAATGTTCTCGCCACACACTACCTTCTCAGACTGTTGGCTAATGTTCTCGCCACACACTACCTTCTCAGACTGTTGGCTAATGTTCTCACCACACACTACCTTCTCAGACTGTTGGCTAATGTTCTCACCACACACTACCTTCTCAGACTGTTGGCTAATGTTCTCGCCACACACTACCTTCTCAGACTGTTGGCTAATGTTCTCACCACACACTACCTTCTCAGACGGTTGGCTAATTTTCTCACCACACACTACCTTCTCAGACTGTTGGCTAATGTTCTCGCCACACACTACCTTCTCAGACTGTTGGCCAATGTTCTCACCACACACTACCTTCTCAGACTGTTGGCCAATGTTCTCACCACACACTACTTTCTCAGACTGTTGGCCAATGTTCTCACCACACACTACCTTCTCAGACTGTTGGCCAATGTTCTCGCCACACACTACCTTCTCAGACTGTTGGCCAATGTTCTCGCCACACACTACCTTCTCAGACTGTTGGCCAATGTTCTCACCACACACTACCTTCTCAGACTGTTGGCCAATGTTCTCACCACACACTACCTTCTCAGACTGTTGGCCAATGTTCTCACCACACACTACCTTCTCAGACTGTTGGCCAATGTTCTCACCACACACTACCTTCTCAGACTGTTGGCCAATGTTCTCACCACACACTACCTTCTCAGACTGTTGGCCAATGTTCTCACCACACACTACCTTCTCAGACTGTTGGCTAATGTTCTCGCCACACACTACCTTCTCAGACTGTTGGCTAATGTTCTCACCACACACTACCTTCTCAGACTGTTGGCTAATGTTCTCGCCACACACTACCTTCTCAGACTGTTGGCCAATGTTCTCACCACACACTACCTTCTCAGACTGTTGGCCAATGTTCTCACCACACACTACCTTCTCAGACTGTTGGCTAATGTTCTCACCACACACTACCTTCTCAGACTGTTGGCTAATGTTCTCACCACACACTACCTTCTCAGACTGTTGGCTAATGTTCTCACCACACACTACCTTCTCAGACTGTTGGCCAATGTTCTCACCACACACTACCTTCTCAGACTGTTGGCCAATGTTCTCACCACACACTACCTTCTCAGACTGTTGGCCAATGTTCTCACCACACACTACCTTCTCAGACTGTTGGCCAATGTTCTCACCACACACTACCTTCTCAGACTGTTGGCCAATGTTCTCACCACACACTACCTTCTCAGACTGTTGGCTAATGTTCTCACCACACACTACCTTCTCAGACTGTTGGCTAATGTTCTCACCACACACTACCTTCTCAGACTGTTGGCTAATGTTCTCACCACACACTACCTTCTCAGACTGTTGGCTAATGTTCTCACCACACACTACCTTCTCAGACTGTTGGCTAATGTTCTCACCACACACTACCTTCTCAGACTGTTGGCTAATGTTCTCACCACACACTACCTTCTCAGACTGTTGGCTAATGTTCTCGCCACACACTACCTTCTCAGACTGTTGGCTAATGTTCTCACCACACACTACCTTCTCAGACTGTTGGCTAATGTTCTCACCACACACTACCTTCTCAGACTGTTGGCCAATGTTCTCGCCACACACTACCTTCTCAGACTGTTGGCCAATGTTCTCGCCACACACTACCTTCTCAGACTGTTGGCCAATGTTCTCGCCACACACTACCTTCTCAGACTGTTGGCCAATGTTCTCGTCACACACTACCTTCTCAGACTGTTGGCTAATGTTCTCGCCACACACTACCTTCTCAGACTGTTGGCCAATGTTCTCGCCACACACTACCTTCTCAGACTGTTGGCTAATGTTCTCGCCACACACTACCTTCTCAGACTGTTGGCTAATGTTCTCACCACACACTACCTTCTCAGACTGTTGGCTAATGTTCTCACCACACACTACCTTCTCAGACTGTTGGCCAATGTTCTCACCACACACTACCTTCTCAGACTGTTGGCTAATGTTCTCACCACACACTACCTTCTCAGACTGTTGGCTAATGTTCTCACCACACACTACCTTCTCAGACTGTTGGCTAATGTTCTCACCACACACTACCTTCTCAGACTGTTGGCTAATGTTCTCACCACACACTACCTTCTCAGACTGTTGGCTAATGTTCTCGCCACACACTACCTTCTCAGACTGTTGGCCAATGTTCTCACCACACACTACCTTCTCAGACTGTTGGCCAATGTTCTCACCACACACTACCTTCTCAGACTGTTGGCTAATGTTCTCACCACACACTACCTTCTCAGACTGTTGGCTAATGTTCTCACCACACACTACCTTCTCAGACTGTTGGCTAATGTTCTCACCACACACTACCTTCTCAGACTGTTGGCTAATGTTCTCACCACACACTACCTTCTCAGACTGTTGGCTAATGTTCTCGCCACACACTACCTTCTCAGACTGTTGGCCAATGTTCTCACCACACACTACCTTCTCAGACTGTTGGCCAATGTTCTTGACGAACACAAAACAAATGGAATGCGCTAGCTAACGTTCAAACTATTTCCCCTTGTTGAACACACCTTAGGTTTCTGTTTGTTCTAAATGGTTCCCATTCATATAGAGCAGACACCTACATGCCGGTAGTCTAGTCACAACTGGTTAATGTGAAGGAGGGCAATATGTCTGCATCCTAAATTGTACCCTATTCCCTATGCAGTGCACTACTTTTGACCATAGCCCTGTAGGTAGTGCACTACATAGGAAATAGGGTGCTATTTGGTCCACAGCCTCTGGCTCCCACATGACAAGTTATTTTACTTAAACACCAAAAGGCTTTAAATATAGACAAGACGTGGGTGTATGCCACTTCCCCTAGCATGTCTTTAGTTCAGAGTGAATGTGGGGAAAGGCCTACTTCCCAAAGAACAGGGTCGTGACTCGTGTTCAGTAGGGCAGAACTGTTTAAAAAGTTTGGAAACTGAAAATGAGCGTTTCTTTAATGGACGTCCCTTCCGTGTTTCACACTTGTTTTGAAAAGTAGTCTCCTTTTTTAGCGCCTACTGAACAGGATCCAGGCAGGTATCATCTGGCTGACCTGCGCCGTGTCTGTTGGAATGAGAGAAGTTCTCTTGTTTCGTGGATTGAGACAGTGGCGTTTCTTTTATATGACCACGTTTTGAAAAAGTGTTATCCCGTTTCGTGTCTATTTGAACATGTCTGTGGCTGTTAGAATGATACAGTGGGGTTTCTTCCAGCCAGTGAGTCTGACTCATACTTTCCACATGGGGCGGAGCCTTCAGAGCCCCCTGTCATACAGGAAGTGGTCAGACCACCCCCACTTGGAACCCCGCCAGGCGGTAGGAGGAATCCACAAACAATGATTATGCGCGTCCCAAATGTCACCCTGTCCCCTATATATAGTTCGCTACTTTTGACCTGCAGTGCACTATATAGGGAATAGGTTGCCATTTGGAATGCACCCTGGGCTGGGACATGAGGGTTGATTTCAGACAACACCCATTTATGTAACCAATTCCTCCTCACAAATGGAGAAGGAATCTAGTGTTCGTAACCTAACCTTAGTTGAACATGGCATCTCCTCCTCTTTCGAGTTCTGGAAAAGACAACTCGTTTTTGAATTCCAAACAGGAATGAACATAAAACAATAATTCAAACTTTTTGAGCATTGCTGATTTTATTCAACGGTATGATTCAACATTCGTAGACCTGTAGTGTAAGATTCGCTTAGGTACATCTGGAAACTGGCAGCGTTGAGTGGAACGTTACCAGGTTGTTTGACATTTTATTTATTAATGAACACACCCTGTAAATGTGTGTAAACCAGTGGCATTAAGCCTTAATCAGAGTCCACAGACACTGAGACGTGATAGTCCAGCATCCCGCTGTGCGGCTCTGAGCCCACCATCCGGGTTGGAGGCACAGCCCGAAGGCGCACCTCCCCACAATTACGACGCATCCTCCTCATTCGAATGTTTGGACGGAGAAATCGCTTGAGATGCGCTGAGAATTCAAAAAAAAAAAAGTATAAAAGCCAACAGTCCAATATTCTAGAACACTGCTGCGCTTAACCCCATATATACGTTTTATGGCAGATACCCTCCGTGCTGAGCTGGACTGGGGCTTCACACTTCCCTTTTCTGACCATCAGGCTTTGTTTCTGCCCACACGTAACCTCTGTTTACACACAAACACACTGCTAACTCCTGGCCTGTCCCTCCAGTATGATGTCACAGCTCTCAGCGTCCACCTAAATACTGTCGTTTACGCCGGGGTATTAGAAACGTTATTCTTAAAACAGACACTAGGGCTGTTGAACAACGGGGTTCCCTAGGTTCTCATTCACCCCACCCATTTCAACAAATAGTTGTACAACAGTGGCGGTTGATATGAATTCAACTGTTGTGATGAATGCTTCTGATGGGGAAGCTGGCACCAGTACCAGTCAAATAAATGTTTGCATTTTAGTTTGTTTCCAATTATTAGTTTAGTTGTGAAACTCGCTAATAGCTTTTTTTCTTCTCCATATATATCATTAATTCTACTAGTTAAAATACAGCTGGATTTGTGTCAAGGTTCTTACAAAACATAGTCATTTCTTTGCAATATTTCCAATTTAAGAAAGGAGGGAAAAAAAATGTATAACTCAAATCACAAATAAAAAATAATTTTTCGTTAAACTTTCCAAATGTCGACAAAACAAAACACGCTAGACAAAGTGGGATCTTTTTGTGTCGGTAAAATGAATTCTGCGAGAAATGTCTTTTGGAAATGCTTTAATACGCCCACATTGATATAATAACCATTGTATCAAAGCAGTGGCAGTCGGTGCCGTTTATGATGAGGGAGGCCGATTTTTTGTTTTTCATGAGCATGGCCTTATTTCTATTACAGCATACTGGATGACTCTCATTCATATTCACCCAGTTCAACGTAACAGTGATAGGTTTGGGCTACTACATGATACTGGAATTTACCCATCATGAGGTTGCTACAACCTAGCCTATGAATGAACGTATACAACGTAGGTGCACACAGGTCGAGAGACACATTTGAGATGACAGTGACACGTTCAATACCTCCTTGCACACTCTTTCCTGCATCTAGTCCAACAACCTCATGATGGGTATAGTGCAAATTCTAGTATCATGTAGTAGCCTAAACCTATCGATGTTACATAAACTAAAGTAACAAATAAAATAACAACGAGGCTATATTTATTTTTATTTAACCAGGTAAGCCAGTTGAGAACAAGTTCTCATTTACAACTGCGACCTGTCCAAGATAAAGCAAAGCAGTGCGATAAAAACAACAACACAGAGTTACATATGGAATAAACAAAACATACAGTCAATAACACAATAGAAAATCTATATACAGTGTGTGCAAATGTAGTAAGTTATGGAGGTAAGGCAATAAATAGGCCATAGTGCAAAATAATTACAATTTAGTATTACCACTGGAGTGATAGATGTGCAGAAGATGATGTGCAAATAGAGATACTGGGGTGCAAATGAGCAAAATAAATAACAATATGGGGATGAGGTAGTTGGGTGGGCTAATTACAGATGGGCTGTGTACAGGTGCAGTGATCGGTAAGGTGCTCTGACAACTGATGCTTAAAGTTAGTGAGGGAGATAAGAGTCTCCAGCTTCAGAGATTTTTGCAGTTCGTTCCAGTCATTGGCAGCAGAGAACTGGAAGGAATGGCGGCCAATATACAGGGGGTACCGGTACCGAGTCAATGCAAATAGTCCGGGTGGCCATTTCATTAGTTGTTCAGCAGTGTTATGGCTTGGGGGTAGAAGCTGTTAAGGAGCCTTTTGGATCTAGACTTGGCGCTCCGGTACCGCTTGCCATGCGGTAGTAGAGAGAACAGTCTATGACTTGGGTGACTGGAGTCTTTGACAATTTTTTGGGTCTTCCTCTGACACCGCCTGGTATAGAGGTCCTGGATGGCAGGAAGCTTGGCCTCAGTGATGTAATGGGCCGTACGCACTACCCTCTGTAGCACCTTACGGTTGGATGCCTTACAGTTGCCAAACCAGGCAGTGATGCAACCAGTCAGGATGCTCTCGATGGTGCAGCTGTAGAACCTTGAGGATCTGGGGACCCATGCCAAATCTTTTCAGTCTCCTGAGGGGGAAAGGTGTTGTCGTGCCCTCTTCACGACTGTCTTGGTGTGTTTGGACCATGTTAGTTTGTTGATGATGTGGACACCAAGAAGCTCTCAACCTGCTCCACTACAGCCCCGTCGATGTGAATGGGGGCGTGTTCGGCCCTCCTTTTCCTGTAGTCCATGATCAGCTCCTTTGTCTTGATCACGTTGAGGGAGAGGTTGTTGTCCTGGCACCACACTGCCAGGTCTCTGACCTCCTCCCTATAGGCTGTCTCATCGTTATCGGTGATCAGGCCTACCACTGTTGTGTCGTCAACGAACTTAATGATGGTGTTGGAGTCGTGCTTGGTCACGCAGTCATGGGTGAACAGGGAGTACAGGAGGGGACTTAGCACGCACCCCTGGGGGACCCCCGTGTTGAGGGTCAGCGTGGCAGATGTGTTATTGCCTACCCTCACCACCTGGGGGCGGCCCGTCAGGAAGTCCAGGATCCAGTTGCAGAGGGAGGTGTTTAGTCCCAGGGTCCTTAGTTTAGTGATGAGATTTGTGGGCACTATGGTGTTGAACGCTGAGCTGTATTCAATGAACAGCATTCTCACCTAGGTGTTCCTTTTGTCCAGGTGGGAAAGGGCAATGTGGAGTGCAATAGGGATTGCGTCATGTGGATCTGTTGGGGCGGTATGCGAATTGGAGTGGGTCTAGGGTTTCCGGGATGATGGTGTTGATGTGAGCCATGACCAGCCTTTCAAAGCACTTCATGGCTACCGACGTGAGTGCTACGGGGCGGTAGTCATTTAGGCAGGTTACATGCAGTAACGTTAGTGTACAGTCAAGTAAGCAGTTACACCGGCAGGTCCCGGTGGCAATAAATTAATAAAACCAAAAGCTTACCTTGACTTGGAAGAGTTCCAGTGTTGTGTTGGATAGTCATAGCCAGCTAGCTAACATAGCATCCCTCTGTTTGAGCTGGGGGCTTCAGTAGGCTAAACTAGCTAGGCTACATTTGCTAGCTAAGGAAGTGAAACTGGAAAATAATGACTCTCTTCTCCTTCATTGTTGAAGAAATTAATTTGTTGAAAACTGTTCAACTATTGTCTTTCTCTCTCTTTGAGTCAACTATTCACCACATGTTATGCACTGCAGTGCTAGCTAGCTGTAGCGTATGCTTTCAGTACTAGATTCATTCTCTGATCCTTTGATTGGGTGGACAACATGTCAGCTCATGCTGCAAGAGCTCTGATAGGTTGGAGGACGTCCTCCGGAAGTTGTCATAATTACTGTGTAAGTCTATGGAAGGGGTTGAGAACCAAGAGCATCCTAGGTTTTGTATTGAAGTCAATGTACCCAGAGGAGGATGGAAGCTAGCTGTCCTCCGGCTTCACCATGGTGCTACCCTACAGAGTGCTGTTGCGGCTACTGTTGACCTTTATTGCGTTTTAATCAATTATTTGGTGACGTGAATATATTTTTTATCTAAAAAGGATAACGTTTTCAATGTTTTACCATTTTTATGAAATTCACTGAGGATGGTCCTCCCATTCGTCCTCTGAGGAGCCTCCACTGTTGTACAATGCTTCAAAGAGCTGTGTGAACTAACATCTGATTCGCAAAAATGTACATGTTTAACTATGATTTATTTTATGCATCTTCCCCACAGCGGTGATGGCGACGACCACCCACACCACAGTGGTGAACACCCAGTACCCCCAGCAGCCCCAGCAGCCCCAGTACCCCCAGTACCCCCAGCAGCCCCAGCAGCCCTACCAGGGTGCCCAGTACCCAGCCTACCAGCCGATACCCGTCCAGCCTGGGTATGGGGCTCAGCCTCAGCCTGGCTACGGAGGTGGCCAGCCCATACCCACAGCACCAGGCTACCAGGGACAGCCCTTCCAGCCAGGACCACCCCCTCCCTACCAAGAGACTGGTAAGTGTCATAGACCTACAGGTTATGACGTAATGGCACCCTTTATCAGAGCTCTGTTCCTGGAGATCCACCCTCCTGAAGGTTTTCACTCCAAACCCGTTGTAACTAACCTGATTCAGCTTATCAACCAGAATCGGGTGCGCTAGATTAGGGTTGGAGTTAAAACCTACAGGAGGGTAGCTTTCCAGGAACAGGGTTGGAGTTAAAACCTACAGGAGGGTAGCTTTCCAGGAACAGGGTTGGAGTTAAAACCTACAGGAGGGTAGCTTTCCAGGAACAGGGTTGGAGTTAAAACCTACAGGAGGGTAGCGCGCCAGGAACAGGGTTGGAGTTAAAACCTACAGGAGGGTAGCGCTCCAGGAACAGGGAGGGTAGCGCTCCAGGAACGGGGAGGGTAGCGCTCCAGGAACGGGGAGGGTAGCGCTCCAGGAACGGGGAGGGTAGCGCTCCAGGAACGGGGAGGGTAGCGCTCCAGGAACGGGGAGGGTAGCGCTCCAGGAACGGGGAGGGTAGCGCTCCAGGAACAGGGAGGGTAGCGCGCCAGGAACGGGGAGGGTAGCGCTCCAGGGACGGGGAGGGTAGCGCTCCAGGAACGGGGAGGGTAGCGCTCCAGGAACGGGGAGGGTAGCGCGCCAGGAACGGGGAGGGTAGCGCGCCAGGGACGGGGAGGGTAGCGCGCCAGGGACGGGGAGGGTAGCGCTCCAGGGACGGGGAGGGTAGCGCTCCAGGGACGGGGAGGGTAGCGCTCCAGGGACGGGGAGGGTAGCGCTCCAGGGACGGGGAGGGTAGCGCTCCAGGGACGGGGAGGGTAGCGCTCCAGGAACGGGGAGGGTAGCGCTCCAGGGACGGGGAGGGTAGCGCTCCAGGGACGGGGAGGGTAGCGCTCCAGGGACGGGGAGGGTAGCGCTCCAGGAACGGGGAGGGTAGCGCTCCAGGGACGGGGAGGGTAGCGCTCCAGGGACGGGGAGGGTAGCGCTCCAGGGACGGGGAGGGTAGCGCTCCAGGGACGGGGAGGGTAGCGCGCCAGGAACGGGGAGGGTAGAGCTCCAGGGACGGGGAGGGTAGCGCGCCAGGGACGGGGTTGGAGAGTCCTGGTCTATATGGAGCACTCCTTTTGATCGTGGCCCTATTCCATATACAGCTGTGGGCCCTGGTCAAAAGTAGTGCTCTATATAGGGAATAGGGTGTCGTTTGGGATGTAAAGGTTAAGGTCTAGTAGACTAACTGGTAGACTATTCAGAGCGAACATAATGTAGCTAGAACCTGTAGTTACTACTGTCTCTGGTTACCAGGGTTTCACTTGGTTGAAACATGTGACTTAATACAGAATGTTAGGATAGTATTAGATTTACCTCAGGTGGTATTACTGGTGGTAGTCTGACTTATAGTTGAACAGAGGAGATGGATGGATTACTGGTGGTAGTTGAGAACAGAGGAGATGGAAGTATTGCTGGTGGTAGTTGAGAACAGAGGATATGGAAGTATTACTGGTGGTAGTTGAGAACAGAGGAGATGGAAGTATTACTGATGGTAGTTGAGAACAGAGGAGATGGAAGTATTACTGGTGGTAGTTGAGAACAGAGGAGATGGATGGATTACTGGTGGTAGTTGAGAACAGAGGAGATGGAAGTATTACTGGTGGTAGTTGAGAACAGAGGAGATGGAAGTATTACTGGTGGTAGTTGAGAACAGAGGATATGGAAGTATTACTGGTGGTAGTTGAGAACAGAGGAGATGGAAGTATTGCTGGTGGTAGTTGAGAACAGAGGAGATGGAAGTATTACTGGTGGTAGTTGAGAACAGAGGAGATGGAAGTATTGCTGGTGGTAGTTGAGAACAGAGGAGATGGAAGTATTACTGGTGGTAGTTGAGAACAGAGGATATGGAAGTATTACTGGTGGTAGTTGAGAACAGAGGAGATGGAAGTATTGCTGGTGGTAGTTGAGAACAGAGGAGATGAAAGTATTACTGGTGGTAGTTGAGAACAGAGGAAGGAGATGGAAGTATTGCTGGTGGTAGTTGAGAACAGAGGAGATGGAAGTATTACTGATGGTAGTCTGACTTATAGTTGAACAGAGGAGATGGAAGTATTACTGGTGGTAGTTGAGAACAGAGGAGATGGAAGTATTGCTGGTGGTAGTTGAGAACAGAGGAGATGGAAGTATTACTGGTGGTAGTTGAACAGAGGAGATGGAAGTATTACTGATGGTAGTTGAGAACAGAGGAGATGGAAGTATTACTGGTGGTAGTTGAGAACAGAGGAGATGGATGGATTACTGGTGGTAGTTGAGAACAGAGGAGATGGAAGTATTACTGGTGGTAGTTGAGAACAGAGGAGATGGAAGTATTACTGGTGGTAGTTGAGAACAGAGGAGATGGATGTATTACTGGTGGTAGTTGAGAACAGAGGAGATGGAAGTATTACTGGTGGTAGTTGAGAACAGAGGAGATGGAAGTATTACTGGTGGTAGTTGAGGAGAGGTAGAGCCTGGTGGTAGTTGAGGAGAGGTAGAGCCTGGTGGTAGTTGAGGAGAGGTAGAGCCTGGTGGTAGTTGAGGAGAGGTAGAGCCTGGTGGTAGTTGAGGAGAGGTAGAGCCTGGTGGTAGTTGAGGAGAGGTAGAGCCTGGTGGTAGTTGAGGAGAGGTAGAGCCTGGTGGTTCCTGTCAAAGCCCCAAAAACACCACCTCTGTCTGGTATGGTGTGGTCTCAGTGTGTCTGGTGTATTCTTAGTGTGTCTGGTGTGGTGTGTTCTCAGTGTGGTGTGGTCTCAGTGTGTCTGGTGTGGTGTGTTCTCAGTGTGGTGTGTTTAATGTCCTCTCTCTCTCTACCAGGTCCAGCGTATCCTCCTGCTATTCCAGTGCCTTATAGTCAGGCTGGTTTCAGTCCAGGACAGCCGTCCTACCCCATCCAGCCTCCAGCCCAGCAGCCATCCTTCCCAGCCCAGGCTAGTGCGCCTCCCACCCAGCCCGGTGCGCCTCCCACCCAGCCCGCCTACAACCCTGCCTTCGTGGACTCCCAACCTCCGAAGACTGGCTACTGAAGCAGTTCTCCCTCCCTCTCAGTCTCCCTCCACCCTCTGTCTGTCTGTCTGTCTGAAGCCATACATCCAATCATCAATCAATCAATCAATTTTATTTTATATAGCCCTTCTTACATCAGCTAATATCTCGAAGTGCTGTACAGAAACCCAGCCTAAAACCCCAAACAGCTAGTAATGCAGGTGTAGAAGCACGGTGGCTAGGAAAAACTCCCTAGAAAGGCAAAACCTAGGAAGAAACCTAGAGAGGAACCAGGCTATGAGGGGTGGCCAGTCCTCTTCTGGCTGTGCCGGGTGGAGATTATAACAGAACCATGCCAAGATGTTCAAAAATGTTCATAAGTGACAAGCATGGTCAAATAATAATCAGGAATAAATCTCAGTTGGCTTTTCATAGCCGATCATTAGAGTTTAAAACAGCAGGTCTGGGACAGGTAGGGGTTCCATAACCGCAGGCAGAATAGTTTAAACTGGAATAGCAGCAAGGCCAGGCGGACTGGGGATAGCAAGGAGTCACCACGGCCGGTAGTCCCGACGTATGGTCCTAGGGCTCAGGTCTCTCAGTTGGCTTTTCATAGCCGATCATTTAGAGTTGAAAACAGCAGGTCTGGGACAGGTAGGGGTTTCGTAGCCGCAGGCAGAACAGTTGAAACTGGAATAGCAGCAAGGCCAGGCGGACTGGGGGCAGCAGGGTGTCATCATGCCCGGTAGTCCTGACGTATGGTCCTAGGGCTCAGGTTCTCAGAGAGAAAGAGAGAACGAGAGAATTAGAGAGAGCATACTTAAATTCACACAGGACACTGGATAAGACAGGAGAAGTACTCCAGGTATAACCAACTAACCCCAGCCCCCCGACACATAAACTACTGCAGCATAAATACTGGAGGCTGAGACAGGAGCGGTCCGGAGACACTGTGGCCCCATCCGAAGAAACCCCCGGACAGGGCCAAACAGGAAGGATATAACCCCACCCACTCCGCCAAAGCACAGCCCCCGCACCACTAGAGGGATATCCCCAACCACCAACTTACAATCCTGAGACAAGGCCGAGTATAGCCCACAGAGGTCTCCACCACAGCACAAACCAAGGGGGGGGGGGGGCGCCAACCCAGACAGGAAGATCACGTCAGTAACTCAACCCACTCAAGTGACGCACCCCTCCCAGGGACGGCATGAAAGAGCACCAGCAGGCCAGTGACTCAGCCCCTGCAACAGGGTTAGAGGCAGAGAACCCCAGTGGAGAGGGGAACCGGCCTGGCAGAGACAGCAAGGGCTGTTCGTTACTCCAGCCTTTCCGTTCACCTTCACACTCCTGGGCCAGACTACACTCAATCATATGACCTACTGAAGAGATAAGTCTTCAGTAAAGACTTAAAGGTTGAGACCGAGTCTGCGTCTCTCACATGGGTAGGCAGACTGTTCCATAAAAATGGAGATCTATAGGAGAAAGCCCTGCCTCCCGCTGTTTGCTTAGAAATTCTAGGGACAATTAGGAGGCCTGCGTCTTGTGACCGTAGCGTACGTATTGGTATGTACGGCAGGACCAACTCGGAAAGATAGGTAGGAGCAAGCCCATGTAACGCTTTATAGGTTAACAGTAAAACCTTGAAATCAGCCCTTGCCTTAACAGGAAGCCAGTGTAGGGAAGCTAGCACTGGAGTAATATGATCAAATTTCTTGGTTTCATGAGCTTATAGAGCTCACCTGGGAGAGAACTGAACTGTTTGCATCCCAAATGGCACCGTATTCTCTAAATAGTGCACTACCCTGGTCAAAAATAGTGCACTACACAGGGAATAGGGTGATATTTGGGATGCATTCCTATATACGTTGTTAGGGCCAGGTTTATTATTATTATTATTACTGAATAAACAAACAGCAAAAGGGAATCCTCATGTATTTCTGTGCCCCTGTCTTTCAGACCCAACCCAAAACTGACCTGCGTTGTACGATGAACTAAAAGTAGTTTTGTGGTTTAAAAACCTTTTTGCACTGTAGTTGAATGACGTAGAAGACAGCCAAGAATCAAACGTCTGAATCCTCGTTCACACAATTATGAAATATACGTAAATGTACTTCAGTGGTAAAACGTATGTCCTATTAAAATTCAACCTATCCTCTCTCGTACAGAAACTAGATGCAAGAAACAGTTGTGCCTTTTAAAAAAAAAATTTACCACAAATTCTTGGTTCAACCAAATGATATTTCTGTTGGTTTTTAATTAAAACGATCAGTTTTTTAGACATTTAAAGCAGTGTTGACCTTCATATGTCTGTCCCAAACGGCACCATATTCTCCATGTAGTGCACTGCTTTTGACCAGAGCCCTATGAACTCTGGTCAAACGTAGTGCCCTATGAACTCTGGTCAAACGTAGTGCCCTATGTAGGGAATATAGGGTTCCATTTTGGACGCAACCCCGTTCTAAGAATGTTAAACCTCCACCATTTTAAGCCCTGTTGTTTTTCCATTGATGCTGTGAGATCATGTAAAAGCATTCTGAACCAAGCCTTGCAGGTGAACCAACGCTGAATTGAAACGCTACCAGCCTTCAAATGAAATGTAAATCCTTCAAATCTTTTTTATTTGTATTTTCTATGAGTGACCTCTTCTCTGTTGATACCGTCCCCCGTCTGTAATGGCACCCTATTCCCTATATAGTGCACTACTATTGAGGTCCTATGGGCCCTGGTCAAAAGTACTGCACTAAATGGGGGAAGCCAGACGTGGTTTTCCATGTTGTATCTGTGAAAAGCCGTGTCCAGAAAGGCCACATTGTGGAATGATCAGAAATGTTGAGTAGAACCATAGATGCTTCTGGTATGTTAGGAGTGAAGAATCATGTCAGGCCCAGAGGTCCAGAGTTGAGTTTGAGTGATATAGAGCCCCACAGTGGATGTGTCATAATACCCATAAAACCTAGCGGTCAAACAGGGAAATGGTTCCAATTGTTTTCCACCATTCATTTTTCCCATAGGGGATTTTAGAAAGACTTAAAATAAGGTCTGTGTTTCGTGTAGGCTTACCCTGGCGTGACGTTTTAATAACCGTGTAAATCTCTCTAGGACAAAGTTGATGTTTATCAATATATTCGGCTCTATGTACTGTCAGATTCAAAAATGCTAATTAGCATCAAAGTAGACATCACGCAAGACTACAAATCCCTGCAAGCTCCTGCGCGTCATCTCTAGCCGGAACCTTTGCTAACAGGTACATTTAAAGATGCCAATTTGTTCATTACTGTATTTAGCTAACATTAGATCGTTAATCCAGAGATTCTTACCTTTGCCTCGATTTGGCAGTCTAGTCTAGATCATCATAGCATTTGTAGTTCTTTATGATAGCAACATTAGTAGCTAATTAGCATTTAATTTGTTGGGGGTAAATACAGGCGAAATATATTGATAAGTCACTTTGTCCAAGAGATTTACACGGTTATTAAAACGTCACGCCAGGGTAAGCCTACACAAAACACAGACCTTATTTTAAGTCTTTCTAAAAAATCCCCTATGTGAAAAATGAATGTTGAAAAACCGATTGGAACCATTTCCCTGTTTGACCGCTGGGTTTGATGGGTATTATGACTCATACTGTGGTCCTCTATCGGGGGATAGGATAACTTGAGACAGGATACTGGTCATTTGGAATGTAGCCTTTGTCTGTTTGTTCATGTGACTTCAGGTTGTGAGCACCTTTTCAGCCATATCTGCTTTAACCAGCTGCTTATTTGACTGATTTAAAATGACATGCTGTAGTTTTAATGTTATTTTATCAGGATTAAATACCACTCTGCTACAATGGCAAATAAACTTTTTTTCAACTCTTGTCTCATGACTGTACTTATTTTGCCTGGTCCCAGATCTGTTGGTGCTCTTGCCAACTCGTCTCAGTCTCCTCCAGTATTCTCATTGTGATACCTACATACATCTGGAACAGACATGATACCTACATACACATCTGGAACAGACATGATATCTACCTACACATCTGGAACAGACATATCTACCTACACTATTTTATATAAAGGACCAACATGGCATAACAATGACTGACGAGGAGTTGGTATGATGGCACATACTCTGGTGAGTACAATGAATTGTCGTTTGCGCCAAGAGTTTTCTTGTCATCAAATATTTATTTTTGCAACACTGATGTCATTGATGCTATTTCATGGATTGAACACATTCGAGTAAAAACTCACAAAGAGCTCAGTACAGTAATCATAGAAAAACTGTTGAAAATTTGAATTTTTTTACATTCCAATATCAAGAACAGTCATCTTCGTCAGCATTCCTCAGAAAGACAAGACATTACCAGCGTCCCAAATGGGACCCTTTTCTGGGCACTACTGTAGCCCACAGGGCTCTGGTCAAAAGTAGTGCACTATATAGGGAAACGGGCCCAATTTGGGACGCTGGCATTAGTAGCTGTACAAAGCAGGGCTGGGTTCAATTCAGTTCTCTTCCCCCAGTCCTAATCCGGTACACAACAGAGAAGGAACAACAGGTCAGGAGCCAGTATCTAGGGGGCAACTTCACGCTAATCCGGTACACAACAGAGAAGGAACAACAGGTCAGGAGCCAGTATCTAGGTCCACATCTTCAGTATCCTCAGACTCAGGACGACAAATCTCATCCAAAGCCAGTTCTAACAAAACAGAATACATGAGTTACACAGGAAACAGGGAAGATTTACACATAAAAGGATCATTGCAAGGAAAGAGGAGACATTCAATATACAGTGAGGGAAAAAAGTATTTGATCCCCTGCTGATTTTGTACGTTTGCCCACTGACAAAGAAATGATCCGTCTATAATTTTAATGATAGGTTTGTTTGAACAGTGAGAGACAGAATAACAACAATAAAATCCAGAAAAACGCATGTCAAAAATGTTATAAATTGATTTGCATTTTAATGAGGGAAATAAGTATTTGACCCCCTCTCAATCAGAAAGATTTCTGGCTCCCAGGTGTCTTTTATACAGGTAACGAGCTGAGATTAGGAGCACACTCTTAAAGGGAGTGCTCCTAATCTAAGTTTGTTATCTGTATAAAAGACACCTGTCCACAGAAGCAATCAATCAGATTCCAAACTCTCCACCATGGCCAAGACCAAAGAGCTCTCCAAGGATGTCAGGGACAAGATTGTAGCCCTACACAAGGCTGGAATGGGCTACAAGACCATCGCCAAGCAGCTTGGTGAGAAGGTGACAACAGTTTGTGCGATTATTCGCAAATGGAAGAAACACAAAATAACTGTCAATCTCCCTCGGCCTTGGGCTCCATGCAAGATCTCACCTCGTGGAGTTGCTATGATCACGAGAACGGTGAGGAATCAGCCCAGAACTACACGGGAGGATCTTGTCAATGATCTCAAGGCAGCTGGGACCATAGTCACCAAGAAAACAATTGGTAACACACTATGCCGTGAAGGACTGAAATCCTGCAGCGCCCGCAAGGTCCCCCTGCTCAAGAAAGCACATATACAGGCCCGTCTGAAGTTTGTCAATGAACATCTGAATGATTCAGAGGAGAACTGGGTGAAAGTGTTGTGGTCAGATGAGACCAAAATCGAGCTCTTTGGCATCAACTCAACTCGCCGTGTTTGGAGGAGGAGGAATGCTGCCTATGACCCCAAGAACACCATCCCCACCATCAAACATGGAGGTGGAAACATTATGCTTTGGGGGTGTATTTCTGCTAAGGGGACAGGACAACTTCACCGCATAAAAGGGACGATGGACGGGGCCATGTACCGTCAAATCTTGGGTGAGAACCTCCTTCCCTCAGCCAGGGCATTGAAAATGGGTCGTGGATGGGTATTCCAGCATGACAATGACCCAAAACACACGGCCAAGGCAACAAAGGAGTGGCTCAAGAAGAAGCACATTAAGGTCCTGGAGTGGCCTAGCCAGTCTTCAGACCATAATCCCATAGAAAATCTGTGGAGGGAGCTGAAGGTTCGAGTTGCCAAAAGTCAGCCTCGAAACCTTAATGGACTTGGAGAAGATCTGCAAAGAGGAGTGGGACAAAATCCCTCCTGAGATGTGTGCAAACCTGGTGGCCAACTACAAGAAACGTCTGACCTCTGTGATTGCCAACAAGGGTTTTGCCACCAAGTACTAAATCATGTTTTGCAGAGGGGTCAAATACTTATTTCCCTCATTAAAATGCAAATCAATTTTTTTTTAAATTGACATGCATTTTTCTGGATTTTTTTGTTGTTATTCTGTCTCTCACTGTTCAAATAAACCTACCATTAAAATGATAGACTGATCATGTCTTTGTCAGTGGGCAAACGTACAAAATCAGCACAGGATCAAATACTTTTTTCTCTCACTGTATGGCTGGCTGGGTCCATGTGGAGTGACCACCCTCTACGACAGGGGGTGGTCAAACTTTTTGGACCAAGCTGTAGTGTGACCTGGAGTGTTTAAAAAAAAAAAAAAACTGAACAGAACAGAAATATAAATGCAACATGCAGCAATTTCAAAGATTTTACTGAGTTACAGTTCATAAGGAAATCAGTCAATTGAAATAAATAAATGAGGCCCTAATCTATGGATTTCACATGACTGGGAGTACAGATATGCATCTGTTGGTCAGTAGGGGCGTGGATCAGAAAACCAGTCAGTATCTGGTGTGACCATTATTTGCCTCATGCAGCGCGACACATCTCCTTCACATAGAGTTGATCAGGCTGTTGATTGTGGCCTGTGGAATGTTGTCCCACTCCTCTGTGCAAAGTTGCTGGATATTGGCGGGAACTGGAACACGCTGTCGTACTCGTCGATCCAGAGCATCCCAAACATGCTCAATGGGTGACATGTCTGGTGAGTATGCAGGCCATGGAAGAACTGGGACATTTTCAGATTCCAGGAATTGTGTACAGGTCCTTGTGATATGGGGCTGTGAATTATCATGCTGAAACATGAGGTGATGGCGGTGGATGAATGGCACGACAATGGGCCTCAGGAACTCGTGAAGGTATCTCTGTGCATTGAAATTGCCATCGATAAAATGAAATTGTGTTCGTTGTCCGTAGCTTATGCCTGCCCATACCATAACCCCACCGCCACAATGGGGCACTCTGTTCACAACGTTGACATCAGCAAACCGCTCGCCCACACAACGCCATACACGTGGTTGTGAGGCCAGTTGGACGTACTGACAAATTCTCCAAAACGACGTTGGAGGCGGCTTACGGTAGAGAAATTAACATTCAATTCTCTGGCAACAGCTCTGGTGGACATTCCTGCAGTCAGCATGCCAATTGCACGCTCCCTCAAAACTTGAGACATCTGTGGCATTGTGTTGTGTGACAAAACTGCACATTTTAGAGCTGCCTTTTATTGTCCCCAGCACAAGGTGCACCTGTTTCAAATCAAATCAAATTATATTGGTCACATACACATATTTAGCAGATGTTATTGCGGGTGTAGCGAAATGCTTGTGTTCCTAGCTCCAACAGTGCAGTAGTATCTAACAATTCACAACAATACACACAAATCTAAAAGTAAAAGAATGGAATTAAGAAATATATAAATATTAGGACGAGCAATATCGGAGTGGCATTGACTAAAATACAGTATATACATATGAAATGAGTAAAGCAGTATGTAAACATTATTAAAGTGACTAGTGTTCCATTATTATAGTGACCAGTGATTCCCTGTCTATGTACATAGGGCAGCAGCCTCTAAGGTGCAGGGTTGAGTAACCGGGTGGGAGACGGCTAGTGATGGCTATTTAACAGTCTGATGGCCTTGAGATAGAAGCTGTTTTTCAGTCTCTCGGTCCCAGCTTTGATGCACCTGTACTGACCTCGCCTTCTGGATGATAGCGGGGTGAACAGGCCGTGGCTCGGGTGGTTGATGTCCTTGATGATCTTTTTGGCCTTTCTGTGACATCGGGTGCTGTAGGTGTCTTGGAGGGCAGGCAGTGTGCCCCCGGTGATGCGTTGGGCTGACCGCACCACCATCTGGAGAGCCCTGCGGTTGCGGGCGGTGCAGTTGCCGTACCAGGCGGTGGTACAGCCCGACAGGATGCTCTCAATTGTGCATCTGTAAAAGTTTGTGAGGGTCTTAGGTGCCAAGCCAAATGTCTTGTCACACCTTCTTCACCACACTGTCTGCATAGGTGGACCATTTCAGATGGTCAGTGATGTGTACGCCGAGGAACTTGAAGCTTTTTACCTTCTCCACTGCGGTCCCGTCGATGTGGATAGAGGCGTGTTCCCTCGTTTTGTTGACATTGAGGGAGAGGTTATTTTCCTGGCACCACTACACCAGGGCCCTCACCTCCTCCCTGTAGGCGGTCTCGTCATTCTTGGTAATCAGGCCTACTACTGTTGTGTCATCTGCAAACTTGAGGATTGAGTTGGAGGCGTGTGTGGCCACGCAGTCACGGGTGAACAGGAAGTACAGGAGGGGGCTGAGCACGCACCCTTGTGGGGCCCCAGTGTTGAGGATCAGCGAAGTGGAGATGTTGTTTCCTACCTTCACCACCTGGGGGCGGCCCGTCAGGAAGTCCAGGACCCAGTTGCACAGGGCGGGGTTCAGACCCAGGGCCCCGAGCTTAATGATGAGCTCGGAGGGTACTATGGTGTTGAAGGCTGAGCTATAGTCATTGAACAGCATTCTTACATAGGTATTCCTCTTGTCCAGATGGGATAGGGCAGTGTGCAGTGCGATGGTGATTGTATCGTCTGTGGATCTATTGGGGCAGTATGCAAATTGAAGTGGGTCTAGGGTGTCAGGTAAGGTAGAGGTGGATATGAACATATCCCAGTCCACGTGATCAAAACAATCTTGAAGCATGGATTCTCCGATTGGTCAGATCAGCGTTGAATAGACCTTAGCACAGGTACTTCCTGTTTGAGTTTCTGCCTATAGGAATGGAGGAGCAAAATGGAGTCGTGATCTGATTTGCCGAAGGGTGGGCGGGGGGAGGGCCTTGTAGGCATCCCGGAAGGGGGAGTAGCAGTGGTCGAGCGTTTTACTAGCGCGAGTACTACAGTCAATGTGTTGATAGAACTTCGGTAGCGTTTTCCTCAAATTTGCTTTGTTAAAGTCCCCAGTTACAATAAATGCGGCCTCAGGATACGTGGTTTCCAGTTTGCACAAAGTCCAGTGTAGTTCCTTGAGGGCCGTCGTGGTATCGGCTTGAGGGGGAATATACACGGCTATAACCGAAGAGACTTCTCCTGGGAGGTAATACGGTCGGCATTTGATTGAGGTATTCTAGATCGGGTGAACAAAAGGACTTGTATGTTATCACAATCACACCATGAGTAGTTAATCATGAAACATACACCACCGCCTTTCTTCTTCCCGGATAGTTCTTTATTCCTGTCTGCGCGATGTACTGAAAACCCAGCTGGCTGTATGGACGGGGTCAGTATGTTACAGTTCCTGATGTCTCTCTGGAAGGAGATCCTCGCCCTGAACTCGTCTACTTTTAATGTCCAGAGACTGAACATTAGCGAGTAATATACTCTGAAGCTGTGGATGGTGTGCCCGCCTCCTGAGTCGGACTAGATGTCCACTCCGAATACCTCTTGGAGCAGCCTCTGGGATAAGTTCAATTGCCCTGGGGGGTACGAACAAAGGATTCAATTCGGGAAAGTCGTATTCCTGGTCGTAATGCTGGTGAGTTACCGCCGCTCTGATATCCAAAAGTTATTTCCGGCTGTGTGTAATAACAAAAAAACGTTCTGGGCTAATAATGTATGAAATAACACACAAAAAAACAAAATACTGCAAAGTTGCTTAGGAGCTAGAAGCAGAGCTGCCATGTCTGTCGGCGTCATCTTTGATCATGCTGTTTAATCAGCTTGTTGATATGCCACACCTGTCAGGTGGATGGATTATCTTCGCGTAAGGAGAAATGCTCACTAACAGGGATGCAAACAAATTTGTGCACAAAATATGAGAGAAATAAGCTTTTTGTGCGTATGGGAAGAAAAAAAAAATTCAGCTCAAGAAACACGGGACCAACACTTTACATGTTGCGTTTATATTTTTGTTCAGTGTATATTTTTATTAAAAGACATATTTCCCGCTGGACACTGTTTGCCCACCCCAGCTCTATTACCTACCTTCACTCTCTGAGAGGTAGGGGATCCTCCTGAAGGTGTCTCTAATGGCAGGAATCATCTGGTCGTACATGTGGAGGACAGGGAGGCAGTGCTCCGAGAAGCTACTGTTGTTGAGGAAGAGCCAGTGGAGCAGCATCAGGGCCTCCCTCAGCAAGTCAACCCCAGGAGAGGTGCACCACGCTGGGCTTTGGGTCGCTGCCTCGACCCCAGGGCCCCCCTCCACTCGGCCCAGGAGGGCCAGCCACTGCCTGTGGAGGAGCACCACCGTGGTCTTCACTACCTGCTCACAGAGACAGACACAACCACCGTCAGAAGATGTTTCAAAATAAAAATCAGGGTTCCTACTCTTAAGACACTTTCCATGTCGACAGATAAGAATTCCATGACAGACACCAAAAGGCACGCTGGTCGACCAACTCTCCAAAGCTCTGACCATAGAGTTAGAATGAATAGAACGGCATCCCCCATTCAGGTCACTATGGTGAGAGGTTCCAAAAACGCCAAGCTATTCATTCTATTTTTGTAGCGCTGACAAACAGCTCTGCTTCTTACCTCACTGTGGCACTGACAGGACGACTCAACGAACACGGTCCACGTGGAAGCTTTCCTATTGAACAGACTGGTCAGGAAACGCACCACCTGTCAACAGAGGACACACACACACAGCATGTATGAACAGAAACATGTTCTCTGTCAGATCAGAGATAATCACATATCTGGTCCTCCCAACATAGAAGTTGTGATTTTGTTCTGTTTTCAACAACACATAGTCCTAGTTACCTCCACCTCCAGCTGAGACCAGTGAGAGTCTGTGACGGTCTTGTCAGGCCTGGAGGTGATATACTGGAATACCTTCAGGAACAAACACCAATCTGGGGGGACAACAATATCATGACGACCAGCATATTCATGGAAATACAGATTTATTCAACGTTGGTCAAGTACATAAGGTCATCTAATCAGTGAATATGAAGGAGACCCAGTCATCTAATCAGTGAATATGAAGGAGACCCAATCATCTAATCAATGAATTTGAAGGAGACCCAGTCAATGAGAGGAGGCCCCTTAGTTACTTGTATGACAGCAGAGGAGGCCCCTTAGTTACCTGTATGGCAGCAGAGGAGGTCCCTTAGTTACCTGTATGACAGCAGAGGAGGCCCCTTAGTTACCTGTATGACAGCAGAGGAGGCCCCTTAGTTACTTGTATGACAGCAGAGGAGGCCCCTTAGTTACCTGTATGACAGCAGAGGAGGCCCCTTAGTTACCTGTATGACAGCAGAGGAGGCCCCTTAGTTACCTGTATGACAGCAGAGGAGGCCCCTTAGTTACCTGTATGACAGCAGAGGAGGCCCCTTAGTTACCTGTATGACAGCAGAGGAGGCCCCTTAGTTACCTGTATGACAGCAGAGGAGGCCCCTTAGTTACCTGTATGACAGCAGAGGAGGCCCCTTAGTTACCTGTATGACAGCAGAGGAGGCCCCTTAGTTACCTGTATGATAGCAGAGGAGGCCCCTTAGTTACCTGTATGATAGCAGAGGAGGCCCCTTAGTTACCTGTATGATAGCAGAGGAGGCCCCTTAGTTACCTGTATGACAGCAGAGGAGGCCCCTTAGTTACCTGTATGACAGCAGAGGAGGCCCCTTAGTTACCTGTATGGCAGCAGAGGAGGCCCCTTAGTTACCTGTATGACAGCAGAGGAGGCCCCTTAGTTACCTGTATGACAGCAGAGGAGGCCCCCTTAGTTACCTGTATGACAGCAGAGGAGGCCCCCTTAGTTACCTGTATGACAGCAGAGGAGGCCCCTTAGTTACCTGTATGACAGCAGAGGAGGCCCCTTAGTTACCTGTATGACAGCAGAGGAGGCCCCTTAGTTACCTGTATGACAGCAGAGGAGGCCCCTTAGTTACCTGTATGACAGCAGAGGAGGCCCCTTAGTTACCTGTATGACAGCAGAGGAGGCCCCTTAGTTACCTGTATGACAGCAGAGGAGGCCCCTTAGTTACCTGTATGGCAGCAGATTCTAAAAGCTAGCTCATCACTGTGGGACAGGCCAGCTAGCAGAGAGACAGACAGAAACAGGGT
The DNA here is from genome assembly GCF_964263955.1 of Coregonus lavaretus. NCBI lineage: Eukaryota > Metazoa > Chordata > Actinopteri > Salmoniformes > Salmonidae > Coregonus > Coregonus lavaretus. Next base: position 59,455,054 of record NC_139995.1, read on the forward strand.
CTGGTAGGACGAGTCTAGAGACAGGCAGCGAGACAAAGCCGGACTGGACACGACACACTGGAACCTGCAGGAGGTAATGCAACACATGACACAACATGAAATAACATGACATAACATGACATAACATGACATAACATGACATAACATGACATAACATGACATAACATGAAATAACATGACATAACATGACATAACATGACATAGTAGGCTAGTGGCCAGTCCTCACAAAGGGCTTTAGTTTTTGAGATGCCTCAACCCAAGGCAGAACAAAACACACCTCAACCCAAGGCAGAACAAAACACACCTCAACCCAAGGCAGAACAAAACACACCTCAACCCAAGGCAGAACAAAACACACCTCAACCCAAGGCAGAACAAAACACACCTCAACCCAAGGCAGAACAAAACACACCTCAACCCAAGGCAGAACAAAACACACCTCAACCCAAGGCAGAACAAAACACACCTCAACCCAAGGCAGAACAAAACACACCTCAACCCAAGGCAGAACAAAACACACCTCAACCCAAGGCAGAACAAAACACACCTCAACCCAAGGCAGAACAAAACACACCTCAACCCAAGGCAGAACAAAACACACCTCAACCCAAGGCAGAACAAAACACACCTCAACCCAAGGCAGAACAAAACACACCTCAACCCAAGGCAGAACAAAACACACCTCAACCCAAGGCAGAACAAAACACACCTCAACCCAAGGCAGAACAAAACACACCTCAACCCAAGGCAGAACAAAACACACCTCAACCCAAGGCAGAACAAAACACACCTCAACCCAAGGCAGAACAAAACACACCTCAACCCAAGGCAGAACAAAACACACCTCAACCCAAGGCAGAACAAAACACACCTCAACCCAAGGCAGAACAAAACACAACCATGTTTTTCCACATCTCTAATGTCTCCCTTTAAATAAATGGAATATTTTACTGCAAAAATTGGTAATTTGATAGATATTGTGACCCCCCCCCCCCCCTAAACTCAAAGTGCAGATTAGTGCCTGGCTGGAGGAGGGGTGGGCCAAATAAACTCATGTAACCCAATATTGCCAGATCTGATATTGCAAAAATGTTGAATCCAAGTAGTAAATTGTCTGCGCTACATACACAAACAAACAGCATTAGGATATCTTAATGCATCTAGGAAATATAGATACAATAGGTAGAAATATCAACTATGAAGATGTATGACGAGTGTAAGCTTTTACTTTTTGGTAGCTGATCAATAGACAACTTTCCGAGTCAAATTTGCCGTCATTCACTGCTTTATTGTAATAGTTACACATGTTTTATGATGTTGTGGCTATTAATCTAAATCGGCTCCAAGGAAAACATGTGGGCTGAGACAGTGAAAACTGTTGATTCTTTTCAGTCAAAGGTTCCTCTATTAGATTTTACATGTTCAACCTCTTGCAATTACGTTAGGGTGCGTCCCTAATATTTGACTCCAAATCAGAGAAGGCTGGTGGGAGGAGCTATAGGAGGACGGGCCATTGCAATGAACCCGTCCTCCTGTAGCTCCTCACACCAGCCTCCTCTGCTCCAAATCCATTATGGCATCGACAATCCAATATGGCTGCCAAATTACCATTAGATAGTGTATTTTAATTTTTTGTGTTTTTTCTTACATTATTTGCTCAGAAGAATTCTTGTATTATTACCTACAGCCGGAAAGAACATTTGGATATTAGATCGGCGGTCACCAGAAATTCGACTTCCCTGACACGGATCCTTTGTTTGAACTTCCCGAGGCAGCTCTATTCATCCCGAGGGGCTGCACCAAAACGCTGACACCGGAGAAGAGGTAGAAGGAGTGGGCCCTAGTCGCTCAGGAGGCGGGCACACCATCCACCCCTTCAGAGTATATTACTCGCTAACGTTCAGTCCCTGGACAATAAAGTAGACGAGCTCAGGGCGAGGATCTCCTTCCAGAGAGACATCAGGGACTGTAACATACTCTGTTTTACGGAATCATGGCTCTCTCCGGATATATTGTCCTCGTCCATTCAGAACTCTCTGTGAAAAAAGAAAGGCAGAGGGGTTTGTTTCATGTTTAACAACTTGTGATTGTGATAACGTACAGGAACTCAAGTCCTTTTGTTCTCCAGATCTGTTATACCATCAAATGCCGACCACATTACCTCCCAAGATAATTTTCATCGGTCATCGTCACTGCCATTTATATTCCCCCCAAGCAGACACCACGACGGCTCTCAAGGAACTCCACTGGATTTTGTGCAAACTGGAAACCGCATATCCTGATGCCGCATCTATTGTAATTGGGGACTTCTATCAACACATCTCCTGTGCTACATGCGCAACACGGACCCTGGATCATTGCTACTCTCCCATCTGAGAAGGCTACAAGGCCCTCTCCCGCCCTCCCTTCGGCAAATCAGATCACGCCTCTATTCTGCTCCTCCCCACCTATAGGTAGAAATTTAAACAGGAAGAACCCGTGGTAAGGACTGTTCAACATTGTTCTGACCAATCGCAATCTATGCTTCAAGATTGTTTTGATCACGCGGACTGGGAAATGTTCCGTGTCACCTCTGAGAATAGTATCGATGTATAACACTGACTCAGTGACGGGGTTCATCAGGAAGTGCATAGAGGATGTTGTTCTCACTGTGACGATTAGAACGCAATTCAGTGGCTCAGACACGACACGTATGTGGCAGGGACTCCAGACAATCACTGATTATAGAGGGAAAGCCAGATTATAGAGGGAAAGCCAGATTATAGAGGGAAAGCCAGATTATAGAGGGAAAGCCAGATTATAGAGGGAAAGCCAGATTATGGAGGGAAAGCCAGATTATAGAGGGAAAGCCTGATGATAGAGGGAAAGCCAGATTATGGAGGGAAAGCCAGCCACGTCGCGGACACCGACATTTCACTCCCGGAAAAGCTAAACAACCTTCTTTGCTCCCTTCAAGGAAAACATTGAGCCGCCGACATGGGCCCCAGATGCTCACGAGGACTGTGTGCTCTCGTTCTCCGTGGGTCGATGTGAGTAAATCATTTAAGCGTGTTAACCCCTCGCAAGGCTGCCGGCACAGACGGCATCCCAAGCCTCGTCCTCACAACATGTGCAGACCAGAACGCTGGAGTGTTTACAGACATATTCAATCTCTCCATATCCCAGTCTAATTGTTCCTGTACCCAAGAAAGCGAAGGTAACTGAACAAAATGACTATTGCCCCGTAGCACTCACTTCTGTCATCATGAAGTGCTTTGAGAGTTTAGTTAAGGATCATATCCCCTCCACCTTACCAGACACACTAAACTCACTACAATTTGCCTATCGCCCCAACAGATCCATGAACAACGCAATCGCCATTGCACTGCACACTGCCCTATCCCACCTGGACAAGAGAAATACCTATGTAAGAATGCTGTTCATTGACTATAGCTCAGCCTTCAACACCATAGTACCCTCCAAGCTCATCATTAAGCTCAGGGCCCTGGGTCTGAACCCCTCCCTCTGCAACTGGGTCCCGGACTTCCTGGAGGCAACAACACCTCCGCCACGCTGACCCTCAACACGGGGGCCCCACAGGGGTGCTCTGCTCAGCCTCCTCCTCTACTTCCTGTTCACCCACGAGGGTGGCCAGGCACGTCTCCAACTCAATCATCAAGTTTGCTGATGACACAACAGTGGTAGGCCTGATTACCAACAACGTCGAGACAGCCTACAGCGAGGAGGTGAGAGCCCTGGCGGAGTGGTGCCGGGAAAATAACGCTCTCCCTGAACGTCAACAAAACTAAGGAGCTGATCGTATAATACACACTCACAGGTTCTGTCACTCTCCTCATCTCCTGCTGGGCCTACCCAGACCGTAATCTCAGCCAACTGCCAACAGTAAATATCAGCCAAATCATAATAAACCTTACCCGACTTCAAAAGGAAGAAGTAGAATTTTTGCCTCCTTCAACATAAAAAACTAAGGGCAGGTCTGTTTGTGACAGCCCTTTCATAGGCTCTCCTTCACAACCAGACCTACCAACCATTCCATTGCTACAGTGTCCCCAGCATCATTCAGGCTGAGATAACATTTCAGTTAGTCAATGGGGTGCAAGCTGCATCTGCTGAGTGTCTTTACCCAACTGTTGTAGAACTACACAGCCCCAATACCCTGCCGGTCATACAGGAAGGATCCTGCCCTAGTCGCTGCAGCTTGCCCAGAATGACCAGTTAGCTGTGCAACCTGGTCAGGCCCCAGAACTACAACCTGGTCAGGCCCCAGAACTACAACCTGGTCAGGCCCCAGAACTACAACCTGGTCAGGCCCCAGAACTACAACCTGGTCAGGCCCCAGAACTACAACCACTACTGGTTACTTTGCCTCTTCCCTGTTAGGACACACTCATGTCCTGGACACCTCAAAGACTCTGAATCAACCTTGCACACTTAGTTTCAGAGGGGGGAAAAGGGTTATATGCTGCTAGAGTGGATGGTTGTTGTGTTACAGGTTGTTTTCCTGTAACTACAGTACTATGTGCTTGTGTAGTGAACAACATGAACACATTGAACAGCTAAGTTGGCTTCATCTGTTCAAACACTACAGAGGCATGGAAGTGCCACTCATAGTCCTGGTTATATCAAGAGCCGTATGAAACTCTTGTAAAGACCAAATAAACCAGGGCAATTTATATATGTAGGCGAAGGTGTCTTAGTGTAACTATGTTGGCCATATTGGATTCAGAATGAAATTGATTTACACTAAAACAGTCATGAGTGGACATGAGTGTTGTACAGGTGATTTGACGTCCATCAAAATGGTATTATGGCAGCCATATTGGATTTGAGGCTAAGTCCAGGCTGGCCCCAAGGATAATCTGTAGTGGCCTCCTGGCTAAATTGCAAGAGTAGGGGCTAAAGATACTAAATCCTTCAAGGAACCTTGGACCCAAGAAAATGTAATTCTGATGTCTGAGCCCACTTGTTTTCCTTAGAGCCACAACATCAACTGCATGTCTTGTTGCCAGGCAGCACCAGGCAGCGCTGAATGACGGCACATTTGACTCGGAAAGTTGTCTATTGATCAGCTACCAAAAAGTAAAAGCTTACACTCGTCATACATATTCATAGTTGATATTTCTACCTATTGTATCTATATTTCCTAGATGCATTAAGATATCCTAATGCTGTTTGTTTGTGTATGTAGCGCAGACAATTTACTAGCTACTTGTATTCAACATTTTTGCAATATCAGATCTGGCAATATTGTACAATATCTATCAAATTTAACCACTTTCGCAGTAAAATATTTTTACACAACCATCCATTTCATAAATGGGAGACATTAGAAATGTGGAACAGCATGGTTGTGTTTTGTTCTGCCTTGCCACTAGCCTATAACATCACATAACTGGCCTGACTAGACAACACACAGGAACCTGCAGCCAGGAGACAACATCACATAACTGGCCTGACTAGACAACACACAGGAACCTGCAGCCAGGAGACAACATCACATAACTGGCCTGACTAGACAACACACAGGAACCTGCAGCCAGGAGACAACATCACATAACTGGCCTGACTAGACAACATCACAGGAACCTGCAGCCAGGAGACAACATCACATGTCTGAACAAGGCAGGAAACTCCCGTTCACGTTCTTCACTCTGCCTCATACCATTATAATAACGCATGGACCTGGAAACATTTCAATTATTTTGAAGATTGAACAGTCATTTGACAACAGAACAAAGCTGCCAAAACTAAAAGACCAGTCTTACATAAGACTAACCAAACTAGACACTCCCTGTCCCTTTCCTTTCTGCATTAACAAAGAGAATACGTCCCAAATGGCTCCCTATTCCCTACATAAGTGCACTACTTTGGGGACAGGGTGCCATTTGGGAAGCATCCAAGGGGCTTGCCTGGACAGCTGCCTCTCCTGTGCTCTCTCCAGCAGCATGTTGAGAGTCGACAGACTGCCGGGCACCAGGGCCTCCCTCTGAACAGCGCTGGTGGAGAAGGAGGGGTCTGATAGCTGAAGGAGCTTCCCGAGGAGAGGGTGGAGGTCCAGGCTGTCTCTGGTCCCATCTACTGGGGTCTCAGAGGTTCTGGAGGTCCCAGGCTGGATGGAGGTGTCAGGCACCAGGGGGGCCAGGATGGGCCTGTTGGTCAATAAAATAATTTCATTTAAATTTTAATTTATTTAGCCAGGATAGTCCACTCAGTAACACTTGCCACTGTTTTCCAGGGAGTCCTGGGATCCATTGAATCAATAAAATCAAACATTACAATAAATAGTCACTATCTTAAGTATGTGGGCACAGAACAGAGCTTCACAGACTGCCCACTCAACACAGATTATAGACTGCCCTCTCAAAGGACATTAATACATCTAACACAGATTATAGACTGTCCTCTCAAAGGACGTTAATACATCTAACACAGATTATAGACTGTCCTCTCAAAGGACGTTAATACATCTAACACAGATTATAGACTGTCCTCTCAAAGGACGTTAATACATCTAACACAGATTATAGACTGTCCTCTCAACACAGATTATAGACTGCCCTCTCAAAGGACGTTAATACATCTAACACAGATTATAGACTGCCCTCTCAAAGGACGTTAATACATCTAACACAGATTAGAGACTGGGAGGCAAACATTTAGTGTCTTTTAATGCATGTCAACAGTGATGGCAGCTGACGGTTCAGCCTAGTGGCGTTTCTCAATTAAATTAAATGTTTCAAACATGCAAAAAAAGATCAAGCCCTCAATCTGTACACATAGCGTATGTATTATTACATGTTGCAGACATTCAGCCTGCTGACCATAATGTAATACACTGCTTATCTGTTGTTCAGCCTGCTGACCATAACTTAATACACTGCTTATCTGTTGTTCAGCCTGCTGACCATAACGTAATCCACTGTTTATCTGTTGTTCAGCCTGCTGACCACAACGTAATACACTGCTTATCTGTTGTTCAGCCTGCTGACCATAACGTAATCCACTGCTTATCTGTTGTTCAGCCTGCTGACCATAACATAATCCACTGCTTATCTGTTGTTCAGCCTGCTGACCATAACGTAATACACTGCTTATCTGTTGTTCAGCCAGATTTTCACCTAGTCAGCTCGGGGATTAGAACCAGTGACCTTTCGGTTACTGGCACAACGCTCTTAACCACTAAGCTACCTGCCGCCTGCTTATCTGTTGTTCAGCCTGCTGACCACAACGTAATACACTACTTATCTGTTGTTCAGCCTGCTGACCATAACTTAATCCACTACTTATCTGTTGTTCAGCCTGCTGACCATAACTTAATCCACTGCTTATCTGTTGTTCAGCCTGCTGACCATAACTTAATCCACTGCGTATCTGTTGTTCAGCCTGCTGACCATAACGTAATCCACTGCTTATCTGTTGTTCAGCCTGCTGACCATAACTTAATACACTGCTTATCTGTTGTTCAGCCTGCTGACCATAACGTAATCCACTGCTTATCTGTTGTTCAGCCTGCTGACCATAACGTAATCCACTGCTTATCTGTTGTTGTGTTTTTTAAAAGTGTCGACTTGAATTTCCTCATTCAGGACATTAAAAGTTTTCAAAATCATCCAAACCTGTGTGTTGTGTTCCCCTCTGCTCCACCTTTTAGGGCCAGCAGGGTGTTCACCACCTCAGAGCTCTGGGCCACGCTATGATGCAGGACCTTCAGGGCTGCCAGGGCAAACTCCTCCTGACTCCCCAGGGAATCCTCCACGCTGGAGGCCAGGCTGCCGTCCGAGGACCCGGACAGAGAGCTCCCTCTCGGGGTCCTCTTACCAGACCCCGTCCCTGAGCCGTCCAGAGCTACGGCCTCCAGGCTCTGGCAGAACAGGCCGATGTGGTAGTCGAGGAGGGGGAGAAGGTGGACAGCACCGGGACAGGACCTGGTAGTGTTGGTCAGGGCAGGGGCAGAGTGAGAGGGGTTCGGGTTGGGCAGGTCCTGAGGAAGGGCAGTGTGGTGGCTGGGTAGGGCCATCATGTTGAGGCCAGACAGGGCCAGATTCTGGTAGTGTCTGAAGCGTGGCTGTTGACTGTGGGGCTTGTTGTGGCGGGGAACAACACTGGGATCTGGAGAGGAGGAACCGGAGCCAACTGAAGACCCTCTGTAAAGGGTGGACACGGTGTTACAATTACTGCATCAACCAACAAATACACTCAAATAAAACAGCCAAATGAGGGCTGATACAAAAACCCACAATGGGGGTCTTACGAGCTGAGACAGGTGTTGGTCAGGAGACCTGGTAGCGCGTCAGGGCTGATGCAGAGTAGGTGACCCAGACCCAGACTGCTGGGTTCTAGAGGATGCTGTAGCAGCAGACTTAACAGGACCGACCCTACAGAACCAGATAACAGTTAACATGGTGTCCCCACCAACACAGAGAGAACCAGACAACAGTTAACATGGTAAATGGATCCCCATTAGTTCCTGCCAAGGCAGCAGCTACTCTTCCTGTGGTTTATTATGGATCCCCATTAGTTCCTGCCAAGGCAGCAGCTACTCTTCCTGGGGTTTATTATGGATCCCCATTAGTTCCTGCCAAGGCAGCAGCTACTCTTCCTGGGGTTTATTATGGATCCCCATTAGTTCCTGCCAAGGCAGCAGCTACTCTTCCTGGGGTTTATTATGGATCCCCATTAGTTCCTGCCGAGGCAGCAGCTACTCTTCCTGGGGTTTATTATGGATCCCCATTAGTTCCTGCCAAGGCAGCAGCTACTCTTCCTGGGGTTTATTATGGATCCCCATTAGTTCCTGCCAAGGCAGCAGCTACTCTTCCTGGGGTTTATTATGGATCCCCATTAGTTCCTGCCAAGGCAGCAGCTACTCTTCCTGGGGTTTATTATGGATCCCCATTAGTTCCTGCCAAGGCAGCAGCTACTCTTCCTGGGGTTTATTAAGGAGCCCCATTAGTTCCTGCCAAGGCAGCAGCTACTCTTCCTGGGGTTTATTATGGATCCCCATTAGTTCCTGCCAAGGCAGCAGCTACTCTTCCTGGGGTTTATTATGGATCCCCATTAGTTCCTGCCAAGGCAGCAGCTACTCTTCCTGGGGTTTATTATGGATCCCCATTAGTTCCTGTCAAGGCAGCAGCTACTCTTCCTGGGGTTTATTATGGATCCCCATTAGTTCCTGTCAAGGCAGCAGCTACTCTTCCTGGGGTTTATTATGGATCCCCATTAGTTCCTGCCAAGGCAGCAGCTACTCTTCCTGGGGTTTATTATGGATCCCCATTAGTTCCTGCCGAGGCAGCAGCTACTCTTCCTGGGGTTTATTATGGATCCCCATTAGTTCCTGCCGAGGCAGCAGCTACTCTTCCTGGGGTTTATTATGGATCCCCATTAGTTCCTGCCAAGGCAGCAGCTACTCTTCCTGGGGTTTATTATGGATCCCCATTAGTTCCTGCCAAGGCAGCAGCTACTCTTCCTGGGGTTTATTATGGATCCCCATTAGTTCCTGCCAAGGCAGCAGCTACTCTTCCTGGGGTTTATTATGGATCCCCATTAGTTCCTGCCAAGGCAGCAGCTACTCTTCCTGGGGTTTATTATGGATCCCCATTAGTTCCTGCCAAGGCAGCAGCTACTCTTCCTGGGGTTTATTATGGATCCCCATTAGTTCCTGCCGAGGCAGCAGCTACTCTTCCTGGGGTTTATTATGGATCCCCATTAGTTCCTGCCAAGGCAGCAGCTACTCTTCCTGGGGTTTATTATGGATCCCCATTAGTTCCTGCCAAGGCAGCAGCTACTCTTCCTGGGGTTTATTATGGATCCCCATTAGTTCCTGCCAAGGCAGCAGCTACTCTTCCTGGGGTTTATTATGGATCCCCATTAGTTCCTGCCAAGGCAGCAGCTACTCTTCCTGTGGTTTATTATGGATCCCCATTAGTTCCTGCCGAGGCAGCAGCTACTCTTCCTGGGGTCCAGCAAAATGAAGGCAGTTATACAATTTAAAAAACATTACAATACATTCATAACATATTTCACAACACACTGTGTGCCCTTAGGCCCCTACTCTACTACCACATATCTACAACACAATATCCATGTGTAGGTGTGTGTATAGTGCGTATGTTATTGTGTGTGTGTATGCATGTGTCTGTGCCTATGTTTGTGTTGCTTCACAGTCCCCGCTGTTCCATAAGGTGTTTTTTTAATCTGTTTTTTAAATCTGATTTTACTGCTTGCATCAGTTACCTGATGTGGAATAGAGTTCCATGTAGTCATGGCTCTATGTAGTACTGTGCGCCTCCCATAGTTTGTTCTGGACTTGGGGACTGTGAAGAGACCTCTGGTGGCATGTCTTGTGGGGTATGCATGGGTGTCTGAGCTGTGTGCTAGTCGTTTAAACAGACAGCTCGGTGCATTCATCATGTCAACACTAATTACAAAAACAAGTAGTGGTCATGAAATGGCACCGGAGGGGATGGCTGCCGTTTTACAGGCTCCTAACCAACTGTGCTATTTTGTTAGTGTTTTTGCGTTGTTTGTAACTTATTTTGTAACTTATTGTGTACATAATGTTGCTGCTACCGTCTCTCATGACCGAAAATAACTTCTGGACATCAGAACAGCGATTACTCACCTCGAACTGGACGAAGATTTTTTCTTTAACGAGTCTGACGCAAAGGATATACTGCTTTCTCGGGAACGGGCCCAAATCTCCATAATTTGCGTGAAGAAAATACAGAGAAAAAGGGGGCGGAGCTCGGAGCTCGGAGGTCGGGCTGCCTTCTGAGAACTCGTAGGCCAGTGAGTAAACTTCCACTACCATCCGTTCTATTGGCCAACGTGCAATCATTGGAAAACAAAATGGATGATCTACGATCAAGAATATCCTACCAACGGGATATTAAAAACTGTAATATCTTATGTTTCACTGAGTCGTGGCTGAACGACGACACCGCAGGACAGAGAAGCTACGTCTGGTAAGACGAGGGGCGGGGGTGTGTGTCTATTTGTCAATATCAGCTGGTGCGCGATGTCTAATATTAAAGAAGTCTGGAGGTTTTGGTCGCCTGAGGTAGAGTATCTCATGATAAGCTGTAGACCCACTATCTACCAAGAGAGTTTTCATCTATAGTATTCCTAGCTGTCTATTTACCACCACAAACCAATGCTGGCATTAAGACCGCACTCAACGAGCTGTATAAGGCCATAAACAAACAGGAAAACGCTCATCCAGATGCAGCGCTCCTAGTGGCCGGGGACTTTAATGCAGGCAAACTTAAATCCGTTCTACCTAATTTCTACCAGCATGTTAAATGTGCAACCAGAGGAAAAAAAAAAAACTCTAGACCACCTTTACTCCACATACAAAGCTCTCCCTCGCCCTCCATTTGGCAAATCTGACCATAATTCTATACTCCTGATTCCTGCCTACAAGCAAAAACGTCAATACAGGATTAAGATTGAATCCTACTACACCGGCTCTGACGGTCGTCGGATGTGGCACCTGACCACACGACTGGACAGTAGTCCAGGTGCGACAAAACTAGGGCCTGTAGAACCTGCCTTGTTGATAGTGCTGTTAAGAAGGCAGAGCAGCGCTTTATTATGGACAGACTTCTCCCCATCTTAGCTACTGTTGTATCAATATGTTTTGACCATGACAGTTTACATTCCAGGGTTACTCCCAAGCAGTTTAGTCACCTCAACTTGCTCAATTTCCACATTATTTATTACAAGATTTAGTTGAGGTTTAGGGTTTAGTGAATGATTTGTCACAAATACAATGATTTTAGTTTTTGAAATATTTAGGACTAATTTATTCCTTGCCACCCATTCTGAAACTAACTGCAGTTCTTTGTTAAGTGTTGCAGTGATTTTCAACTATATATAGAGAATAGACTGAGGGTTAGGTAAATAGTACAACTATATATAGAGAATAGACTGAGGGTTAGGTAAATAGTACAACTATATATAGAGAATAGACTGAGGGTTAGGTAAATAGTACAACTATATATAGAGAATAGACTGAGGGTTAGGTAACTCACCTTGATGATGAGAGGGTTGAAATGTGTTAAAAGGGTCTGAGTGAGTCACTTCCTGTCTGCTGCTGAACTGTGGTTTTCCATCTGAACACAAGACGACATGCGCCTAGTCAGAAGAGCCTTACAAACACTCACACTGGACTCTTTTCCCCCCTGACTTTGCCGATAGCTACTTTATTGAGGAAAATATACTTACGCCTGTGATATGTGGTTGTGCCACCCAGCTGTCTTCAGATGAATGCACTACCTTTAAGTCACTCTGGATAAGAGCGTCTGCTAAATGACTACATTTAAAATGTAACACATGGGGACTTGTAGCCTTGAGACATGTCCCCTGTGGGGGGGGGGGGGGCAGTATGAAAAATGTATGCACTCACTAACTGTAAGTCGCTCTGGATAAGAGCGTCTGCTAAATGACTAAAATGTAAAATGTAAATGTCTTCATAGTAATTGAGAGGGACTACAAGCCATGTCTCTAAATACACATTTGGTTGACCACTAAATAGGAGCGTTAATTATGTTACATAACACAGGGGACTTGGAACAAAATGGTTTTAAAATGGAAGGAACCGGTAGGAACATGATAATCCATAGTCAATCGATCAGCCAATCATACGTACCGTCTCTGAGGTGTCCTGGTCCGGAGGTCGTGCCCGGCGTTGACCTGGAGGGCAGCTGGGCACCAAACGTCTCCTTGGTGATGAAGGCTGTTCCTCCAGGAAAGGCTACACAGTGGGGGCTGCTGCTGGCGGCACCACTGGCACCACTGGCACCCTGGAGCTGAGCAGCAGGACCAGACAGTCTGGGGCCCAGAGACAGGGGTTCATTAGTACCATGCCATTTAGAGGGTGAATGGGCAAGACAAAAGATTTACAGTGCTTTCTGAAAGTACAATTAGTATTCAACACCCTTTGTTATGGCAAGCCTAAATAACTTAAGGAGTGAAAACTTGCTTAACAAGTCACATAATAAGTTGCATGGACTCACTCTGTGTGAACTAATAGTGTTTAACTTGATTTTTGAATGACTACCTAATTTCTGTACCCCACACATACAATTATCTGTAGGGCCCCTAAGTGAAGCAGTGAATTTCAAACACCGATTCAACCACAAAGACCAGGGAGGTTTTCCAATGCCTCGCAAAGAAGGGCACCTATTGGTAGATGTCTTTTATGACCAAAAAGAGCTTCTGGATATCAGGACAGCGATTTCTCACCTCGTATTGGACGAAGATTTTTATTCAAAGAGTCGGACGCAAAGGATATTCTACAGACACCTGACAAGGCCCAAATCCCCGTCATTCGCATGAGAAAGAGACAGAGATATCGTGGACATAGGTTGGGGTGCCTTGTAAGGATCCGACGGCGAGCGAGTAATCTGCCTCTTCCATCATTCCTATTAGCCAACGTACAATCATTGGAAAACGAAATAGACGACCTACGATCACGGATATCCTACCAACAGGACATTAAAAACTGTCATATCTTATGTTTCACCGAGTCGTGGCTGAACGACGACATGGACAACATACAGCTAGCGGGCTATACGCTACATCGGCAGGATAGAACGGCTGACTCCGGTAAGACAAGGGGTGGCGGTCTGTGTATATTTGTAAACAACAGCTGGTGCATGAAATCTAATATTAAGGAAGTCTCGAGGTTTTGCTCGCCTGAGGTAGAGTATCTCATGATAAGCTGTAGATCCACTATCTACCAAGAGAGTTTTCATCTATATTATTTATAGCTGTCTATTTACCACCACAAACCGATGCTGGCATTAAGATTGCACTGAATGAGCTGTATAAGGCCATAAGTCAACAGGAAAACGCTCATCCAGAGAAAGCGCTCCTAGTGGCCGGGAACTTTAATGCAGGGAAACTTAAATCCGTTCTACCTAATTTCTACCAGCATGTTAAATGTGCAACCAGAGGAAAAAAAACTCTAGACCACCTTTACTCCACACACAGAGACGCATACAAAGCTCTCCCTCGCCCTCCATTTGGCAAATCTGATAATAATTATATCCTCCTGATTCCTGCTTATAAGCAAAAACTAAAGCAGGAAGCACCAGTGACTCGGTTAATAAGGTAGTGGTCAGATGACGCAGATGCTAAGCTACAGGACTGTTTTAATAGCACCGACTGGAATATGTTCCGGGATTCTTCAGATAGCATTGAGGAGTACACCACATCAGTCACTGGCTTCATCAATAAGTGCATCGATGACGTCGTCCCCACATTGACCGTATGTACATATCCCAACCAGAAGCCATGGATTACAGGCAGCATCCGCACTGAGCTAAAGGATAGAGCTGCCGCTTTCAAGGAGCGGGACCCTAACCCGGACGCTTATAAGAAATCCCGCTATGCCCTCCGACGAACCATCAAACAGGCAAAGAGTCAATACAGGACTAAGATTGAATCGTACTACACCGGCTCTGACGCTCGTCGGATGTGGCAGGGCTTGAAAACGATTACAGACTACAAAGGGAAGCACAGCCGCGAGCTGCCCAGTGACACAAGCCTACCAGATGGACTAAATGCCTTTTATGCTCGCTTCGAGGCAAGCAACACTGAAGCATGCATGAGAGCACCAGCTGTTCCGGATGACTATGTGATCACGCTCTCCGTAGCCAATGTGAGTAAGACTTAAGCAGGTCAACATTCACAAGGCCGCAGGGCCAGATGGATTACCAGGACGTGTACTCCGAGCATGTGCTGACCAACTGGCAAGTGTCTTCACTGACATTTTCAACATGTCCCTGACTGAGTCTGTAATACCAACATGTTTCAAGCAGAACACCATAGTCCCTGTGCCCAAGAACACCAAGGTAACCTGCCTAAATGACTACCGACCCATAGCACAGGTGGTAAGGGTAGGTAACAACACATCTGTCACGCTGATCCTCAACACGGGGGCCCCTCAGGGGTGCGTACTCCCTGTTCACCCATGACTGCATGGCCAGGCACGACTCCAACACCATCATTAAGTTTGCTGATGACACAACAGTGGTAGGCCTGATCACCGACAACGATGAGACAGCCTATAGGGAGGAGGTCAGAGACCATCCTGACTGGTTGCATCACTGCCTGGTATGGCAACTGCTCGGCCTCCGACCGCAATGCACTACAGAGGGTAGTGCGTACGGCCCAGTACATCACTGGGGCCAAGCTTCCTGCCATCCAGGACCTCTATACCAGGCGGTGTCAGAGGAAGGCCCTAAAAATTGTCAAAGACTCTAGTCATAGACTGTTCACTCTGCTACCGCACGGCAAGCGGTACCGGAGCGCCAAGTCTAGGTCCAAAAGGCTTCTTAACAGCTAATCATGGCTACTATTTGCATTGCCCCCCCCCCCCCCCCCCCCCCAACCCCCTCTTTTACGCTGCTGCTACTCTGTTTATTATTTATGCATAGTCACTTTAACTCTACCCACATGTACATATTACCTCAATCATCTCAACTAACCTGTACCCCTGCACCTTTACTCTGTACCGGTACCCCCCAAGGTTCAGCTTGAGGTGGTGATCCGTCATCCATACTGATATGTCTGCCAGACATGCAGAGACGCGATTCGCCACCTGGTAAATGTACCCCTGCACATTGACTCGGAACCGGTACCCCCCTGTATATAGCCTCATTATTACCTGGACTAACCTGTACCCCTGCACATTGACTCTGTACCGGTACCCCCTGTATACAGCCTCCCTACTGTTATTTTATTTTACTGCAGCTCTAATTAGTTTTTCCAGCAGCAGACTATGATCGATAATGTCAAAAGCCGCACTGAAGTCTAACAAAACAGACCCCACAATATTTTTATCATCAATTTCTGCTGTGCTTGTTGAATGTCCTTACCTATAAGCATGCTGAAAGTCGGGTGTTAATTTGTTTACTGTAAAATAGCATTGTATCTGGTCAAACACCATTTTTTCCAATAGTTTACTAAGGGTTGGTAACAGGCTGATTGGTCAGCTATTTGAGCCAGTAAAGGGGGCTTTACTATTCTTGGGTAACGGAATGACTTTTGCTTCCCTCCAGGCCTGAGGGCACACACTTTCTAGTAGGCTTAGATTGAAGATATGGCAAATAGGAGTGGCAATATCGTCCGCTATTATCCTCAGTAATTTTCCATCCATGTTGTCAGACCCAGGTAGCTTGTCATTGTTGATAGACAACAATAATTTTTTCACCTCTTCCACACTCACTATACGGAAGTCAAAATTACAATGCTTGTCTTTATTAATTTGATCAGATATACTGGGATGTGTGGTGTTGGCGTTTGTTGCTGGCATGTCATGCCTACGTTTGCTAATCTTGCCAATGAAAAAATCATTAAAGTAGTTGGCAATATCAGTGGGTTTTGTGATGAATGAGCCATCTGATTCAATGAATGATGTAGCTGAGTTTGCCTTTTTGCCCAAAACTTCATTTAATGTGCTCCAAAGCTTTTTACTATCATTCTTTATGTAATTTATTTTTGTTTCATAGTGTAGTTTCTTCTTCATCTTTCTTTTTATTCAGTTTAGTTTCTCCATTTGCAGTACGTTTGCCAATCGGTTGTGCTGCCAGACTTATTTGCCATTCCTTTTGCCTCATCCCTCTCAAACATAGTTTTTTTTAATTCCTCATCAATCCATTGGGATTTAACAGTTTTTACAGTCATTTTCTTAATGGGTGCATGCTTATTAGTAACTGGAATAAACAATTTCATAAATGTGTCAAGTGCAGCGTCTGGTTGCTCCTCATTACACACCACGGACCAACAAATATTCTTTACATCAACATAAGAATCACTACAAAACTTCTTGCATGACCTCTTATACACTATATTAGGCCCAGCCTTTGGATCTTTGGTTTTCCTAGATATGGCTACTATATTGTGATCACTACATCCGATGGATTTGGATACTGCTTTAAAGCAAATTTATGCAGCATTAGTAAAGATGAGATCAATACATGTTGATGATTTCATTCCTGTGCTGTTTGTAACTACCCTGGTAGGTTGATTGATAACCTGAACCAGGTTGCAGCCACTGGTTACAGTTTGAAGCTTTCTCTTGAGTGGGCAGCCTGATGAAAGCCAGTCAATATTTAAATCACCCAGACAATATACCTCTCTGTTGATATCACATACATTATCAAGCATTTCACACATATTACCCAGATACTGACTGTTAGCACTTGG
This sequence comes from Coregonus lavaretus, assembly GCF_964263955.1. Classification (NCBI taxonomy): domain Eukaryota; kingdom Metazoa; phylum Chordata; class Actinopteri; order Salmoniformes; family Salmonidae; genus Coregonus; species Coregonus lavaretus. Next base: position 59,472,265 of record NC_139995.1, read on the forward strand.
TGGTCTATAGCAGCTTCCCACCAGAATGGGCTTTATGTGAGGCAGATGAACCTGTAGCCATATTACTTCAACAGCATTTAACATGAGATCCTCTCTAATCTTTACAGGAATGTGGTTCTGAATATAAACAGCAACACCTCCACCATTGGCATTACTGTCTTGTCTGTAAATGTTATAACCATGTATTGCTACCACTGTATCATCAAAGGTTTTATCTAAGTGAGTTTCAGAGATAGTCAGAATATGGATGTCATCTGTTGCTAGCAAGTTATTGACTTAATGAACCTTGTTTCTTAAGCTATATATGTTAATATGGGCTATTTGTAACACTTTTCTGGGATGCTTGATTGTTTTCATTGCTTTACTGGGAAGCTTAGCAAAAGTAGACTTGCTCATGTTATTTATATTGGAGCTGATAGTGCAGGGTGAGCTGCACACAGTGGACTTCCTACTAGGGCACACCGCCTCAGTGCTAACAGTATAACTCTGGTTCATAGGCTCATGATTACTGCATACAACAGCTGTAGGATCAACAGAGGTATCCAGGGCAATTAGGGGGACATAAATGAAGTTACTTTCATTGTCTTCCAACGCTCCTGGGATAATGTACATTTGCTGAAGCATTATGACAACTCAGCATCACAATGGTAGGGATGAACAGAGCTGGGCTTGGGTCATTGTTAAGTAATTGTCTCAACGCAGCCTTTTAATGGTGTGAAAGGATCCAGGAACCCAAATGATTTGTGTGGATCCCATCCTCCTTATATATAGGTATGCTTGTCATCGGCAAGGACCAGCGAGTTTTATTTAATTAAAAAGAAACAGAATAGCGCTAAACACAGGCAAAATCCTAGAGGAAAATCAGTTTCAGTCTGTTTTCCAACAGACACTGGGAGACAAATTCACATTTCAGCAGGACAATAACCTAAAACACAAGGCCAAATATACACTGGAGTTGCTTACTAAGACGACATTGAATGTTCCTGTGTGGCCTAGTTACAGTTTTGACTTAAATCGGCTTCGAAATCTATGGTAAGACTTGAAAATGTCTATCTAGCAATTATCAACACCCAACTTGACAAGAGTTTGAAGAATTTTTAAAAGAATAATGTGCAAATATTGTAAAATCCTGCAAACTACGCATTTCCAGCAACCGAAAGCAAAAAAAAAAAAAGGCCTTATATAATAACAAATAAAGGAAAATGGTGCAGCCAGTCCACAAGGTGGCGCAGCGCCTGTCTTACATTCTTTGGCGAGAACCCTGATCCATATCAGACAAATATTAGTAAAGTCATAACAAAATGAAGACAATAGCTAACCCTCCCAGATTGAAAACGGTCTAATGTCTGCCTGAAAATTGTTGGTCTGCGTACTTTCGTCTTATGTTCAATCATCTCATTACATATCATATACAGAAAGACTGGTAGACTGAAGAGCAGCTAACCTGTTTCTTGGTGACAGCGTGTGTGTTTGGTTACCTGTTTCTGGTGACAGCGTGTGTGTTTGGTTACCTGTTTCTTGGTGACAGCGTGTGTGTTTGGTTACCTATTTCTTGGTGACAGCGTGTGTGTTTGGTTACCTGTTTCTGGTGACAGCGTGTGTGTTTGGTTACCTGTTTCTTGGTGACAGCGTGTGTGTTTGGTTACCTGTTTCTTGGTGACAGCGTGTGTGTTTGGTTACCTGTTTCTTGGTGACAGCGTGTGTGTTTGGTTACCTGTTTCTTGGTGACAGCGTGTGTTTGGTTACCTGTTTCTTGGTGACAGCGTGTGTGTTTGGTTACCTGTTTCTTGGTGACAGCGTGTGTGTTTGGTTACCTGTTTCTTGGTGACAGCGTGTGTGTTTGGTTACCTGTTTCTGGTGACAGCGTGTGTGTTTGGTTACCTGTTTCTGGTGACAGCGTGTGTGTTTGGTTACCTGTTTCTTGGTGACAGTGTGTGTGTTTGGTTACCTGTTTCTGGTGACAGCGTGTGTGTTTGGTTACCTGTTTCTGGTGACAGCGTGTGTGTTTGGTTACCTGTTTCTTGGTGACAGCGTGTGTGTTTGGTTACCTGTTTCTGGTGACAGCGTGTGTGTTTGGTTACCTGTTTCTTGGTGACAGCGTGTGTGTTTGGTTACCTGTTTCTGGTGACAGCGTGTGTGTTTGGTTACCTGTTTCTGGTGACAGCGTGTGTGTTTGGTTACCTGTTTCTGGTGACAGCGTGTGTGTTTGGTTACCTGTTTCTGGTGACAGCGTGTGTGTTTGGTTACCTGTTTCTGGTGACAGCGTGTGTGTTTGGTTACCTGTTTCTGGTGACAGCGTGTGTGTTTGGTTTCCTGTTTCTGGTGACAGCGTGTGTGTTTGGTTACCCGTTTCTGGTGACAGCGTGTGTGTTTGGTTACCTGTTTCTGGTGACAGCGTGTGTGTTTGGTTACCTGTTTCTTGGTGACAGCGTGTGTGTTTGGTTACCTGTTTCTGGTGACAGCGTGTGTGTTTGGTTACCTGTTTCTGGTGACAGCGTGTGTGTTTGGTTACCTGTTTCTTGGTGACAGCGTGTGTGTTTGGTTACCTGTTTCTTGGTGACAGCGTGTGTGTTTGGTTACCTGTTTCTGGTGACAGCGTGTGTGTTTGGTTACCTGTTTCTGGTGACAGCGTGTGTGTTTGGTTACCTGTTTGTGGTGACAGCGTGTGTGTTTGGTTACCTGTTTCTTGGTGACAGCGTGTGTGTTTGGTTACCTGTTTTTGGTGACAGCGTGTGTGTTTGGTTACCTGTTTCTGGTGACAGCGTGTGTGTTTGGTTACCTGTTTCTGGTGACAGCGTGTGTGTTTGGTTACCTGTTTCTTGGTGACAGCGTGTGTGTTTGGTTACCTGTTTCTGGTGACAGGTGAAGCCGCTGCTTTCCTTCCTCTCTCTGTGTTCAGTAGTTTAGTCTTCATCTCATTCATCTCAGCCTCCTTGAAGTGCAGCTCAGACAGCAGGGACTGCACCTGTTGACACAGATCACTTTATTGGACGTCCAACGGAAACTTGTCTTCTGCTTCATTCCAACCCCTCCGTAAGACACGCATAGGTTGGATAGGTTGGAGAGTTAAAATACAGCCAGACAAACCAATGGGTTAGGGTTAGATGGTCATCAGAAGACCATTATAAATATAATATATATATATATATATATATATATATATATACACTACCGTTCAAAAGTTTGGGGTCACATAGAAATGTCCTTGTTTTCGAAAGAAAAGCTATTTTTTTGTCCATTAAAATAACATCAAATTGATCAGAAATACAGTGTAGACATTGCTAATGTTGTAAATGGCTATTGGAGCTGGAAACGGCTGATTTTTAATGGAATATCTACATAGGCGTACAGAGGCCCATTATCAGCAACCATCAGTCCTGTGTTCCAATGGCACGTTGTGTTTGCTAATCCAAGTTTATCATTTTAAATGGCTAATTGATCATTAGAAAACCATTTTGCAATTATGTTAGCACAGCTGAAAACTGTTGTGCTGATTAAAGAAGCAATACAACTGGCCTTCTTGAGACTAGTTGAGTATCTGGAGCATCAGCAATTGTGCGTTCGATTACAGCCTCAAAATGGCCAGAAACAAATAACTTTCTTCTGAAACTCGTCAGTCTATTCTTGTTCTGAGAAATGAAGGCTATTCCATGCGAGAAATTGCCAAGAAACTGAAGATCTCGTACAATGCTGTGTACTACTCCCTTCACAGAACAGTGCAAACTGGCTCTAACCAGAATAGAAAGAGGAGTGGGAGGCCCCGGTAAACAACTGAGCAAGAGGACAAATACATTAGTGTCTAGTTTGAGAAACAGACGCCTCACAGGTCCCCAACTGGCAGCTTCATTAAATAGTACCCGCAAAACACCAGTCTCAACGTCAACAGTGAAGAGGCGACTCCGGGATGCTGACCTTCTACATTTACATTTAAGTCATTTAGCAGACGCCCTTATCCAGAGCGACTTACAGTTAGTGAGTGCATACATTTATTTAATTTTTTTCTCATACTGGCCCCCCGTGGGAATCAAACCCACAACAATGGCGTTGCAAACGCCATGCTCTACCAACTGAGCTACATCCCTACCGGCCATTCCCTCCCCTACCCTGGACGACGCTGGGCCAATTGTGCGCCGCCCCATGAGTCTCCCGGTCGCGGCCAGCTTCGACAGAGCCTGGAATCAAACCAGGATCTCTAGTGGCACAGCTAGCACTGTGATGCAGTGCCTTAGACCACTGTGCCACTCTAATCAGAGTTGCAAAGAAAAAGCCATATCTCAGACTGGCCAATAAAAAGATGGACAGTCTGAGATATGGCTTTTTCTTTGCAACTCTGCCTAGAAGGTCAGCATCCCGCCTCTTCACTGTTGACGTTGAGACTGGTGTTTTGCGGGTACTATTTAATGAAGCTGCCAGTTGACCATTATATATCTACATATACATACATACGGCACCCTATTCTCTTTATAGTGCAATATATATATATATTTATATATATATAAAGGCTCTGGTTAAAAGTAGCATAGGATGCCATTTGGGATGCATACAATATCAGCCAGAATGGATGAGAAAGGTTTATTTATTTAAACCATAAAGCAGTGGCCCATCATCTTGTGTCAGACATGTAAATAACCATTCAAGTAAAGGAGTAGGCTACCTCTGTACTCTTTGTTCACTACTGATCCAAGCCAAGCTGAGCCGAGCCAGACTGTCCTGTGTACGCAAAACTGACTTCCAAGGTGCTGCTAACAGTTGAGCTTCCTCCACTGCAACGGGGGTCAGTGTGCTGCTAACAGCTGTCCGACTCGAACCAGTGATACTCTGCTCGCAAACACATGTGACTGTCCTCCTTGACAACGTACCAACGGGTTGAGCAACCCAAAAGGTACCTCTTGGATGGTTTCATCTGCGACATTTCAAGCCAACTGTGAAGTGAGCTTAGGGTACGCTCTTAACTACATTACATACGGTTCGGGTCAGCATAGGGTTGCAAAATTCCTGTCACTTTGAAAAAAGGATAAGGTTTTCCAGAAATCCAGGCTGGAGGATTCTGGATTTCCTGCTTGTTCCCTCCTGATACCTGGAATTTTAAAACAAGGATTTCTGGAAAACCTGGGAATTTTGCAACTCTAGGTCGGACTCGGCAGGATAGTGTGTAAAGGGTCGTTTCTTAATACATCAGGGTTTGATAGTTGTACAGTATCAAAAACAGACTTGGACGTCTACCTTCTTGGAAAGCTCCTTCTCCTTCTCGCTCTGAGCGTCTCTCTTCTCCCTCTCCAGGAGGAGCTGAGCCTGTCTTTGCGCCTCCTTCTCCTGCTGGGCGACCCTGAGGGAGTCACGCAGAACTCTGATCTCTCCGTTCTTCATCAGGATCTCCTCTTCTACCTCCTTCAGCTGTAGAACACAACCACATCACACCGTCATATTTGGTTTATGACTAGCCAAACATGCTATTGAGCATGCTGCTGAGACTTCTAAAAAGTAAACTAGCAATGTGAGTACATGTCATGAGACTTTCCAGGATTTGAGTTTAACACCTCAGCATGTCAGTTTCCAACCTTTTTCTTGAGGTCTGCTTGTTGGGCTTCCAGTTGCTTTAAATGCTCCCCGTCAGTTTTTGACTGATGTCCGTTTCCTGCAAAAACGAGTGGAAATTATATATTCTGTCGGCATTGGAAGAACAAATCAAATCTTATTTATTTCTCACATGCGCCAGATACAACAGGTGTATGTATATATATATATATATATATATATATATATATATATATATATCTGTCAGGAGCAGAAAAACAAGAGGAAAATATAAATAATAAATAAAAAAATTCTGTCAGGAATTTAAAAAAACAAGAGAACAATATATATCCTGTCAGGAATAGGTACGTTAAGTGCTTTAGGCCACAGACAGTACATTTATTTCAGACGTCTTACCAAAAGTTTCTTTACATGGAAACTCAGGGATCTCTCCGTCTCTCATGGGGTTACTCATGGCCAGACCAGAGGGTTGTTGTCTGCTCCCCGAATAAGACTTCTTCAACTCCCCTGGTCGAGGACCAATGGACCCCATCGCCATAGTTGTCCCTTTGGAGCTTGGCCCTGGTTCTGCTAGCTCCCCGTTCACGGCCTGAGATGCTATAATATCAATCTCTTCTAGATCATCCTGGGTGAAGTCATCGTCATCTCCGAAGGGGTCGTTACATGGAGCCGTATGGCTCATCCTCTTGAGGCGCTTGCTGGGTGGGTAGTCCATGTTACCGGTCCAGGGATGCGGCTGGGCTGGAATACCTACTTTGTTTTGCCCCTGACGTTACTAGAAAACGTATAGCTTGGATAGCCAAGTAGAAACGTTTTAGCTACCTAACTAGAGCCAGTCAATGTGGGTCAGGGAACTCAACCATAAAACCTGAACCTCTCTGGTATGGCCATTCAAAGCAAACCTCTGACTAGTTATTTGTCGCACGTGTCACAATTTAGAAGGCATTCCTAAAATAGTTCACAAAAAAACACCTTCAGGCTAGCTCAGTTAGCAAGCTATCAAACCATGTTTCGAACGTTTTACAGAATGAGCAAATTACAACGCTCCTTATTCACGACCTCAACTTAAACAGCAATCCTATTGGTCTAGAAAGCGCTCCGTTGATAAAACTGTATGGGTAGCCAAATGGGACAAAAATAACAACGCGAGAGTTTCTCTCTCTCTCTCTCTCTCTCTCTCTTCTCTCTCTCTCTCTCTCTCTCTCTCTCTCTCTCTCTCTCTCTCTCTCTCTCTCTCTCTCTCTCTCTCTCTCTGTCTATCTCTCTCTCTCTCTCTCTCTCTCTCTCTCTCTCTCTCTCTCTCTCTCTCTCTCTCTCTCTCTCTCTCTCTCTCTCTCTCTCTCTCTCTCTCTCTCTCTCTCTCTCTCTCTCTCTCTCTCTCTCTCTCTCTCTCTCAATTCAATTTAAGGGCTTTATTGGCATGGGAAACGTGTGTTAAGTGAAGTAGATAGTAAACAAAAGTGAAATAAACAATAAATATTAACAGTAAACATTACACTCAGAAGTTTCAAAAGAATAAAGACATTTCAAATGTCATATTATGTATATATACACTGTTGTAATGATGTGCAAAATAGTTAAAGTACAAATGGGAAAATAAATCAACATAAATATGGGTTGTATTTACAATGGTGTTTGTTCTTCACTGGTTGCCCTTTTCTTGTGGCAACAGGTCACAAATCTTGCAGCTGTGATGGCACACTGTGGTTTTTCACCCAGTAGATAAGGGAGTTTATCAAAATTGGGTTTGTTTTCGAATTCTTTGTGGATCGCTGTAATCTGAGGGAAATATGTGTCTCTAATATGGTCATACATTTGGCAGGAGGTTAGGAAGTGCAGCTCAGTTTCCACCTCATTTTGTGGGCAGTGTGCACATAGCCTGTCTTCTCTTGAGAGCCAGGTCTGCCTACGGCGGCCTTTCTCAATAGCAAGGCTATGCTCACTGAGTCTGTACATAGTCACTCTCTCTCTCTCTCTCTCTCTCTCTGTCTCTCTCTCTCTCTCTCTCTCTCTCTCTCTCTCTCTCTCTCTCTCTCTCTCACCCTCGCTCTTACTCACTCACGATAACTCTCACTCCAACTCTCACTCTCACTCCAACTCTCACTCTTAGTCCCTCTACTCTCGCGGACAGACCAAAATCTGCACAAAAAAAGAAAGGGACAGACAATACTTTTTAATTGATGCCCATGAGATTGTTTACGCACCATTTCAATCCATGATATTGTGTCAGTGGTACATAGCAGATCATGAATACATCGACCAAATGTTTTAATATGGGTGAATATTGTGGTGATATCATTATGGCATTATTCTGTGTAGTAAATGATTGAGAAAAAACATTTCTATAAATTCTCCAGTTTTACAAAATGAGCGGAAATCTTTCTTTATGACGTCATAGGTGATGTGTGACAGGATTGGTTGGCTGGGTTTGTGGTCCTCTAGAATGTTTACCAGCTGAGCAGAAAAAGAAGCAGCTGTGTAGTGAGCGCGAAAGAGATTGCACTGAAATACGTTTTTTCCACGTAATCTACATTTTCCCCTTTTCAAAATCTCGCAGTCCTATTTGCAAGAAGAAGAAGCGATCCAGTAACTTTTTCCTGATTGTAGACCAGGTTTGTTGTTTTTGCTCGTAATTTATGTTAATAATTGCAACAAAGAGAGACGTGTCGGTGGTTATAACATTGTTATTACCTAGGTTGTTCTTTCCGTTACAATCTTGGTCTAAATGTAGCCTATACGTTGGTTGTGAACTAATGTTCTCCCTTGGTTGACTCTATAGCTGATGATACGGATATAAAATGAAAACTGAAGTATCCACTGCAGCGAATTTCATCTCCAGATTACTGAAAACAACTGGACTGCTATCCCAGGAGCAACTTCAGCATTTCAGCCATTCCCTCGAAAAATCTCTGGGAGGTAAAATGGATGGGGAATATGTCTGTTCATGCATAGCGTAGCCTATAAAATCACCAGACAAGTATGCATTCAATCACATGGTCAGTAACACTGTCTTCTTTTTTCTTATGCAGATCAAGTAGTAGTTTAGGGCTACAGGCTATGTATGAACATTAGGCTGTCACTTAGCTAGCTACCTGTAGGACAGACAACGTAGACACCAGGATAGGCCATAATAATCATTGTGTGGATTGCTTTGTTTTGTCATTTCTGGGGATATTCTTGCTGTTAAAATCTTCAATGGTGATTGATGTCTGAGTAGCAGACGTGTCATTCATTGACACACACACAATGACGAAACATGAAGGACAGAGAACAAAAATGTCTATTATTATCAGGGTAAAGAACTGCATTTTTGAACGGCCAATCCTTTTCTATACGTCAATTCTGACATGACTTTGTAATTTCTCTTTGCAGATCACTACAAGCACCACTGGTTCCCTAACGCTCCCTGCCGGGGCTCAGCTTACAGATGCATCAGAATCAATGAGAACCACAAGATGGACCCGGTGATCGGGGAGGCCGCCGGCACCATTGGACTGACCAGAGAACAGCTCTTCTCCCTTCTGCCCAGCGAGCTCACCATGTGGGTGGACCCGTACGAGGTGTCATACAGGATCGGAGAGGACGGCTCCATCTGCGTCCTCTATGAATCTGAGCCATCATCATCATCATCATCATCTACAGCCTCTAACCAGAGCCAAGGGGACAGCAACAACAGAGCAGGCAGTTGCAAAGGTGAACTGAGAGTGGGGATGGGGAGGTCCAAAAAGCCCAAGTCCTTCACCATGATAAGGATCTCCAGCAGCTAAATGTTTACCTGCCCCACCCTCCTGGACACTTGGACCTAGGTTACACACATATTGGTTAGAATAATTGTTCATTTCTTTCTTTCTTTTTTAATATTAAAAAACATGTTTACTACTTTGAAGATCAACTTGTTCACCTTTATGGATATTGATACTACATGGGTCTATTTTGAGATAGATTATTGACAGAAGATTAATTTTTAACGTATGTTCTTGATGTTGCTAATTTATACACAGTATATTAAACACACTGCATTTGAATGGAATGTCATAGGCTAATGATTTTGTCAAACATCATATTATTTGATTATGTCTGCATCTCCAAATGGTCAGCAGTGTGACTTTGAAAAGGGAGGGTCCGGGAGGCTCAGAAGGCAATATTTCAAAAAATATAAACAACCATAAAGACGCAAAAAGTTGTGTCTGATATTATATTGATAATACAGAACACATATGTACATTTTAGTCATTTTAGCAGACGCTCTTATCCAGAGCGACTTACAGTTAGAGTGCATACATTATTATAAAAATTAAAAAAAATCATACCCCCCGTGGGAATCGAACCCACATCCCTGGCATTGCAAACGCCACGCTCTACCAACTGAGTTACATCCCTGCCGGCCATTCCCTCCCCTACCCTGGACGACGCTGGGCCAATTGTGCCTTATGTCAGTGGTTCCCAACCAGGGGTACTAGGACCCCTGGGGGTACTCAGTCTATCCACAGGGTGTACTTGAGAAGACTCATGAGACCATAGACCTACTGGTAAAATGCACATGAAGGGGGTACTTCAGGGTTACTCCGGGCAGAGCCAAATTCAGTTAGTGGTACAGTAATGGAAAAAGGTTGGGAACCACTGGTGTACACTCCACTAACACATGGATCATCTACCGAACAGGTTGGGAACCACTGCCTTATGTTATGGAGATCTTTTACATATTTTGAACTTTCAAGTGAGGTAAAACATCTCTAAAAGGTCGTTTTGAAATATATTTTAATAAAGTTATGCTGTGGAATAACCGTTTTTTAACTTAAGAATTAGAATAAGTCGATATAAAGTGAAATCAAAATAAGAACGGTGAGTCAGATACACTATATATACACAACAGTCTGTGGACACCCCGTTGCTGACAGGTGTATAAAATCGAGCACACAGCCATGCGATCTCCATAGACAAAAACTGGCAGTAGAATGGCCTTACTGAAGAGCTCAGTGACTTTCAACGTGGCACCGTCATAGGATGCCACCTTTCCAACAAGTCAGTTTGTCAAATCTCTGCCCTGCTAGAGCTGCCCCGGGTCAACTGTAAGTGCTGTTATTGTGAAATGGAAACTTCTAGGAGCAACAACGGCTCAGCCGCGAAGTGGTAGGCCACACAAGCTCACAGAACGGGACCGCAGAGAGCTGAAGCGCGTAGAGGGTAAAAATAGTCTGTCCTCGGTTGCAACACTCACTACGGAGTTCCAAACTGCCTCTGGATGCAACGTCAGGACAATAACTGTTCGTCGGGAGCTTCATTAAATGGATTTCCATGGCCGAGCAGTCGCACACAAGCCTAAGATCACCATGCGCAATGCCAAGCGTCGGCTCCATTGGACAAATCTGGGTTTGGCGGATGCCAGGAAAACGCTACCTGCCCCAATGCATAGAGCCAACTGTGAAGTTTGGTGGAGGAGGAATAATGGTCTGGGGCTGTTTTTCATGGTTCGGGCCCCTTAGTTCCAGTGAAGGGAAATCTTAATGCTACAGCATACAATGACATTCTAGACGATTCTGTGCTTCCAACTTCGTGGCAACAGTTTGGGGAAAGCCCTTTCCTGTTTCAGCACGACAAAGCCCCCGTGCACAAAGCGAGGTCCATACAGAAATGGTTTGTTGCGTTCGGTGTGGAAGAACTTGACTGGCCTGCATCAAGCCCTGACCTCAACCCCATCGAACACCTTTGGGATGAATTGGAACGCCGACTGCGAGCCAGGACGAATCGCCCAACATCAGTGCCCGACCTCAATAATGCTCTTGTGGCTGAATGGTGAATGGAAGCAAGTCCCCCGCAGCAATGTTCCAACATCTAGTGGAAAGCCTTCCCAGAAGAGTGGAGGCTGTTATAGCAGCAAAGGGGGGGGGGACCAACGCCATACTAACGCCCATGATTTTGGAATGAGATGTTCGACGAGCAGGTGTCCACATACTTTTGGTCATGTAGTGAATCTTAGATCACAGGAAAATTATCTTGGGGTCATTAGAATAACAGGTGTGATTGGCAAAAAGTGGCGTGTCTGGCTGAAGTATCCAATGAAAATCGCATCTACAAACATCTGGCCAATACGATGAGAGTGGGCGGGACATCCTCCAGAAAAGGGGAGTGGGGAAACAGAAGAGCCATTGTCCGTTCTTTTGAGTTTTGAAGTTGAGTCTTTGCCTGAGAAAGTGAGGTTAGGATATATAAGTTATCCAGTGCGAGCATGTGTGCCAAATACCTTAAGATGTTACAGGTGTCAAACTTATGAGCATGTGGCAGCAGTGGGTAGGAGGGAGATTCCAAGGTGTGAGAAGTGTGCAGAAGGGCATGAGACTAAGGAGTGTGAAGCAGTAGGGAAAGTAGTGGTATGTGCTAATTGTAGGGGTGGCCATGGGGCTGGGGATCAGACATGTCCCGTGCGAGAGAAGCAGGTTGAGGTTTCCAGGGTAAGAGTAGAGAAGAAGTTGTCATATGCGGAGGCAGTGAAGAAAGTAGAGGAAGATGGGTCAAGGGGGAGGGATCCTGAGAGGAGTGGTGGGAGTAGTAGAGATGTACCAGTACAGAGGGATAAACCAAAAAGTGATATATGGTTCAGCAAGATTGGATTTTTAGCGTTTATAGCAATGGTTATTAATGGTACTGCAGGGATGGAACGCAAATCGAAGAAAATTGAGGTTGTGGTGGCAGCTGCAGAGAGAAATTTGGGTGTGCGAGACTTGACAGCAGAAGAGTTACAGGGAGTGTTCAGTGGTGGTGTCCCATCAATTCAGGTTGAGGGCATGAGGTAGGAGTGAGTGTATTTAAACAGTGGAGAAGGGTGGGGTTCATTATTAGTTGTAGTGTTGAAGGTGTGAGTGTAATGTTAGATGGTAGGATATTTGTTTGCTTTGGTTTATTTTTCAAGGAAAGGTAAGGAAGTTGAACTCCAGTCTAGTAGGTGGCGGTAATGCAACAAAATGGATGCCAACCGCCGTTAAACCTCATTGAAAAAGAAGAAGATCCTCCAGAAAGCAGTAGAAGCGGTCATTTGGTGTCAGTAGATATAATTATTTGTTTTAGCTTCAGAACTTGTGTGTTTGCCTGGCAAAGTTGCTGGAGTTAATAGTTATAGAGATTATTTTTGCCTATAACGTACAGTTCTGTTATGGAACTGGACAAAATGGACGAGAACGACTGGAAATACCACGGAGAGGGCAACAAAAGCCTAGTGGTTTCTAATGTCCAGGTGAGTTAGCAAACGTTAGGTCTGTAGCAACAATCTTGGTAGCTAACATATGCTACTAGCTAACATTAGCTAACTGGTCAGGTTGTCTGGCGCCGGCCACGTTTGTAAAAGCGGAACAGTGGAAAGTAAAATATTGTTTATTTTACTTGTCACAAGATAGTTTGCCTAGGAGTCATCTGATTATTGTGGTCTTTTTTCCACACAAGTTGCTAGCTAGCAAGCGTCGTAGCTAACGTTAGCTAAACTTAGCTGCCTGTTTTTGGTCCCTTGGAAATCAAACTAGCAATGAATATACGGTAGCAAGCTAGCTAGCTAACTTTAACCTTGCGGAGTTATCACATGGGTTAGAGCAAATAACTCTCACTCTCCCGTATTTATATTTAGGTACCTTTTTAAAAAATGATTCCCCATGCTGATGTGTTTTATTAACCCTCCTCTCCTATCTAGCACGCCAGAGTCCTTCGGCTCCTGAAGTATTCTACAGAAGATGCCGAAAACTCGCATAAGGTTAGAAAATCCTATCCAGCAAAATATGTGTCTCATCAGTTTACTAATTATTTAATAACAATTACAACCATAACCTGTCAGATCATGTTTTGTAACACATTTTTGTTAATCAGCACTTGTGAGAGTCAGGCAAGGCGGGGTAGGGTGACATTGCCCCAGATTCTGATCCTGGGTCCGTTTTGTATTTTCCCCACTAAAGGTTAGGGTTGTGGAAGGGGAAGCTGATCCTAGATCCTTACTTGTGTAAGGTCCTCAAAGGTCCAGTTTAGGTTTAATGGCAGGCTCTGTCGTAGACGGCCGTGACCGGGAGACCCATGGGCCGGCGCACAATTGGCCCAGCGTCGTCCAGGGTAGGGGAGGGAATGGCCGGCAGGGATGTAGCTCAGTTGGTAGAGCATGGCGTTTGCAATGCCAGGGTTGTGGGTTCGATTCCCACGGGGGGCCAGTATGAAAAATCAAAAAAATAATGTATGCACTCACTAACTGTAAGTTGCTCTGGATAAGAGCGTCTGCTAAATGGAAGAAAAAAAAGTGACCGCTTGTATCAACCAAGCAAGTGAAGGCACAAACACAAGTATGCATCATGGATAGCTCTGAAAATGAACACTCCAGGGTTGAACACAGAAACCTAATTTCTCTTGATGATCTGTTTCTTCTCTTCCAGACAACAGAACAAGCTTTCCGACACATACAGAACATAGTTGACTATAGTCTAAATGTCATGAAGCCACTGCTGGGGGAGAAATTTGTCCACGACGGAGTAAGACTTCTTCTGTGCTAATAGCATGGTGCCTTTCCCCCAATATCTTAAATGATTTATGTAGTTATGAGATTAACTGTTTGGTTAAAAGACAGTTCTTTGCCACATGGAACTAATAAAGTAATCAAATACAGTTAAAAGGTTATGGGCAGTTCTTATATTCCCTGATATAGCTTTGTATGATAGTATATGATATAGATAAATCAATCAATACATTGTTGTTTGTGTAGGAGGCTGTGAAGCTCCCGTTAGACTTTGTCCGACAGCTGTCGTTGAAGGTCCAGCAGGAAAGGCCAGGTACGTGTTGTCTTTTACTTATTGTCAGGGTTTGGCATCTTCAGGTTTTCATGAAATATGACACCACATTTCCTCGTGTTGTGGAATATATCAGCAGACTAAGCTGTGGGACGTGTGTGGACTTGTCGTCTGTGTGTGTGGACTTGTCGTCTGTGTGTGGACTTGTCGTCTGTGTGTGGACTTGTCGTCTGTGTGTGGACTTGTCGTGTGTGTGTGGACTTGTCGTCTGTGTGTGGACTTGTCATCTGTGTGTGGACTTGTCGTCTGTGGACTTGTCGTGTGTGTGTGTGGACTTGTCGTGTGTGTGGACTTGTCGTGTGTGTGGACTTGTCGTGTGTGTGGACTTGTCGTCTGTGTGTGGACTTGTCGTGTGTGTGTGTGGACTTGTCGTGTGTGTCTGTGTGTGGACTTGTCGTGTGTGTGTGTGGACTTGTCGTGTGTGGACTTGTCGTGTGTGTGTGTGTGGACTTGTCGTGTGTGTGTGGACTTGTCGTCGTGTGTGACCTCTTATACACAATATTAGGCCCAGCCTTTGGAACTTTGGTTTTCCTAGATACGGCTACTATATTGTGATCACTACATCCAATGGATTTGGATACTGCTTTCAAACAAATCTATGCAACATTAGTAAAGATGATTTAATTCCTGTACAGTTTAACTACCCTGGTAGGTCGACTGATAACCTGAACCAGGTTGCAGGCACTGGTTACAGTTTGAAGCTTTCTCTTGAGTGGGCAGCTTGATGAAAGCCAGTCAATATTCAAATCAACCAGAAAGTATACCTCTCTATTGATATCACATACATTATTAAGGATTTCACACATGTTATCCAGATACTGACTGTTAGCACTTGGTGGTCTATAGCAGCTTCCCACCAGAATGGGCTTTAGGTGAGGCAGGTGAACCTGTAGCCATATTACTTCAACAGTATTTAACATGAGATCCTCTCTAATCTTTACAGGAATGTGGTTCTGAATATAAACAGCAACACCTCCACCATTGGCATTACTGTCTTGTCTGTAAATGTTATAACCTTGTATTGCTACCACTGTATAATCAAAGGTATTATCTAAGTGAGTTTCAGAGATAGTCAGAATATGAATGTCATCTGTTACTAGCAAGTTATTGATTTCATGAACCTTGTTTCTTAAGCTACATATGTTAACGTGGGCTATATTTTGAGCACTTTTCTTCTGGGATGCTTACTTGTTTTTATGGCTTTACTGGGAAGCTTAGCAGCAGTAGATGTGGTCATGTTCTTTATGTTAGTGCAGGGTGAGCTGCACACAGTGGACTTCCTCTTCAGGCACACCGGCTCAGTTCTAACAGTATAAATCTGGTTCTTAGGCACATGATTACTGCATCCAATAGCTGCAGGATCAGCAGAGGCATTCAGGGCAGTTAGAGGGACCTTAATTAGGTTACCCACATTGTGTCTGCCAACGCCCCTGATGTAATGTACATTTGCTGGAGCATTTTGACAACTCTGAGTCACAGTGGTAGGGATTAGCTGAGCTGGGCTTGGGTCATTGATAAGTCATTGTCACAATGCAGGCTTATAATGCTGTGAAAGGATCCAGGAACCAAAATTATTTGTGTGGACATGTCGTGTGTGTGTGTGTGGACTTGTCGTGTGTGTGTGTGTGTGGACTTGTCGTGTGTGTGTGGACTTGTCGTCGTGTGTGACCTCTTATACACAATATTAGGCCCAGCCTTTGGAACTTTGGTTTTCCTAGATACGGCTACTATATTGTGATCGCTACATCCAATGGATTTGGATACTGCTTTCAAACAAATCTATGCAACATTAGTAAAGATGATTTAATTCCTGTACAGTTTGTAACTACCCTGGTAGGTCGACTGATAACCTGAACCAGGTTGCAGGCACTGGTTACAGTTTGAAGCTTTCTCTTGAGTGGGCAGCTTGATGAAAGCCAGTCAATATTCAAATCACCCAGAAAGTATACCTCTCTATTGATAAATACATTATTAAGCATTTCACACATGTTATCCAGATACTGACTGTTAGCACTTGGTGGTCTATAGCAGCTTCCCACCAGAATGGGCTTTAGGTGAGGCAGATGAACCTGTAGCCATATTACTTCAACAGCATTTAACATGAGATCCTCTCTAATCTTTACAGGAATGTGGTTCTGAATATAAACAGCAACACCTCCACCATTGGCATTACTGTCTTGTCTGTAAATGTTATAACCTTGTATTGCTACCACTGTATAATCAAAGGTATTATCTAAGTGAGTTTCAGAGATAGTCAGAATATGAATGTCATCTGTTACTAGCAAGTTATTGATTTCATGAACCTTGTTTCTTAAGCTACATATGTTAACGTGGGCTATATTTTGAGCACTTTTCTTCTGGGATGCTTACTTGTTTTTATGGCTTTACTGGGAAGCTTAGCAGCAGTAGATGTGGTCATGTTCTTTATGTTAGTACAGGATGAGCTGCACACAGTGGCCTTCCTCCTCGGGCACACCAGCTCAGTGCTAACAGTATAAATCTGGTTCTTGGGCACATGATTACTGCATCCAATAGCTGCAGGATCAGCAGAGGCATTCAGGGCAGTTAGAGGGACCTTAATTAGGTTACCCACATTGTGTCTGCCAACGCCCCTGATGTAATGTACATTTGCTGGAGCATTTTGACAACTCTGCGTCACAATGGTAGGGAACAAAATTAGGTTACCCACATTGTGTCTACCGACGTCCCTGGTGTAATGTACATTTGCTGGAGCATTTTGACAACTCTGCGTCACAATGGTAGGGAACAAAATTAGGTTACCCACATTGTGTCTGCCAACGCCCCTGATGTAATGTACATTTGCTGGAGCATTTTGACAACTCTGCGTCACAATGGTAGGGAACAAAATTAGGTTACCCACATTGTGTCTACCGACGTCCCTGGTGTAATGTACATTTGCTGGAGCATTTTGACAACTCTGCGTCACAATGGTAGGGAACTAAATTAGGTTACCCACATTGTGTCTACCGACGTCCCTGGTGTAATGTACATTTGCTGGAGCATTTTGACAACTCTGCGTCACAATGGTAGGGAACAAAATTAGGTTACCCACATTGTGTCTACCGACGTCCCTGGTGTAATGTACATTTGCTGGAGCATTTTGACAACTCTGCGTCACAATGGTAGGGATTAGCTGAGCTGGGCTTGGGTCATTGATAAGTCATTGTCACAATGCAGGTTTATAATGCTGTGAAAGGATCCAGGAACCAAAATTATTTGTGTGGACATGTCGTGTGTGTGTGTGTGGACTTGTTGTGTGTGTGTGTGGACTTGTCGTGTGTGTGTGTGTGGACTTGTCGTCTGTGTGTGGACTTGTCTTGTGTGTGTGGACTTGTCGTCGTGTTTGACCTCTTATACACAATATTAGGCCCAGCCTTTGGAACTTTGGTTTTCCTAGATACGGCTACTATATTGTGATCACTACATCCAATGGATTTGGATACTGCTTTCAAACAAATCTATGCAACATTAGTAAAGATGATTTAATTCCTGTGCTGTTTGTAACTACCCTGGTAGGTCGACTGATAACCTGAACCAGGTTGCAGGCACTGGTTACAGTTTGAAGCTTTCTCTTGAGTGGGCAGCTTGATGAAAGCCAGTCAATATTCAAATCAACCAGAAAGTATACCTCTCTATTGATATCACATACATTATTAAGGATTTCACACATGTTATCCAGATACTGACTGTTAGCTCTTGGTGGTCTATAGCAGCTTCCCACCAGAATGGGCTTTAGGTGAGGCAGATGAACCTGTAGCCATATTACTTCAACAGTATTTAACATGAGATCCTCTCTAATCTTTACAGGAATGTGGTTCTGAATATAAACAGCAGCACCTCCACCATTGGCATTACTGTCTTGTCTGTAAATGTTATAACCTTGTATTACTACCACTGTATAATCAAAGGTATTATCTAAGTGAGTTTCAGAGATAGTCAGAATATGAATGTCATCTGTTACTGAGCAAGTTATTGATTTCATGAACCTTGTTTCTTAAGCTACATATGTTAACGTGGGCTATATTTTGAGCACTTTTCTTCTGGGATGCTTACTTGTTTTTATGGCTTTACTGGGAAGCTTAGCAGCAGTAGATGTGGTCATGTTCTTTATGTTAGTGCAGGGTGAGCTGCACACAGTGGACTTCCTCTTCAGGCACACCAGCTCAGTGCTAACAGTATAAATCTGGTTCTTGGGCACATGATTGCTCCATCCAATAGCTGTAGGATCAGCAGAGGCATTCAGGGCAGTTAGAGGGACCTAAATTAGGTTACCCACATTGTGTCTGCCAACGCCCCTGATGTAATGTGCATTTGCTGGAGCATTTTGACAACTCTGAGTCACAATGGTAGGGATTAGCTGAGCTGGGCTTGGGTCATTGATAAGTCATTGTCACAATGCAGGCTTATAATGCTGTGAAAGGATCCAGGAACCAAAATTATTTGTGTGGACATGTTGTGTGTGTGTGGACTTGTCGTGCGTGTGTGTGTGGACTTGTGTGCGTCAAATTAGTCGTGACAGAATGCTATCTATAGGTAATGGCATCTACAGTCTATGTGTCTTGTCAGAACCTAAATGGAACTCAAATGCTTTAGATCTATTTCATAATTATGAGGAAAGGACTGCCTCCTTTATGAATGTATAGTTAAAACCTACACATCGAGGGCCAGTTTCCTAGACACAGATGATCCTAGTCAGGGATTACAGTGGTCCCCTGTAGCTCAGTTGGTAGAGCATGGCGCTTGCAACGCCAGGGTTGTGGGTTCGTTTCCCTCGGGGGGGGGGGCAGTATGAAAATGTATGCACTCACTAACTGTAAGTCGCTCTGGATAAGAGCGTCTGCTAAATGACTAAAATGTAAATGTAAATGGATTAAAAAGCATTCTCAAAGGAGATTCTCTATTGAAAGAGCTTCTTAGTCCAAGGCCAGGCTAACGTGTCTAGGAAAACGGCTGAAATGTCTGTGACTAAATTGTCATGAATGTGTTATAACAACTCCTCTGTCTGTGTGTTCTATGTCATGGCAGAGTCTCGCTGTGATAAAGTGATGGATACGTTTAGTGGATGTGCCTTGTGTCTGCCGAACCTCACCCAGCTCTCCTGCTGCTGCAGCAGAGAACACAGACCTCCTCTCTGTATAGAGATTAAGGTACAGTCTCAGTCCTCTCTGTATAGAGATTAAGGTACAGTCTCAGTCCTCTCTGTATAGAGATTAAGGTACAGTCTCAGTCCTCTCTGTATAGAGATTAAGGTACAGTCTCAGTCCTCTCTGTATAGAGATTAAGGTACAGTCTCAGTCCTCTCTGTATAGAGATTAAGGTACAGTCTCAGTCCTCTCTGTATAGAGATTAAGGTACAGTCTCAGTCCTCTCTGTATAGACATTAAGGTACAGTCTCAGTCCTCTCTGTATAGAGATTAAGGTACAGTCTCAGTCCTCTCTGTATAGAGATTAAGGTACAGTCTCAGTCCTCTCTGTATAGAGATTAAGGTACAGTCTCAGTCCTCTCTGTATAGAGATTAAGGTACAGTCTCAGTCCTCTCTGCATAGAGATTAAGGTACAGTATCAGTCCTCTCTGCATAGAGATTAAGGTACAGTCTCAGTCCTCTCTGTATAGAGATTAAGGTACAGTCCTCTCCTCTCTGTATTGAGATTAAGGTACAGTCTCAGTCCTCTCCTCTCTGTATAGAGGTTAAGGTACAGTCTCAGTCCTCTCCTCTCTGTATAGAGATGAAGGTCTCAGTCTTCTCTGTATAGAGATTAAGGTTCAGTCCTCTCCTCTCTGTATAGAGATTAAGGTACAGTCTCAGTCCTCTCTGTATAGAGATTAAGGTATAGTCACAGTCCTCTCTGTATAGAGATTAAGGTATAGTCGCAGTCCTCTCCTCTCTGTATAGAGATTAAGGTATAGTCGCAGTCCTCTCCTCTCTGTATAGAGATTAAGGTACAGTCTCAGTCCTCTCCTCTCTGTATAAAGATTAAGGTACAGTCTCAGTCCTCTCCTCTCTGTATAGATATTAAGGTACAGTCTCAGTCCTCTCTGTATAGAGATTAAGGTACAGTCTCAGTCCTCTCTGTATAGAGATTAAGGTACAGTCTCAGTCCTCTCTGTATAGAGATTAAGGTACAGTCTCAGTCCTCTCTGTATAGAGATTAAGGTACAGTCTCAGTCCTCTCTGTATAGAGATTAAGGTACAGTCTATGGACCCTGGTAAAAAGTAGCACACTATATAGGGAATAGGGTGCCATTTGGGACAGTCTCAGTGGAGCGACAGTTTAGAACAGTAGGAAGCTACTGCTCAGTACAACTGGTTCTCAAATCAATTTACATTCCTGGTTAAACAATTATTAAATAAACAGATTATATAAACTTGACAGAGTATTTCAATATACAAATACACACAGTCAAAAGACAAATGTGATGAAACTCCTGTATTATAATGAAAAGGTTAGGGCCTGGGTTACTGAAATCAGTATTAAGGGAAGGCTGAGTCAGAGATGACATGGGCTTGGACTTCATGGGTTTGGAAGTCACGTGATAAGAAAGGGATACGTGTGGTTAGCTAAAAAGAGGCGTTTGTTGGAATCAGTTCATCAAATCAACTCATCCACAGTGACTCACTTCTGGTCCTCTTGTGTTTTTCAGCCCAAATGTGGCTTTCTCCCGTCCTCCAGACACGTCACGAAGGAAATTAAAAGCAAGGTGTGCCGGTTCTGTATGCATCAACATTTTAAGGTGAGTTGACAGTGTTTTGGGAATGACACTGGAATAACCTGTTGTACTACATTAGTTTGATGACCTTGAGGGTTCTTCACTGAGAAATGACGTGTACGTTTAAAAAAAAAGACAAGATGGCACATACCCGCTTCTTTTGACTACACCGAAGAATAGACTGGGGCTTAGGAAATCTACCAGGAGCCAGGCATTTGTTGTTGTGAAAGTTGAATGTTATGATCAGTATCTGCCCCCTTCTAAGGCACTGCATCGCAGTGCTGCACTGTGCCACTAGAGATCCTGGTTCGAATCCAGGCTCTGTCGTAGCCGGCCGCGACCGGGAGACCCCATGGGGCGGCGCACAATTGGCCCAGCGTCGTCCAGGGGAGGGGAGGGAATGGCCGGCAGGGATGTAGCTCAGTTGGTAGAGCATGGTGTTTGCAACGCCAGGGTTGTGGGTTCGATTCCCACGGGGGGGCCAGTATGAAAAAAAAAAAAAAAAAAAATGTATGCACTCACTAACTGTAAGTCGCTCTGGATAAGAGCGTCTGCTAAATGACGTAAATGTAAATGGTGGTGGGACTGGATAACTTCACCTGGTGGGGACTGACGGACTGACTTGTGGTCTTCTCTCTAACGCAACAGTTAGCCAATGGAAAGTGGAAACGGCTGAGCCGGTACTGTCCCTTGGACCTGTTCTCAGGGTAAGTAAGATTTAGAATTCACCCTCCCAGTTATCTTGTGGTACACATGGCGTCTACAACCACGTTCAGAGTAGAGCTTGGTGCTCTTTCATACAACCAGTTTGTATATGATTCCACAGCATGTGAAAAAATATGCATATATACTCAGCCTGAATCTCTCTCTGCTTAGGAACAAACAGAGAATGTGCCTAGCCATCAAGCACTTGATAGAGGAACCTCAAAACAACTTTAAAATCTTCAAGGTATGTATCTCTGCGGTATACTTGTTGCACCACACTGCAACAAAAGTCCTCTCGCTGTATTACGGAATGTTTTGTATTAGTTCACTCTCCAAGAATAACTCTGATGTCCGTCTCTATCCAGGGTGGAGAGTGGATCTACAGCGGTTAGGGTTAAATCTGTCCGTCTCCATCCAGGGTGGATCTACAGCGGTTAGGGTTAAATCTGTCCGTCTCCATCCAGGGTGGATCTACAGCGGTTAGTGTTAAATCTGTCTGTCTCCATCCAGGGTGGATCTACAGCTGTTAGGGTTAAATCTGTCCGTCTCCATCCAGGGTGGAGAGTGGATCTACAGCGTTTAGGGTTAAATCTGTCTGTCTCTATCTAGGGTGGAGAGTGGATCTACAGCGGTTAGTGTTAAATCTGTCCGTCTCCATCCAGGGTGGATCTACAGCGTTTAGGGTTAAATCTGTCCGTCTCCATCCAGGGTGGATCTACAGCGGTTAGGGTTAAATCTGTCCGTCTCCATCCAGGGTGGATCTACAGCGGTTAGGGTTAAATCTGTCCGTCTCCATCCAGGGTGGATCTACAGCGGTTAGGGTTAAATCTGTCCGTCTCCATCCAGGGTGGATCTACAGCGGTTAGGGTTAAATCTGTCCGTCTCCATCCAGGGTGGATCTACAGCGGTTAGGGTTAAATCT
Organism: Coregonus lavaretus; assembly: GCF_964263955.1. Lineage (NCBI taxonomy): Eukaryota > Metazoa > Chordata > Actinopteri > Salmoniformes > Salmonidae > Coregonus > Coregonus lavaretus. Next base: position 59,494,968 of record NC_139995.1, read on the forward strand.
GTCTGTCTCCATCCAGGGTGGATCTACAGCTGTTAGGGTTAAATCTGTCTGTCTCCATCCAGGGTGGATCTACAGCTGTTAGGGTTAAATCTGTCTGTCTCTATCCAGGGTGGATCTACAGCGGTTAGGGTTAAATCTGTCCGTCTCTATCCAGGGTGGATCTACAGCTGTTAGGGTTAAATCTGTCCGTCTCCATCCAGGGTGGATCTACAGCGGTTAGGGTTAAATCTGTCTGTCTCCATCCAGGGTGGATCTACAGCTGTTAGGGTTAAATCTGTCCGTCTCCATCCAGGGTGGATCTACAGCTGTTAGGGTTAAATCTGTCCGTCTCCATCCAGGGTGGATCTACAGCGGTTAGGGTTAAATCTGTCCGTCTCCATCCAGGGTGGATCTACAGCGGTTAGGGTTAAATCTGTCTGTCTCCATCCAGGGTGGATCTACAGCGGTTAGGGTTAAATCTGTCTGTCTCCATCCAGGGTGGAGAGTGTATCTACAGCTGTAAGGATGATGCAGACGTGTTACAGGACCTAGATGAATTGGCTCAGCATCTACGGCCGTACTTCCTTCCTAGTGGCAGCCTTATCAACGGACACCAGTCCAGTAAGGTTGGTATCCGTGTCTATAGTGTGATTCCCAACTGGCACCCTGTACCCTGTATAATGCACTACCTTTGACCAAAGCCCATAGTCTCCTCTAACTCAACTCTGGACCTCCAAGCCAGTTCAACTGCGCTTTTCTTCCTTGTTCCCCTCTAATCAGGGACTGATTTAGACCTGAGACACCAGGTGGGTGGGCTCGTAGGGTCAGAGTTGACCCCTGGAATAGGGTACCATTTGGGTAGGGGTGTCCCCGACCAAAAATACATCTTGGTCGACCCGAGAGTAGTATTTTCTTCGTTGGTAGAAATTTTGAAACATGTATTTTTCCATAAGTGTCTTTTTAATAAAATCAACTGTATGTACTGAGCTTGTCTGATGCTTTAAGCACATTGTTTGATTTAAATAATTAAGACACACAAATTACTTGAGGGAGCAAGAGATCAAGATAGCTTAACCAAAAAAAGAAAAACAACCTGTTTCTGACCCTCTTCCCCCCCGCTGCTGATTCTGCCGTGACGCTCCTAAAGTTGCCGGTAATAGGTTACACCAGGGGTCGGCAACCTTTTCCGTTTGGAGTGCCAATTTATCCTACCGATCTGCGTGCCAGTTATGATTTTCATATGCACATTTTGGTGGAACAGTCTATCTCAATCATTGTCATGTTAACCTAAATTCGATCTATATCTAAATGAAAATGATACAAATCTAAAAGTAACTTCTATTGCCATGGGAACCAACACTTTACATGTGGCGTTTATATTTTTGTTCAGTGCATGTAAAAATAGCCTACATAAATCCAACAAATAAAAACATTGCAGCCTGCAGGTAGAAAATATCCTAATGATAATGAATATCCTATAAAATCACATTGGCTACGCATGGCCTGTCTGCAACGAACTTGGAAACATTGTATCGACTGTGTCCATCCAGCCCAAAACTTCCAACATTGTATAAAATATTCTGGGTCCTCAGTTTCCTGTGCCAGTGAGCTCTGGACAGACACAGCTGGAGACTATTTGTGCAAGGGATAAGAAGTAATCAAATCAAATGTTATTTGTCACTTTTGCCCGAATACAACAGGTGTAGACCTTACCGTGAAATGCTTACTTTCAAGCCCTTAACCAACAATGCAGCTTTAAGGAAAAGATTTACTAAATATGGCCTTATACAGCTCGTTGAGTGCGGTCTTAGTGCCAGCATCGGTTTGTGGTGGTAAATAGACAGCTAGGAATAATATAGATGAAAACTCTCTTGGTAAATAGTGTGGTCTACAGCTTATCATGAGATACTCTACCTCAGGCGAACAAAACCTAGACTTCCTTAATATTTGTTTTCGCGCACCAGATGTTATTGACAAATAGCCACAGACCACCACCCCTTGTCTTACCAGAGGCAGCTGTTCTGTCTTGCCGATGCATGGAAAAATCAGCCAACTGTATGTCGTTCAGCCACAACTTGGTGAAACATAAGATAGTTAATGTTCCGTTGGTAGGATAGTCTAATATAAGATATTATAGTTAATGTCCCGTTGGGAGGATAGTCTCGAACGGAGCTCATCCAGTTTATTCTCCAATGATTTTACGTTGGCCAATAGGACGGATGGTAGAGGCGGGTTACCCACTCGCCTCTACCATCCGTCATTCTTCATGCGAATGACGGGGGTTTGGGCCTGGTCTGGTATCTGGAGTAAATCCTTCGCGTCCGACTCGTTAAAGAAAAAATGTTTGTCCAGTTCGAAGTGAGTAATCGCTGTTCTGATATCCAGCGCGAATCAGACCGGTGCCTGCGTGTGCCATGAACAAAAATAATCTATTTGTGACTGCTCCACTAAAAAATATGTCTACCTACAGCCTATCGACCAAACAATTAAATGGGATCAGACCTACATTTGGGACACATCCAGTTTCTCTTTCTGTTTTCATCTGCTTTAATGGCCCAGTGCAGCCAGAGGACGAGCCTCCCCTCAGTGCCTGCTTCCTTCTAGGGAGTTTTTCCTGGTCACTGCTTCTGCTTGCTCTTTGGGGTCTAGGCAGGGTTACTGTAAAGCTCTTTGGGGTCTAGGCAGGGTTACTGTAAAGCTCTTTGGCATCTAGGCAGGGTTACTGTAAAGCTCTTTGGGGTCTAGGCAGGGTTACTGTAAAGCTCTTTGGGGTCTAGGCCGGGTTACTGTAAAGCTCTTTGGGGTCTAGGCCGGGTTACTGTAAAGCTCTTTGGGGTCTAGGCAGGGTTACTGTAAAGCTCTTTGGGGTCTAGGCAGGGTTACTGTAAAGCTCTTTGGGGTCTAGGCAGGGTTACTGTAAAGCTCTTTGGGGTCTAGGCCGGGTTACTGTAAAGCTCTTTGGGGTCTAGGCCGGGTTACTGTAAAGCTCTTTGGGGTCTAGGCCGGGTTACTGTAAAGCTCTTTGGGGTCTAGGCAGGGTTACTGTAAAGCTATTTGGGGTCTAGGCCGGGTTACTGTAAAGCTCTTTGGGGTCTAGGCAGGGTTACTGTAAAGCTCTTTGGGGTCTAGGCAGGGTTACTGTAAAGCTCTTTGGGGTCTAGGCCGGGTTACTGTAAAGCTCTTTGGGGTCTAGGCCGGGTTACTGTAAAGCTCTTTGGGGTCTAGGCAGGGTTACTGTAAAGCTCTTTGGGGTCTAGGCCGGGTTACTGTAAAGCTCTTTGACAACTGCTGATATAAAAAGGGGTTCTGACTTAGGGTGTGTCTCAAATGGCACCCTATTCCCTATATAGGGCACTACTTTTGACCAGAGCCCTATGAGCCTGGTCAAAATTAGTGCACTACATAGGGAATAGGGTGCCATTTGAGACAAAGCCTAAATGTCCTGTCCTCCTTTCCTGTAACTCTGTGTTTTAAACCCCAGGTGGTTCTGAACGAGTTGATCCAGGTGATCGTGAGCGCCCTGTTGAGCTCCTGGGAGCCCAGGAAGGCGCAGCTGTCTGAGGGCAGAGTGAGGTGTGAGGCCAGCCTCCTACACCGGGACCTGCTACGCAACAGTGAGAGACGGGGAACCTTGGCATGGAGAATTATAAAGGCTCATGCATGCTTATAACAAGTTATAAAGCATTATACCGAATGTATTACCAAAATATACTGAACAAAAAATATAAACGCAACAGGCAACAATGTCAAAGATTTGATTGAGTTATAATTAATAAGGAAATCAGTCAATTTAAATACATTCATTAGGCCCTAATCTATGGATTCCACATGACTGGGAATACAGATATGCACAGATACCTTTTAAAAAAAGTGTTCGTTGTCTGTAGTTTATACCTGCCCATACCATAACCCCACCGCCACCATGGGGCACTCTGTTCACAACGTTGACATCAGCAAACCGCTCGCCCACACGACGCCATACACCTGGTCTGAGGTTGTGAGGCTGGTTGGACGTACTGCCAAATTCTCTAAAACTACATTGGAGGAGGATTATGGTAGAGAAATTAACATTAAATTATCTGGCAACAGCTCTGGTGGACATTCCTGCAGTCAGCATGCCAATTGCATTGTGTTGTGTGACAAAACTGGTGCACCTGTGTAATGATCACGCTGTTTAATCAGCTTGTTGATATGCCACACCTGTCAAGTGGATGGATTATCTTGGCAGAGGAGAAATGCTCACTAACAGAGATATATTAAAACATTTGAGAGAAATAAGCTTTTTGTGTGTATGGACAATGTCTGGGATATTTTATTTCAGCTCATGAAACATGGGACCCAACACTTTACATGTTGCGTTTATATTTTTGTTCAGTGTAGTTTGATGCTTTCATAAGAATAACTAAAGCCAACATGCAAACATACCTTTTAAAGCATTTACATTTTATATATTTTAAATCTTATCAACTTCAAAACATTTTTTTTTGTTCTTCCAGGTCCAGGTAACCACTGCCTACCCAAAGATTGTGTCCTGGACAAAATCCTGGGGACTCAGATGCTGGATAGCTTAGACATCGAGGGGTTAAACCCCCTGTTCAAACGAGTAGAGCAGCATCTACAGGACTTTCCCAAAGAGAGGTGAGAGACACAGTTTCAGTTTTGAATAACTACTAATGTGAAGTCGTTTGCCATGTAATAACCTAGGTATACCACTAGATGGCAGGTGCACACTTCAAGTCAAATCGTAGTCCTTGTAACGTACACTTCTGATTTGATATTACTGGTTGTCTCTCGTTCCAATATTATGGGTATTAATATGGAGTTGGTCCCCCCCTTTGCTGCTATAACAGCCTCCACTCTTCTGGGAAGGCTTTCCACTAGATGTTGGAACATTGCTGCGGGGACTTTACATTTACATTTTAGTCATTTAGCAGATGCTCTTATCCAGAGCGACTTACAGTTAGTGAGTGCATACATTTTTCATACTGGCCCCGTCGTGGGAATCGAACCCACAACCCTGGCGTTGCAAGCGCCACGCTCTACCAACTGAGCTACACAGGGCCTGCCTTGCTTCCATTCAGCCGCAAGAGCATTAGTGAGGTGGGGCACTGATGTTGGGTGATTAGGCCTGGCTCGCAGTCGGCGTTCCAATTCATGCCAAAGGTGTTCGATGGGGTTGAGATCAGGGCTCTGTGCAGGCCAATCAAGTTCTTCCACACCGATCTTGACAAACCATTTCTGTATAGTGGGTGTTGCAACCGAGGACAGACGATTTTTACGCACTTCTGCACTCGGCGGTCCCGTTCTGTGAGCTTGTGTGGCCTATCACTTTGCAGCTGAGCCGTTGTTGCTCCTAGACGTTTCCACTTCACAATAACAGCATTTACAGTTGACCAGGGCAGGTCTAGCAGAGCAGAAAATTTGGCGAACTGACTTGTTGGAAAGGTGGCATCCTATGATGGTGCCACGTTGAAAGTCACTGAGCTCTTCAGTAAGGTCATTCTACTGCCAGTGTTTGTCTATGGAGATTGCATGGCTGTGTGCTCGATTATATACACCTGTCAGCAACGGGTGTGGCTGAAATAGCCGAATCCACTAATTTGAAGGGGTGCCCACATACTGCTGTATATCTAGTATGTATCATTAATTTAACCCCCTGGAGTCGATGTCCGCGGCCCCGCGGAAATCTAATTAGCATAATAAAAAAAATCCCTACAATTTAAGCTAGAGATGTTTTTTTGCATGGGCTGCGTCTCAATCCACCACATCCTGTTATGTCGGCCTTCCGCATCTGAGGTGAAAGGTGGCCGAGCTACAGTGGTGTTTGTCAGACCATGAGACATCCCAAAAACCGACCCGCTCACAAATGTCTGTAGCGTCCGAACGGTTTCTTTTCAGTTTGATAAAATTCAATGAATTTAAGGTTTTATTGAATCTAAATTGATGCATCATATGATACAAAAAAAAATACCGGCTGTACTTCCAAAGTTCTATATCCTAAACTTTATTGCGGATTCGCAAAACATTTTGGGACTGTATCAACAGTGGACTAATGAAACAAATACCTAAATATTAGTTTTTCGGGTGGAACTTTTCTTAAGATTGACTGTCCCTCCTTCCTCCAGAAGCAGTCTCCAGATAGACGGGCCGTACAGCCAGAGCTTCCTGGAGAAGGTCCAGAACTGTCCAACCGAAGACGACGGCTCTGTCGAGTACGCCGTCGGAAAGGTGAATCTCTTCTTTCTAACCGATGTGACATAACCATGCAACTCTGTAAACCTGTATGCAAAACCTGCATTATCATAAATATACATTCTGTTGCTTAGGGCTTTAGTGCTTGTTTGTTTCCCCCATTGAAATGCACGGACAGGATGTAGCCTCTGTCTAACAAAGTGGCTTAGGGCTTTTTTTTCAAGCTTATTTGTCTAATATGGCTGCTTCCCATCAGGTCCACCAGTACAGAGTTGCCATGACAGCCAAGGACTGCTCTATCATGATCACCATAGCAACCTGCGGGGAGGACGACGGGTGAGGACCTTGTTGAATTCTACCTAGTTGTCCTATTCTTACCCACCATGCCACTTCTGCGCTAAATTCCACTCCTTGTACTGTTAGCACTAACAGACTGGTTCCCAGGCTAACCAGTCACTACTATATGCTGCCAACAGGTTGGACCAGAGCCTGGAGATCCAGCCTACGAAACCTCGCTTCACCTACTCCGTGTCCATCCTAGACTTGGACCCTAAACCCTACGAGAGCATCCCTCACCAGAGCAGACTGGACTCCAAGATAGTCAGCCACTACCTGAGGAGCCCCCTGCCCAACAACCAGGAACTAGCCAATCAGAGCCTCTTCCTGGGCCGGGACAGAGACGGAGAGGACTGTACTCTGGTGTTCCATCCTGTATAACCACTCCCTCTGCTGCTAGGCGTTCCGCTGGTTGTTACCAACACCCTCCCTCCACTAACCCATCCTACTACCCCCAGACCGAACGCTGCTGTGGGACTGATGGAGCAAAGATTGAATTAACTGAAACATATCCTTTTGTCTTTTTTTTTTTTTTAGCTTAAAAAACTAAAAGATATGCCATATTATATAACCTGAATTTAGGGAACGGTGGGCTGAGATGAAGAGGGGTGTTTTAAAGGCGTTGATTATGGATGTGTCCCTAATGGCACCCTATTCCCTATTGAGGGCCCTGGTCAAAAGTAGTGCACTATATAGGGAACAGGGTGCCATTTGGGAAGCGGCCTTTGTGGTGGCACATATGACCCTGGGGGCTGGTCTTCGGAAGCTTGTGCCAGGAAGTGACGTCTCAACGGTGTGAGGCTCTTGAGAGAACCAGGCATGCATCAAGTCTTTCCTTGGATCCCCTGATTTCTGGCCTACTCTCCCCCAGCCTCCCGTCCTCTCTCCCCCAGCCTCAGTCCTCTCTCTCCCCCAGCCTCAGTCCTCTCTCTCCCCCAGCCTCCGTCTTCTCTCTCCCCCAGTCTCTCTCCCCCAGCCTCAGTCCTCTCTCTCCCCCAGCCTCCGTCTTCTCTCTCCCCCAGTCTCTCTCCCCCAGCCTCCGTCTTCTCTCTCCCCCAGCCTCCGTCTTCTCTCTCCCCCAGTCTCTCTCCCCCAGCCTCAGTCCTCTCTCTCCCCCAGCCTCCGTCTTCTCTCTCCCCCAGTCTCTCTCCCCCAGCCTCAGTCCTCTCTCTCCCCCAGCCTCCGTCTTCTCTCTCCCCCAGTCTCTCTCCCCCAGCCTCCGTCTTCTCTCTCCCCCAGCCTCCGTCCTCTCTCTCCCCCAGCCTCCGTCCTCTCTCTCCCCCAGCCTCCGTCCTCTCTCTCCCCCAGCCTCCGTCCTCTCTCTCCCCCAGCCTCCGTCCTCTCTCTCCCCCAGCCTCCGTCTTCTCTCTCCCCCAGCCTCCGTCTTCTCTCCCCCCCAGCCTCCGTCTTCTCTCTCCCCCAGCCTCCCGTCATCTCACTCCCCCAGCCTCTCTCTTCTCTCTCCCCCAGCCTCCCGTCATCTCTCCCCCAGCCTCCGTCTCAACACGTCAGAGGCAAGGGAGGAGGAGAGCATTGGAGAAGATTCAACATAATAATAATATTAATAATATGCCATTTAGCAGACGCTTTTATCCAAAGCGACTTAGTCATGCGTGCATACATTTTTTTTTGTGTATGGGTGGTCCCATCCTAGGAACTTCTTCCCCAATGCTCTCCTCCTCATGGCCCTCTGACAAGGAAGCGAGGAGAGGTCGTGGGACTAAAGTTCTGCTGCTACCTACAGCAGGCTAACGGCTAACAGAACCAGGGCTGGTCGTGTTTTCATTCACATGCCAAAAGTTACTTGTGGTGTGTTTTAGCACATTGCCTTTCAGAAGTGTTTGGTGTGTGTTATGGCTGGAGGTCGGAACAAAAACTGTTCCCTATGTAGCCCGCAGGGCTCTGGTCAAAAGTGGTGCACTATTTCACTCTACTCCAGTGAGGGGCTAGTATCTGAAGGGTCTCTACTCCAGTGAGGGGCTAGTCTCTGAAGGGTCTCTACTCCAGTGAGGGGCTAGTATCTAAAGGGTCTCTACTCCAGTGAGGGGCTAGTATCTAAAGGGTCTCTACTCCAGTGAGGGGCTAGTATCTGAAGGGTCTCTACTCCAGTGAGGGGCTAGTATCTAAAGGGTCTCTACTCCAGTGAGGGGCTAGTATCTGAAGGGTCTCTACTCCAGTGAGGGGCTAGTATCTAAAGGGTCTCTACTCCAGTGAGGGGCTAGTATCTGAAGGGTCTCTACTCCAGTGAGGGGCTAGTATCTAAAGGGTCTCTACTCCAGTGAGGGGCTAGTATCTGAAGGGTCTCTACTCCAGTGAGGGGCTAGTATCTGAAGGGTCTCTACTCCAGTGAGGGGCTAGTATCTGAAGGGTCTCTACTCCAGTGAGGGGCTAGTATCTAAAGGGTCTCTACTCCAGTGAGGGGCTAGTATCTAAAGGGTCTCTACTCCAGTGAGGGGCTAGTATCTGAAGGGTCTCTACTCCAGTGAGGGGCTAGTATCTGAAGGGTCTCTACTCCAGTGAGGGGCTAGTATCTAAAGGGTCTCTACTCCAGTGAGGGGCTAGTATCTGAAGGGTCTCTACTCCAGTGAGGGGCTAGTATCTGAAGGGTCTCTACTCCAGTGAGGGGCTAGTATCTAAAGGGTCTCTACTCCAGTGAGGGGCTAGTATCTAAAGGGTCTCTACTCCAGTGAGGGGCTAGTATCTAAAGGGTCTCTACTCCAGTGAGGGGCTAGTATCTAAAGGGTCTCTACTCCAGTGAGGGGCTAGTATCTGAAGGGTCTCTACTCCAGTGAGGGGCTAGTATCTGAAGGGTCTCTACTCCAGTGAGGGGCTAGTCTCTAAAGGGTCTCTACTCCAGTGAGGGGCTAGTATCTGAAGGGTCTCTACTCCAGTGAGGGGCTAGTATCTGAAGGGTCTCTACTCCAGTGAGGGGCTAGTATCTAAAGGGTCTCTACTCCAGTGAGGGGCTAGTATCTGAAGGGTCTCTACTCCAGTGAGGGGCTAGTCTCTGAAGGGTCTCTACTCCAGTGAGGGTCTCGTCTCTGAAGGGTCTCTACTCCAGTGAGGGGCTAGTATCTAAAGGGTCTCTACTCCAGTGAGGGGCTAGTATCTGAAGGGTCTCTACTCCAGTGAGGGGCTAGTATCTGAAGGGTCTCTACTCCAGTGAGGGGCTAGTATCTGAAGGGTCTCTACTCCAGTGAGGGGCTAGTATCTAAAGGGTCTCTACTCCAGTGAGGGGCTAGTATCTAAAGGGTCTCTACTCCAGTGAGGGGCTAGTATCTAAAGGGTCTCTACTCCAGTGAGGGGCTAGTATCTGAAGGGTCTCTACTCCAGTGAGGGGCTAGTCTCTGAAGGGTCTCTACTCCAGTGAGAGTGGCCGCAACTTAAAATGTCTGACTTGAATATCTGTCGTGTTGGGACTTGCCTGAAGAAATGAAGATGCTTTTATTTATGAGGTTTCAGAGAGAAATACTCGTCCTGTTGCATGAAATGGGGTTTTTCCACTTAATCACGTTGTGCTTTTCAAGCCTCTCCTCGGGGGGACCCCCGGAGTTGACTGGAGGGGGGTGTGTTAGCTCTGGAATAGTTCAGACACATGGAACGGCTGGGGGTCCCAGAGGGGAGGTTTGAGAACGCCTGGGGGTCCCTGAGGAGAGGTTGGAGAACGGCTGGGGGTCCCAGAGGGGAGGTTGGAGAACGGCTGGGGGTCCCTGAGGAGAGGTTGGAGAACGGCTGGGGGTCCCTGAGGAGAGGTTGGAGAACGGCTGGGGGTCCCCGAGAAGAGGTTTGGGAATGGCTGGGGGTCCCCGAGGGGAGGTTAGGGAACGGCTGGGGGTCCCTGAGGAGAGGTTAGGGAACGGCTGGGGGTCCCTGAGGAGAGGTTTGGGAACGGCTGGGGGTCCCTGAGGAGAGGTTTGGGAACGGCTGGGGGTCCCCGAGGAGAGGTTAGGGAACGGCTGGGGGTCCCCGAGGGGAGGTTTGAGAACGGCTGGGGGTCCCTGAGGAGAGGTTGGGGAACGGCTGGGGGTCCCAGAGGGGAGGTTGGAGAACGGCTGGGGGTCCCTGAGGAGAGGTTGGGGAACGGCTGGGGGTCCCAGAGGGGAGGTTGGAGAACGGCTGGGGGTCCCTGAGGAGAGGTTGGAGAACGGCTGGGGGTCCCAGAGGAGAGGTTTGGGAACGGCTGGGGGTCCCTGAGGAGAGGTTGGAGAACGGCTGGGGGTCCCTGAGGAGAGGTTGGAGAACGGCTGGGGGTCCCCGAGAAGAGGTTTGGGAATGGCTGGGGGTCCCCGAGGGGAGGTTAGGGAACGGCTGGGGGTCCCTGAGGAGAGGTTAGGGAACGGCTGGGGGTCCCTGAGGAGAGGTTTGGGAACGGCTGGGGGTCCCTGAGGAGAGGTTTGGGAACGGCTGGGGGTCCCCGAGGAGAGGTTAGGGAACGGCTGGGGGTCCCCGAGGGGAGGTTTGAGAACGGCTGGGGGTCCCTGAGGAGAGGTTTGGGAACGGCTGGGGGTCCCTGAGGAGAGGTTGGAGAACGGCTGGGGGTCCCTGAGGAGAGGTTTGGGAACGGCTGGGGGTCCCTGAGGAGAGGTTGGGGAACGGCTGGGGGTCCCCGAGGAGAGGTTGGGGAACGGCTGGGGGTCCCCGAGGGGAGGTTTGGGAACGGCTGGGGGTCCCTGAGGAGAGGTTTGGGAACGGCTGGGGGTCCCCGAGGAGAGGTTAGGGAACGGCTGGGGGTCCCCGAGGGGAGGTTTGAGAACGGCTGGGGGTCCCTGAGGAGAGGTTTGGGAACGGCTGGGGGTCCCTGAGGAGAGGTTGGAGAACGGCTGGGGGTCCCTGAGGAGAGGTTTGGGAACGGCTGGGGGTCCCTGAGGAGAGGTTGGGGAACGGCTGGGGGTCCCCGAGGAGAGGTTGGGGAACGGCTGGGGGTCCCCGAGGGTAGGTTTGGGAACGGCTGGGGGTCCCCGAGGAGAGGTTTGGGAACGGCTGGGGGTCCCTGAGGAGAGGTTTGGGAACGGCTGGGGGTCCCTGAGGAGAGGTTGGAGAACGGCTGGGGGTCCCTGAGGAGAGGTTGGAGAACGGCTGGGGGTCCCTGAGGAGAGGTTGGAGAACGGCTGGGGGTCCCTGAGGAGAGGTTTGGGAACGGCTGGGGGTCCCTGAGGAGAGGTTGGGGAACGGCTGGGGGTCCCTGAGGAGAGGTTGGGGAACGGCTGGGGGTCCCCGAGGGGAGGTTTGGGAACGGCTGGGGGTCCCCGAGGAGAGGTTTGGGAACGGCTGGGGTTCCCCGAGGAGAGGTTTGGGAACGGCTGGGGGTCCCCGAGGAGAGGTTGGAGAACGGCTGGGGGTCCCTGAGGAGAGGTTGGGGAACGGCTGGGGGTCCCCGAGGAGAGGTTGGGGAACGGCTGGGGGTCCCCGAGGAGAGGTTTGGGAACGGCTGGGGGTCCCCGAGGAGAGGTTTGGGAACGGCTGGGGGTCCCCGAGGAGAGGTTTGGGAACGGCTGGGGGTCCCCGAGGAGAGGTTTGGGAACGGCTGGGGGTCCCCGAGGAGAGGTTTGGGAACGGCTGGGGGTCCCTGAGGAGAGGTTTGGGAACGGCTGGGGGTCCCTGAGGAGAGGTTTGGGAACGGCTGGGGGTCCCTGAGGAGAGGTTTGGGAACGGCTGGGGGTCCCTGAGGAGAGGTTTGGGAACGGCTGGGGGTCCCCGAGGAGAGGTTTGGGAACGGCTGGGGGTCCCCGAGGAGAGGTTTGGGAACGGCTGGGGGTCCCCGAGGAGAGGTTTGGGAACGGCTGGGGGTCCCTGAGGAGAGGTTTGGGAACGGCTGGGGGTCCCCGAGGAGAGGTTTAAAAAACCCTGTTGTAGGAGCAGACAGGTGGCACAGCGCTGCATAACTCCCAGTCTGTGTGTCCCAAATAGCACCCTATTCCCTATCTAGTGCACTACTATTAACCGGGGCTCGTAGGGCACTAGATGGGGAATAGGGTGCTATTTCAGAAGCAGGCCCAGTGACATCGAAACATAGTGAAGCAGAGAAAGAAACGAACCACTGATATGAATAACAATTTATCAGAACGACTAGATTAACCAACAATTCTCTGTCCAAAATGGCACCCTATTCCCTATCTAGTGCACTACTTTTAATCAGAGCACTAGATAGGGAATAGGGTGCCATTAGGGACGTACACTAAGATAACACTGTGAGACCTAAGAGATAACACTTGTGTGTACAGTATAGATACAAATGACATTGGACATTGCTATCTAGCATTTTCTATTTAAATTATTTTTTTTTAGATATTCAACTAATGCTATATTGACATACATGTATACATACAGCTGGCATTAACAGATATTTATAAATGGGCTATTGTAAAGAAGTGTTTATATTTAATAAAATGATGAGAGACTGTGGGTTCTCAGGGATTCTTGACCAAGTCTCCAGTCTATTTATTTTCACGGAGGGCAATAAACTACATAAGATACTTTGTTAATATTCATTATTGCCAGTTTATATAATTAAGTTGTTTTTTTAGTTTGATCCAAGGGCATTTCCGGACATAGAGCAGACATTGAAATGAATAATACAGAAAATATTTGTACAATTCCAAAAACCAATTTAAACTAAATGTAATATTTAAGCTCAAATAATGCAACAATCAGTATTTAAAAAACTATAGTTACCCTGTCAGAAAAGGATTGTCCCGAATTTCCAAAATCCCTGTTCTTGACTTTTCACAGCAAAGCAGTGTCAATTACGGTACACCACAGCAAAAATGTTCGCAATGGAAAATAAGCATTTCTTATTGGACAAGTAGAGACAGTACCTCCCTGTTTCGGAACGTTTTCTTCTGTTTCGTGTCCTACTGAACACAACCCAGGGCCACGTTAAGCAGGGCGCAACATACTGCAACGTTCAGATAGAACAAACATACCTCTGACCGGTAGAGTAGGGACTCATTTCTATCTGTAATGTTCAACAACGTTTTGCCAACGGAACGTGACCCAGTTACAGAGACCCCCCCCAACCCCCAATCCCCAACCCCCACCCCCCCCGTTATAGGAGTGTCAAACAGACACGGCCTGTATTATAGTGTCAATAGAAGCCTCCACTCCAAGGATCCTCAGAAGACTCTGGAAGGAGTCGGGGGCATTCTCGATCACCTTCCTGTCCAGCTGGAGCACTGCAAGACAACACAACAATCTCTATATTTGTGATATCAGGTCCCCCTGGTGCTTGTTAAAATATGTTGTAACAATACCAGTTGTCTTAGCATGAT